>NW_005187436.1:122307-150482 GCF_000239375.1 Pundamilia nyererei | reverse complement strand
ATTCTTATAATAATCTACTATAATATAATATATGTTTATATTTATTTTACCTCTATTATTTCTCAGCAAATAGAACTTCTTTGTTTTAATATCAACATTAAAACAACTGAAATGATCACAGCAAGATTTTCCTATATTTTATTAAAAAGAAAGCACACCAAATGTACCGACAGTATTATGTGTATTGTATGCTGTATGTATATTGTATACTATTGTATGGTAGCAAACCATCTGTCAGTTCTAAGGTTTTACATATCAGGGCATCTTAAAAATCACCTGGTCCATAGCAGCATAGTAGGTCTTAAAATTTGGTAAGCAACACATGGCATATTACACTGTGCAATTATTTAATAAAAATTAAGCCAACATGCAGAAGAAGTGTGTGAAAAATTAGTACACCCTTACTGCTTCCGTAAAAATTGAGAGTAAGTAGCAGCCTGGTGCTTATGATCAAATGCACTTGATTGTCCTTAAGTGTGGGCACCTCTAGAAAAGCAGTTCTGACAGTTTGTTGGTCTGGAGCTTTTAGATTTACAAACATAATCCAAAGAAGGAAAGGGAATGGAAAGCAATGACCTTAAAGGAGCAACTATTGCCTCTAATCAATCTGGGAAGGGCTATGAGACCATTTCCAAGCTATCTGAAGTCCATCATTCTACAGTGAGAAAGACTGTTCACTAGCGGAAAACATTCAAGACGGGTGTCAATCTTCCCAGAGTGGACATCCCAGCAAATTCATCAGAAAGCAAGACTGAGGATGCTCAGAGAAACTGCAAAAAAGAACTACATGTCAGACTCTGTAAGCAGCAATCAAAATATCAAACGTTAAAGTTCAGAAAAGTGCCATTTGCACTGGACAACTATGGCTTGTTTTGAAGTTTTGCCAAGAGAAGGTTGCTTCCCTTTTTTTTCTTTTCTTTTTTTTGGATTTATATTATAGTCAGTGTTGGGAAGGTTACTTTTAAAATATATTGCACTATGGATTACAGAATACATGACCCAAAATGTATTTTTGTAACGTATTCCATTACATATTCCAAAGTAACTGTATTCTGAATACCACCTTTTTAAACGGTAACTGTAACAGAATACAGTTACTCATATTTTGTATTTTAAATACGTAACGGCGGTACATGTATTCCGTTACCCCCCAACACTGATTATAGTGCAGTATGTATTTACCTGTATAAAATGTCACCGTCACCGAAAAATACATCTAGGGCAACCAATAACATCTGTTCAGGGTTCTTTTTATTCTCCAGAGTGAAATACATACTGGGACATCAGACTCATTCACATTCCGCCTGGGTCTACCTGAGTCAGTGGGGTGCTGAAGGCATTTCAGAATGGAATTCATGCTGCTGATTTATTCCACATGGCTACCATAGCAACAGACTCAGTTCAGCTCACCTCCTCATCAAAGAATTCTTTTCTCTCTTTCGGTCAAGTTTTTAACACTGTTCCTTGGGCCCCTGTAACCAGTAGTCCCTGTGGTCACTCATAAATCATACTCTACTACATGAAACTTGTTCTCTTAGTTAAGCTCCAAAGTGCCTTCCTTTCTTATGGAATTAAACCCTTAATTCACCTCCTAAATTTGTCTTCTGATCCAACACATGGATTCCATCTGAGTAGATGAAAACAGATGGAAAAGAAAAAAATAAATCTGGAACAACTCATATTAATTATGCATTTTAGGATTGAGAGGCAAATTAATTGTGCTCAAAACTCTGTAAACCAACAAAGACCCCAACAGTCAAAGGGCTCTGTAATAAAAACAGTACCCTTCCTTGGCTTTGTTGAGGATAATGCTCAGTCTTTTCCTCTGTTTGCAATCTTCCCGTTTTTGTCCCCTGTTGTCTTTGTTGTTGCCACACAGCACTGCTTCCATCAGAATCCACTGTATTTGATTACAAGTGAAAATGCCACAGAAAAAAGGGGGAGGTTATCAGGCAGTGGAAAATGAACAAATGGTAAATGATCTGCTACAAGTACTAACACTCTTTAATGTTGTGTCCCTGTGCATTTTTGCAACAACTGATTGTGCTGTGCCCAGCAAATATGAACAGATAGCTCTCATAGTTTTCTCTCTTGTATAATATTTTTTAGTATATTTTGGTTTTGTTTTGTATTTTATAGCATCTGTCAACGTATGGGAATGAATTATTAGTTATGGAAGTGAAAGCTTGTACATCTGGAAAGGCAACATCAGTGCTGAAAGGTATATGCATGTATATTATAACGACACAGTTTTGTGTTAGGAGAGTCCAGGGGCTGAACCGGCCTGCCTGCGGACCTTTCCAACTAAAAAGATTTGTTTCACAAATGAAAAATACTATAAACCTGGACTGTTGACAGTTAGAATTGTATATCAGACGAGAGTGGAACATTTCTGCAAATCCAAAAGTCCAGATATTTGCTCCATTCACCGATGTTTACAGACCGTTCTTCAAAGAAAACAGGGATGCTACACAGTGGTAAACAAGACTCTGTCCCAGCTTTTTTGTGACAGGTTGTTCCTATAAAACTTTAAATTACATTATTTTTCTTCTTATAATAATAATTTTAAAATGTGATGTTTTCTATTTTCTGTTGTGAATGAAATATGGGTTTATAAAATTTTCAAATCATTCTGTCTTATTTGAATTTTTCATATTGTGACAACTTTTCAGGAAATGAGGTTGTATG
Organism: Pundamilia nyererei; assembly: GCF_000239375.1. Taxonomy (NCBI): domain Eukaryota; kingdom Metazoa; phylum Chordata; class Actinopteri; order Cichliformes; family Cichlidae; genus Pundamilia; species Pundamilia nyererei. Next base: position 147,794 of record NW_005187436.1, on the reverse strand, counting down.
ATGGATGATAATACAAAAAATGTCATACACAAAAACACTGTACACACAGCAACAGGACAACATGTGCTATGCTGCCCAGTGTTATCTCAATGACAAAGCTGTCATAGAAGTATATTTCCCCAGCAGCCACTACATTAGATAACCAAAGTGAGAGAGCTTGTACTGACCCCTGAGTGGGCTTTGTTTTTGTATATTGCTTGCAATAGCACATGTGTCACCTATACAAGACATGAAAACTCAAATTACACATTCAAGAGGATTCACTCTGATTCATGTGTCAGTGTGCTTTTCTCTGATCCCAGGAATGACTTTGTGAATAATAAAGATGCCTACCAGCCATCACATTGATGGCTGGTAGGCATCTACCAGCCATCAGTATGGGAGCTGCGATGTTTCCCACAGCGCCCATACTTCAGAAGACACGAGAGGCTTAGAAAGGACAGCTGAGCGAGTGAGAAAGATGGGAAGTGTAGATCATCTGGCTTTTCCGACTGATAGGCAAGGGAAAGCAGAGAAAGCAGAATGAGTCAGAGAGAGATAGGGAAATTGTGAAGAGAATAAAGCAAAGAAAAGAGGGCACAGAGTAACGTATACCCACTGAGGTGTGTGATGGGGAGCTCTGTGCTCCCGTCACCTTTGGGGTTTGCCTCTCCAGGGATAACAAACTTTGAATTATATTACTGCCTCATCTGGAAACCTGAACTCGAAATCTTCCAAGAGAGGTACTGGATGCAAGTGAAAAACTTGGTTGCCCTAAAATATCGTGCATGACAGACAGGTAAAAATTTGTAATGCTGCTCAGCACAACTCATTATTTTTTGGCATTTATTTGTATATTTTACCAACAGAATGCCTACATACTAATATGAAATGAAATTTCTTTTTGAAGAGAGAAGAAAAAAAGTTTAAAACAACAACACAGTCAGGAGATAGGAAAACAAAGCAATAAACAAAAAATCAATAAAAAAAATGCATCTGTGCAGCTTTATTTAACATCTCTATTCAGTAAAGTGCACTGTTTAGCGAAAGTAATGGATGAATACTGCGTCATGAATCTCAGTGTAATCACTACATTTATGTCCCTGTGGGGGCTCCTCTCTCCTCTAATCCATCTCTTTATCCCAGCGTCTTGCTCATTACATAACTCTGACCTTTGTACCATGTCAGCTCCAACAGCTGGCCAAGGCTGTTAAACACCAAACAACATGCACTGAGAAGCAGCAAATATTGGTCGTATTGGCTTTTATATGCAGGAGTAATACAATGAAAAGTCTTGATTTACATATAAATGTAGAGATTATTATTTGGTTACAGAGAAGTGAAACAGTCTCAGACATACTATGGAGCTGCAAGAATTCATCTATATTTATTGTTGATCCCAGCTACAGAAATGCATGTACTCAAGGATTTGCATCCTGTTAAGTAAGCATATACAGTAGGCATTCAGCCTGCTTGTCCGTTGAAGCCTCTCAACCATTCATCTAATCAATATGCACAGAAAGAGAGAGAGAGGGAGGGAGGGAGCAAAGGAAAATAATGATGACGTTTGGACATTATTATTTGCATTATGTGATTTTCTTCTAGCCTGTTTGTGAAATATACTTAGGAAAACAAACATAAAATGAAAAAAATAGTTACGGTATAAGAGACCAAATGTAACTAAACCTAAGTGTGGTGTTTTAGTAAAGACAAATATAAAGCATCCTCTGCTGCAGACAGGTGATAAAAGATGACGAAACCAATGAGGACAAAGATATTTTACCCAATGCTAAATGATCCCAGGGCCCCTGAGTGAAAACAGAAAGTGCTTAAGGCTGTAAGGTACCAGCATCTGTTAGTTTCATCCACAGAAAATACACGGATTTGTATGAGTGATCAAATTAGTAGTCTTAAGCAGATTGTTCAGCACTTCATGACACTTTCAGAGATATTCTTCAAAGCGTCGTGTTGTACACTAATACTTTGGAAGTGATTACAGCTTTTCTTTTGCCACACTCCAGTTCTTTCATGAACCACACATTTAAATGCAGTTTAACTTTCCAAATTTGCCTCAACAGTTCAACAGTCTGAGCTTTGAAACTGACATTGTCTAGTTGAAACATATAAAACCAATAGCGTTACTATATTTCTTCATTAATTCGCATTAGTTTATTAAAGTATAGGAAGGCAGAACCCAGTATTATTCTTTCAGCTAAGAGTTACCCAGTTATATTTTTTAGTATAAATTAAACATCCTGAATGTTAGCATTAAAATACATGAACTGCTTTTAAAGCATAGTTTAATGATCTGTTTTTCATGAAAATGCCACACATTGTTGATTTGATCTATGGTTGTGAATAAATTTTAAACATTTGATTTATGTGTACACTTCCAGGGGAGCTGCAGACACTGAAAACTGATTCTCAAAATGGACTGTTCAAACATTTTACGAGGCACTTTTTTTTCAGTTGACAGCTGAATGTTCGTCAAGCACTGAATAACATAGCAATATGTGTGCATTATAGCAGCAGGCAGCTGGGAGCCTGTGGTTGCTGGTGAATATTTGATGAGAGAATAGATCCTCTCCCTGGGCAGGTTGAGTACAGTGTGCATACTCAGTCACACAGACGAGCACTCACAGACACACACATGCAGATATACCCCGGTGCACACACATACACCAGGTGGTACAGTTTCTCTGCTGTTCAGCAACTAAGCGAGTGCCAGTGAAGGTGATATAAGAGTATACTGCAAAACTCCCTGATGAAAAATACACCAGAAAGTGATGCCTCTCACTCTTCATGGTGTCCATCTTAGAAATCATCAGGACACACACTACGCACACATGCAAGGTCATCGTCTCTTTTTCACTAGAGGCTTTCAAGCCGCAAGAGTTGAATACTAAGAGAGCCACACAAATAGAAAACAAGCAACTAATGCAAGAAGTGCACATCTCCATTGGTTCATATTAGTCAGAAATAATATTTATTTTAAAACACAGCATGCAGTATATAAATACCATATACACTGAAAACATTTGAGAATAAAGTGCAATTTGAAAATACTAATACTAATAATAAAAAATGCTCTTTTTGCAAACATTTGGTAGCAATGCTATTGAATTTGATTTGGATTTCTTTGCAAAAGAAATATACATTTTAGTTAAAGTGCCTGCATGCAAGCTGAAGAAAGGCTACCCCTGACACTGTACACTGTTAGTGCAGGACTCTCCTTGTAGTCTAAAACCCCATCTTCTTTTACACCTCTTCAATTATATACAGCTGGCTGTCTGGACCTTATCACAGAACCTGTACAAACATTCTGATGCCATTCAGGCACCAACACCATTATAGATTGGCCGTTTCAGGGCTTGTATGATTACATGCTACATAGACTGAGGTGCACAAAGGTTTATGCTGTCACATGGTTGAAATGCGGATTTCAGAGATTTGCCAAGTATGATATTGTAAGATCTGGAAACACAAAGTAAATGCACACACTCTCCATGCCTTTTATAATTAAAGCTTAATAATGTCAGCAAGATATGCCTGAGAAAGACAGCAAAATGTTTTACTTAAGGCTTTTGCCAATTCCATTAGCAATTCCATTAGCATTAAAGCTGATGTGAGTCTTTTCAGCCAAATTGGGTTTTCTAGACGTACAATTCATACTGCCTGGTCCTACATCTGCTAAACCTGTCATTGACTTTTTTCCTCTCGGCTGTAAGATATTCATTAAGGTAGTGCTTATTTCCTGTCAGACTAGAAAATAAAGACTCATTTTTATTCTCGTCCATCCTTTTCACCTATGCCAGTCTGACTCTATCAGCAGTGATTTTGTGCTCACTGATTTGGAGGATTTGGGGGCGTGAACTGGGTAATCCTCAAATTTCTCCCGTGACATGGCAGCAGAGGGAGGGGCTGGTGTGAAAAGCAAGATAAGAGTAGTAGGGGCAGTGATAAGCCCATACAGATGTCTTGTCGGTGCTGTCTCTTTAAGAGTATTTTTAGTACGGGAGATAGCAGTGGTCACTCATCAGGAAAAAGGACTGGGTGGCTTTAGAGGCTTGCTCAGTGTTCTAGCACAATGCTGAGTGAGGAAGGCACAAAGCACAAACCATTCTCCCAAGTGACACACATCAGACTGCCAGTGCTTGGTAACTCTACCTGTGTCTCATGTACATTCGAACACAATCAAGTTAATGGTCAGTCAGTTGCATTGTTTGGAACATATTTTATGTGTGACACAGTTTGTACTTGAGTCGAACTGTAAACAATGCATTCAACAGGAAAAACAACTCATGACAGAGTGTGCAATTTTTGTGTATTTTTCCTGTCCACTGTTGAGCCAGTCCCTTCAGGGATGTAAGGATCTATATTCTGGCAATTAATAACATGTTGCAATGAATAACAGCCTGCATTAGATCGAATTACACATAGAACTAGATTCCTGAAATACAGAACCTGTAAACACCTCCATCTGCTGTTAATATTATATTAGTGATTTTTGCTCTTTCCACATGTGTTTCGGTTCTGTACAGAGAGTATTATTGCAAGTCCATATTTTCCCCTCCCAGGGGCAGATATGTAAATTTAATGATGCTGGCAAAGTGTGTGTGATCAGGTTACTGTATAGATTACATTGTGACCCTGCCAGATACTCAGGCACAGAGACCTAGAGACCTACAGAGGACAGCAATACACCTCGATGCAGGTTACCACTCCACCTTGCTCCGGCTCTGCTCCCGAGAAAACCATGCCGGGAAAAAACTGCTTTGAATTCCTCAAGGGTCAACGTCAGAGGTGTGTGTTTTTGTAAACTTATTCCAACATTATCAAAAAAAGTGAATGTTTGGCTGTTGTTCTTGTTGCGGAAGTAGCAGTCTCATATGTGAGAATTGCAGCTAGGGGAGTTAGAAACTGCTAGGCAGCATAATGCTCCACAGTGTCTGCTTAATTAAAATGAGAGAGAGATAAGTACTGCCTCTCAAATCTGTTTGAGTTTGTTTGTGTACACAGCCTGATAGAGAAACAGTGAGAGAGAAATAGGGACGGGTGTGTGGGTGTTGGTATCAACTGTGGAGAGAAGAATACAAGTGTAGAATACAAGAGCGTTACTACATGAGAGAGAACTACAGATGTGTTTGGTCAACTCTTCTTAGTCACGCCATCATGTTTATTTTCTTATTTAAAATTCCTCTAAAAGACACATTTATGGTTTTTATTACTGGGCTAGTAACAGATAAGCAAAGTAGCAAGAAGCTCTTCTGTCCCCGTGCAAGCAGGTCTGAAGTTCAAACTGCCATATAAAACATATTTTATTCACAATACAAAATAGAAAACATATCAAATGTTTAAACTACGAAATCTTCATATTTCACAAAAAACTATCACCTCATTTTGAATGTGATGGCATTAACATGGGAAAACTAAAATCTGGAAAAGTAAGTGGTACCAAAAAAAAAAACAAAAACAAAAAAACACCTGGAGGAACATTTAGCAAAAAAACAAAACAAAACATCCCAAATAGGTTAATCGGCTACAGGTCAGTAACGTGGCTGGATATAAAAACCGCATAAGAGGTTTGTAAAAATGGACAAAAAGCTACATTGTGGAACAATTTCAGGATAATGTTCCTCAACATAAAATTGTCTTCTCATCATTTACAGTACATCATATCATCAAATGACAAATTGGAGAAATCGGTATTGAATGCCTGTGATCTTTGGCAGCGCTGCATTAAAACCAGGCATGATTCTGTCATGGAAACGGGCTTGGGCCTAAGAACACTTCTGTGTTTGTGAACACAGTTCACCATGGCATCCACAAACAAAGGTTAAAGCTCTATCATGCAAAGAAGAACCAATATGTGAACAAGATTCAGAAACACGGCTGTGTTTTCTGGTCAAAAGTTCATTTAAGATTGAAAACAGTGGAAAATGTTTCTTTGGTCAGACTAATTTTCATTTTGGAAAACATGGATGTTGCATCCTTTGCACTAAAGAGGAGAGGGACCATCTGACTTGTTATCAGTGCTCATTCAAAAGCCTGCGTCTCTGATGGTGTGGGAGTGACTTAATGCCTATTAAATCGGCAGCTTGCATAGCTGGAAAGGCAGCAGCAAAGCTGAAAGGTATATACAGGTTTTAAATCAACATGTGCTCCCATGCAGGCAGAATCTTTTTTCAGTGAAAGCCTTGTGTATTTCAACAAGACAATGGTAAACTGCTTACTGCCAACTATTGTAACAGTGTGGTTTGTGCTAGAAGAGTCTCGGTGCTGAACCAATCTGCCTACAGTCTAGACCGTTCACCTATTTGATTTTTTTTTTAAAAAGACCCAGGACTGTTGAGGACTAGGATTCTACATCAGACAAGAATGGGACAGTCCTGGAATTGGTCTCCTCAGTTCCCAGATGTTTCCCAGGATTGTTGTTAAGATAGATGTTGCAGTGGTAAACATGCATTTTCAACTTTTTTAAGCTGTGTTGTCATCAACATATCATCATTAAAGTCACCTTATTTTTTCTTGAAATGTTACATTTTCTCAGCTTAAACATTAGATATGCTTTCTACATTCTGCTGCGAAAAAAAACATAGGTTTATGAGATCTGCAAATCATTGCATTGTGTTTTGTATTTCAATTTTATGTCCCAACTTGTTAGTAATTGGGGTTGTACTTTCTATACATGTGAAGCCACTGAAAAGAAGTGAGCTTTCAAAGCTTCCCATCAGCAACTTGGTTTTTGTTTCGGTCCTGGATACACGTGACAGACTCTAATTCACTTTGAGGTCAGCTGGTAAACATGTGAGTGATGCAGTTAAAAATCTGCGATGTCTTAGTTGTGTGAGAGCAAAGTCTGGTCTGCCCTTATCAAAGAGTATGTGGGGAAAAAAAGGATGGTGACAGTGGAGATTTTGGTTATTGTATTTAAACTGACAAGTAGGGAGGGATCAAAAGAAAAGAACATGCTCGTCCCACATCTGGTGATTTCCTGCTGTCTTACATAATATTGACTGACAAACAAATCTGTTGTGAGGAAGAGTGTAAACTGTTTAATGATAAACACTAAATTATAGACAGCCTGTTTACTGTAATGTGCTTTAAATATCAAAGCTAATCATATTATTTATCTCGTAATCATTGTCAGAAGAAAATATGAAACCTAAAGCTCACGATACAACAATGACCTAAGACATTACCTAATGGCACATAAAGGTATTAGTGTGCATTAACATAATTTTAGCTCTACTCTTTTTCTGTTCTAAAACTTTACAAAAACAAAAAGAGGAAACAGAAGGAAGCGGCAGATTGTGAGGATGAGGTAGAGATAAGCAGTTTTGAGATTACTTAATGGATTTTCAGCCCAGGTAGGAGGACACGGAAAAGTTACAGCCTATATCCCCAGATGGAGATTGTGCTACATGTTTCCTGTGTGCGTATCTGTTTGTGTATGTGTACATGTCTGCAGTGAAGCCAGATTTGGCGCTTTCCAAAGAGAGATCATAGCGATTCTGCTGCTCACACATCACACATGACGTAACTCTTCCACACGCCCACACAACACTTGCTCTCTATCCTTCCCACAGAGCTTCCTCAGGCTTACCAGACACTGGGTAGGAAATTATTGACTGTACGACTGAGTAAACATGCATGCCATGGTGGAGCTATATTAGGGCTCAAAAATGATGAACTGTGGTGGTGAGTAATCGCTGAGGGTGAATTTCCTCTTTTATGGTAGCAGGATGCTACAGAAGTGATAAATAATAGAGCAAAAGTTTTGCTAAACTTTGTGATATATTCCATATCATCAGTTCACCAGGAAGAAAACTACATATTTGAATATTTTAGTAGTATACACATTTTTGCATTTACATGGTTATCTGTTTCGAATATAATTATAAATTCTGCAGAGCTGCCAAAAGCTGTGATCATGATGTGCAACCTCCTTGAACTGGAAAAGTTTTCCAAAGCAGGACCAGATATGATTGTCCAAATTGTCTCTTCTCCTCACATCTGCTCTTTCAGTTGTGACAGAGATAAGAAAGTTAGTGCAAGGGGAAAAAACGAGATTATGCAGTCAAAATCTTGACAGGTGTCCAGGTCTGAACCATGGAAGAACTGATATACAGTGGCAGTTGGTGTGAATTTCTTTTGTATGAGCTAAATAAAACAACAAGAGCTGCTTGTGCATAGAGTTGCTCATGCATTTTGCTTCACTAAGCATGTTTATTTGTTAATGAAACTAAATGAACTGATACTCTATAATGGAGGCTGTGTGGATTATATCTAGCTTATTATTACTGTGGAAGAGATCCGGAACCAAGGCTGGTTGGAACATTTACCTTAACTAAATTGACAGAGAGCACTATAAGAAGAAAACTTAGAGGCAGGTCAGATGAACTAATTTCTTCTAAGACAGAGCCTAAAGCTAAACTTTACAATATATAAGCCGGGGAAAGCGCTCTCATTCCGTCTTTCAGACAACAGAGGGTCATAGCTTGCTCACTTTCTTAATGGTGCTCGGGCATGCTCACACTGCAAATCCAAAAGAGGACCTAGCACATACATAAAGCAGATGAGGCATTATTTGCCTTTCTTGTGCTCAGTGTTGGTTTAAATCCACTGTGCTTTCAGGAACAAGAGAAATAAGTGAACGTGACAGGGGAGCGTCATTTGTCTAGAAAATGCAATTAATCGGGTATAACATTTAAAGTGATGTGAAATTATCCAGTGCTGCTCTTTTTTTATTATTATTATTATTATCCAGCTATACTGCAACTCACGATCACAGCAATGACATATCAAATCTGTCAGCGGCCACTGAGAAGACGTTCAGCATAAGGGTAAATTTTCAGGTCTGATCACACGTGACTCCAGGGGAAATAAATCGCTTGTCCCCTTTAATTTCAATTTCCGTGCGTGATATATATTGTGATCACCTGTCAGATGTGGCGCATGCGCGCAAAAGTGGGAGGCGGAGTGGATGCTGATCGCTCTCTATCCGCTGCCCTGTGCTCTCTATCCCCCGGCGATCAGACAGACACGGATAGGGGATATCTCAGGAAGGCTGGGCAGGATGGGGAGACAGATCAGCTGTTGATGAAGGTACTGTTTCTCTTCGGTTTCTCTTGAATTCTGCGCTTCAGTGTTTGACATTGTGACCGTGGAGGGTGAAGGATGCTTGGTTGCATGCAGGATGGGAGGAGGTGAGCGGGGGGCGCAGAGTGGATAACAGATGGTATTTCGGGAAATCACAGGGATGACAGAGCTGTTACTGGGTTTCGTCACAGTTTTACGCTGGTTTACAATAATCTAGAACAGTATACTACACATTAAGTATAAAAAATATTCGTTAAGATACCTGGTCAAGGACACAAGAAAAAGGTGAGAATGTGTTTTCCATTTTTTCGCTCACCCGTGGGCTTGGGCTGTTATCACCTCGTACCCTCTGCGGACTAAGATGTTGTCCGGTTTACAATGGTTGGTGGTTATGCATGATGCCTTTTCATATCGGTAAAGCGCCGTGGATACGTCAGATCCACCGCGTATGAGTGAACCTGAGCTGCAAGTGAGCATTGCGTAGTAAACGCCGAACGCAGCTGTAATTGCCTATTTAGAAAGATAATTGGTCATCACAGACTTGTATTGTCCTTGATGTTCCTTTTGTCCAAGAAACTATCAGTATTTACTTCCCATGCATTATTTGCTGGGCCGCTACCCGGATGTGCCTGCAGTTTCTCCAGTGAAAGCGCTAGATTTCCTGTGTTTACTCGTCTGGCTGCTGTAAAACACGTCTTGCGTGACATTTTTCACTCCGTGACAATCGGTGCCATTCGGATAATGAAAATCGAATTCTGTCACCGTGAAAAAAATGGTGTTCTGGACCCGCGAGTCCACCTTCAATAGTCATTTGAATAGGATTTGTAGTAGCCCGGTCAATTGAGAGCAACATCCCCCTCCTGTATTGCACATTAGGCTGTATCGTAGGCTTTAACTGGCTGACAAGGATCTCTCTGATTTGTATAGGCTGCAAGCAGCAGAGCGGTTCTGGTCCCGTCCATGGTACTGAAAGCAACAGTCGGTGTGGAGTAAATCAAAGAGAATGAATCTTTAATGGCTTTAATGACAAATAATAATAGTTCTAACCAGAATGGAAATAAATATAATTTATCAAACACTGGTGTGTCTAATACACAGATTCTTACAGAATATTTATATGAAAATTTCTCTATTGAAAACCATGCAGTTAATAGGTTCAGATAAGGATACACTTGTCTAAATCGAGTTAAGTACAAATTGTGTAATGCATTGATGGTCTTCAAAGTTGAGTTATTAGATTAAGCCAACTTTATGTTAATGTTGAGTGGATGGGTGAAACTACGTTATCCCTTCTTCTACATACTTGTGGTCCGCAAATGTTACTCTCTTTCATTATCCCTCCCTTGTTTCTGTCACCTCACACATCCTCTCTTTGTCTGTCATGTATGTAGGAAGTCTGACGTAGATGCTGAGCCAGAGGAGAGCCCAGGGAGCAGCAGCAGTAGCAGCAGCAGCAGCAGGAGTGGGGCTGTAGATGCCCTCTCCACCGGTCCAGCCCCCCCTCAGGCATCTGTGGGAGAGCCGGGTCAAAGTGGAGACAGTTCCTGCTCTGACTCTGACAGTCCTGTAGATTCCAGCTCCTGCAAGGAGGAAGAGGGGGAGGACGAGGAAGACCCAACAATGTTCTCCTCCAAATTCCTTAGTGGGGCAAACCCCCTCAATGCCGTGTCCTCTGCTGTAAATAAGTTTGGTTTGTTTGGAGATGATGGTGAGGGGGATAAAAAATCACCTCCCCAGCAGGGGCAAAAGCAATCTGGAGAACAGAAGCCGACAGCAGGCTCTGGAAAAGACCATCAACAGCAACCGCATCCCCATAAACCAGGCCAATCTCCCCCTATGCAAAAGACCCAACAACCTCCCAAGCAAGGTTCACCACAGCTACATGGAAATGGACAAACTGGCCCCTCAAACAAACCTGCTGGGCAACAAACAACTTCAAAGACAGGGGCTCAACCTGAAGTCCAGCCTAAAGGAGAACCCCCCAAAAACCAACCTATACAGCAAAGTTCTCCTAAACCTGGAGCTCAACAACAGACAAGGATGCAGCAACAAAACCCCACTAAGACTGGTGCACAAGGGTCAACAAAGGTTGGGTCTGAGGTTGGAAAACAACAGCAGGCATCACCAAAAATTGGGCAGCAACAGCATGACTCGTCTAAGGCAGGACCAGAGCAGAAAGGCATCAGGGCCACATCCCAACAGCAGTCCTCTGATAAGCAAGGGAGTAAGGGACCTGGTCCAACTGGCATGACACAAGCAGGGTCTTCATCACCTGGAACAGCCAAAGCAAGATCTCAGTCAACAGCAGTAGCAAAGCTTTGCCCAGTGTGTAAAACAACACAACTTACAAAAGAACCAGCTAACCATAAAACCTGTACACAGTGTAAAATGGATGTGTGCAGCTTGTGTGGCTTCAGCCCTCCAGACTCTAATGTAAGTAGTGGTTTAATTTAGTCTTTATGTGATCTATTTTATGCTTTCTCGTAACTTTGCTTCAATGCAAATGTTCTTTTATTTGATACTACAAATTTGAAGCAGTTTTCTTTGGTTGGATACTTTTGCTATACACTACACTTACAGAATTAATACATATGTAATTAAAAATATTAATGCAGTGTAGTTTTAATTGATATCATGAGACAATGAGGGCAAATGGCCAGGAGTTGAATGGTTATTCATTTGCATCTATCAATGCATCTTAAAAGTTCAGAATATCATAAAAAATGCATTTTGTCATTTAATTAAAAAAGGTAATATTTAATGCACATTTAAATATTTCAAGCCTTTTTGTTTTCATTTTGACAATCACAGCTCATAGCTCACAAAAATACAAAAATCAGTGTCTCACATTATTCAAATATTTCAGTTTGAGATTAAAACTTCTACTCAAACAGTATAAATACCGTGTATGCCTCAGTCTAATTCAGTGCACGCAACCTCAGTCATGGGGAAGACTGCTGACTTGACTGCTGTTCAGGTGGTGATCTTCGACACCCTCTACAAGGAGAGTAAGCCACAGAAGATCATTGCTGAAACGGCTGCCTGTTTGCAGAGTGCTGTATCATAGAATATTCATGGAAATTTGACGGGAAGGAAAAAGTGTGGTAGGAAGAGGTGCACAAGCAACATGTATAAGTGCAGCCTTGAGAGGACTGTTAAGACCAATCGATTGAAGAACTCTGAAGAGCTTTGCATAGAATGAAGTAACATGTTAGTACAATACTGTGAACAAATCTTGAGCCACCCCTCATTTCTTTATATTTTGCTATGAAAATGTGAGATATGTTCAGCTGTTTACTGAAGCTGGTGCAAAACTACATGGAAATGCAATGTAGAATGCAAAAATCGTGTTTGTATAATTCTGACAAGCATGGAAGTCGGTCTTTGGTATGACCACCTTTATTCACCAACACAGCTTGAAATCTATTAGGCAGGTTTTCTTGTAATTTCTTTAAGTAGTCTTCAGCAATAGTTTTCCAGTCTTTCTGAAGGACGTTCAGCCTCTTCTTTGGATATTGGTTGCCTTTTATTCCATTTTATCCCAAGATGATCACACACTGTTTCAGTAATGTTAAATGCTAGATTCTCAAGTGACCAATCTATGACTAACAGTCTTCCACTGTGTTTTTCTATCCAGGTATGCTTTAGGCAGTATATTTGATATCATTTTCATGCTGAAAATGAAGCTGTTGCCAATCAGCCATTTTCGAGTTGGTATTGCTTGGTGGAAAATCTGATGGTAGATTTCTATGTGCCAGAGGCTGAAATGCAGCCCCAAAACATGACAGAGTGTCCAGCGTGTTCTACAGATACCTGTAGACACAGTACTCACTGTTGTACTTCTCTTCTGACATCCTTTGTATGTACTGATGATGATTTGAACTAAAATTTGGTTTTGCCACTGATTTTCTGGAGTAGTTTGGCATACTTCCCTGTTTTCCTTCCTTAAGATTAACTCATTTACAGCTACCCTTCTACTGAGACCATTTCAAGATTCACTGAATAGTACATGGATCAACTTAAGGACCAGTGTTGGGTGTTTTCTTGATTTTTTTCCTATTTCTCAAGAACATGACTGTCAGATACTACTCATATCTTATTGATGGAGCTTGGAAAGAAAAGCGTCTCGACATGTTAAGAAATGGAGAGTTTTCAGCTAGTAGCTCTTTGGGAATCTATATCTATAACAATTTATAACTATAGCAATTTATAACTATAGCTAGTTATAAATAAAGTATCTAAAACTTGTATTAACTATTTTATGCCTTTGAAACTGTGTTATTTTTGGACTTTTCATTGATTTAATTTCAGAAGAAATTATATAATTTTGCGATGTGCTGCTGGTAACAAACGTGCCTAAATATATAATTTAAAATTGGTTCTTGGCTAACTTGTCTGTTATGTGTATGTATATGACACTAGTTCATTCATTGAGTTAGGTGCCTTTTTATGCTTGATTGAGTCATAGGCCAGTGTTAAGTGGCTTAACAAACAAGCAAAAGCATTCCATTCATAATTGCTAGGTACAAGGACTGTATTGAAAATGGGAAAATTTAGTCAATATCTAATATCCAAAGAAAATCCTTGAAAGACCTTCACAAAGCTTGAGGAACTCTTGCTCTACTACTTTAAAATTACAAGAAGGAAATAAAATAAAGAGAAATGAGGGCTCGCTCTAGAGTTTTGCACAGCACTTAACTTCAAGAACCACTACACACAAACAGCTTCAGGAAAGGGTCTACAACTATCTAATTTCTATTATCAATCATACCAAACAATCAATACTCAGAGACAATGTCAGAATCGTCTTATCTTGGCTAAGGAGAAAGATATTTCCATTTTCAGCAGGATTTAGCTCATGCACACAGTGCCAAAACTACTAACAAATAATTCGCTGACTATCTTGTCACTGTCCTTGATTGGTCAGCCACCTCACCTGACCTGAACCTCATTAAAAATCTGTAGGGTATTGTCAAGAGGAAGATGAGAAACACCTGACCTGAGAATGTATACAAGATGAAGGTTGCTGTTAAAGCAACTTGATCTTCAAGAACACCTTAGCAAGCTGGTCTGCTGTATGTCACAACACAGCATATTAACAATAATAATAATAATAATAATAATAATAATAATAATACATTTTATTTGAGGGCGCCTTTCAAAAACCCAAGATCACCTTACAAAAGAACAAAATTAATAAAAGAAGTAATAGTCATAAAATAAGTTAAAATTGCAAAGCAGAACTTGACAACAGATAAAATCAGCACTAAAGCGAATAAGCCAGTTTGAACAGATGTGTTTTGAGCTGTGACTTAAATGTGGGAAGAGAGTTTATATTTCTTATGGTTGGAGGAAGAGAGTTCCAGAGTCGAGGAGCAGAGCGACTGAAGGCTCTGTTCCCCATAGTGGTAAGACGTGCGGACGGAACAGTAAGATGAATAGCAGATGAGGATCGGAGAGGGCGGGAAACAGTGGTGATATGGAGCAGGTCACACAAATAGGAAGGAGCAGATTTATGGATACATTTGAACGTGAGAAGTAAGATTTTAAAGTTTATCCTGACTTCTATGGGCAACCAGTGAAGCTGCTGAAGAACTGGCCTAATATGAGCTCTTGAAGGAGTACGCGTTATGACCCGAGCTGTGGAATTTTGAAGAAGTTGGAGTTTATGAAGGGACCTTTTAGGGAGACCAAATAAGAGGGAATTGCAGTAATCAATGCGGGACGTAATAAGACTATGGACAAGGATGGCAGCAGCATGGGGAGTAAGGAAGGGGCGTAAGTGGAAATATGCAGACCAGGTTATGTAATTAATGTGGGACTGGAATGAAAGAGTATTATCAAGTATGACACCCAAACTCTTAACCTGAGGGGAGGAAAGGGTGGGAGAACTTTCAATGTCAATGGAAAAACTGTGGCATTTGGATAAGATAGAGGCTGTACCAACAAGTAAAACGTCTGTTTTATTACTGTTTAGTTTAAGAAAATTGGAGGAGAACCAGGATCTAATCTCGATAAGACAGTTTGAGAGGGAGGTAGGTGGGAGGGATGAATTGGGTTTAGAAGAAATATAGAGCTGGGTGTCATCGGCATAACAGTGAAAATTTATATGATATTTTCGGAATATATGACCAAGAGGGAGCATGTAAATAATGAATAAAAGAGGCCCTAATACTGAACCCTGGGGCACACCATCAGAAACAGGATGGAGACTTGAAGAATGGAATTTAAATTGGATAAACTGAGTGCTGTCTGAGAGATAGGAGGTGAACCAGGCAAGGGCCGTATGACTAATGCCAATGGATGCTAGCCGGTTCAGGAGGATATTGTGAGAAATGGTATCAAACGCCGCACTAAGATCAAGAAGGATGAGGATGGGTGAACAAAGACATAAGAGAATTACAAAAGTCAGCAGAATACATATGGGAGGGTAATATGTCTGGAGGTTTTGTAATTTTACTGAACATTGAAAAGAGAGACCTTGAGCTACCTTCATTAGAACTGATTAAACCAGAGTAGTATGTGGATTTGGCTGAAGCAGTGCAGTCCTTATAGAACAAAACATAAACATTATACATTTCTTTATGTAGTCCATTTTGATCCAATAGTATGTTTTCAAGGAGCTCCAATCAAGTATTGAGTGTATAAATGAACATATTTTTCAGAGGTTTGATATTTTGTGTTGTAAATCCTTTTTTGATTGATATTCTTATAATCTGAGATAGAGATTTCTGATTTTCCTGAGATATAAGCTATAATCAAAATTGCTATCTTTTATCTAACAATTAAAGCAACAAAGACTTGAAATATTTCACTTAATGTGTTTTAGCACATTAGCACATACTTTGAACAAAGTATATTGTTCAAGTACTTTGCAATGTCTTTTCACATTCACACACAAGGGGTTTTACAATTTTGGGTTCAATGTCTTACCAAAGGACACGGAACCCTTACCGTGCTAGTAGTGGGCAAGCTACTTGGTGACCCCAAAGTTCTTACAAGATGAAATATTGTACTATTGCAAGTATTGTACATTTTATGTCATGTATTTGAAAACTGCTGTTAGATTGTGTTTAATTAGTATTGAATTAACACGGGTTTAGCACTGGTAGAGCTAAATCAATCTGGTACCATTATTGAATCACTAGTTTTTACATTTTTTTTATTTTCAAAAGTTTCAAAACTCAGTTGTGATGTCCCTTGAATAATTTGGGGAAATGTACTTTTTTTCTTCTTTCACCTTATTACATTATGTGCATCTATCTGCACATATCTTTTAATAAATTTATTTGTCTTTGTTTTTTTTGTACAGGCACACGAGTGGCTTTGTCTTACTTGCCAAATACAGAGAGCTCAAGGATCTTCTGAACTGCCAGGACCTCCCATGAAAAACCCCACACCTAACAAAATGTCTGGTCCCCAAAAACAGACACCATCAGCTGCTGAGCCTGTCAAAAAGGAAATATCAGCACCAGGTTCACCGCAGAAAATCCAGTCTAAATCAACAAAAGTGCCAGAAAAGGCAGAAGCTGCTAAAGGACCGGAGGCTCAAAAAAAAGGCAGTCCAGCACCTGTTCAGAAAATGACACCTGAGGCCCAGAGAGCATCAGGATCTCCTAAGCCACACCAAACTAATCAGACTGAACGCAAGCAAAG
The DNA here is from genome assembly GCF_000239375.1 of Pundamilia nyererei. NCBI lineage: Eukaryota > Metazoa > Chordata > Actinopteri > Cichliformes > Cichlidae > Pundamilia > Pundamilia nyererei. The sequence goes on along the minus strand of NW_005187436.1, from coordinate 131,057 downwards.
CAGTGCCACCTCAGCACCCCAGCAGCAGTCAGGAGGTTTATTTGGCTTTGGAGGTACTAAAACTGAAACTGCAAAGACAGAAGATTCAGTGACTGGAAAGATGTTTGGCTTTGGTTCGTCTATTTTTAGTTCTGCATCTAATTTGATAGCTTCTGCTGTTCAAGATGAGGCTAAAACAACTCCACCGGTTTCTCCTAAAATGCAATCTTCCAAGGAGACCAAACCGCCTTCTATCCAAAAGTCAGAACAAGACAAGAAACAAGAACAACCTCAACAAGCAAAGGTTCATCCAGCTGGACAGGCAAAAGCAGAAAAATCCCTGCCAGTCACTCCAAAGACAGCAGCAACTTCCCACACTGCTCTGACTACAAGCCAATCCACTTGTCCTCTCTGTAAAATAGTGCTTAACATGGGCTCGAAGGATCCTCCCAACTACAACACATGCACTGAATGCAAAACTGTTGTCTGCAATCAATGTGGTTTTAACCCCATGCCAAACGTTAATGAGGTAAGAGGTGCAGTTTACTGAAGTAACTTAGGAAAATTAAAATAAAATGTATATCTTTTTAATTTTGGAGTTTTAAAGGGTCAGTACATTTGTTTGCTGTAATATTTTACAGATTTCTCAGAAGTGTCTTTTACTTGGACTTCTGAGGCATGCTTAAGAATTAAGCTTGTTGAAGCTGTTAAGATCCTTTTTTATGTTATTTCATAGATTGGAGAGCTATTATCAAAGAACCATTACATGTTAGATGATATACAAAATTTTGTTACATTTGAGCGTTTTTCACAAAGTTTTATGAACACAGAAGTTACCCGAGAAAGCTATTTTGTTTTTGTTTGTTTTTGTTTTCATGTGCAGTCCTGTTGAACGTCTGATACTTTGACTAAGAGTCACACTGAGAATGCTATTTGTCAGATCCTTTAATCATGCTGAGCAGGGGAAGGCTCACACTCCTGCAAACAGCTGTCTTTTCCATTAGACCTAGATCTCTTTTCAAGTAAAAGGGAGTGGCATTTTATTTCTTTCAATAATGTTACCACTCTTATATGGTTATATAACAGAAACAAGAAATAAAAATGCTCAGTAATGCTTGAACAGTGTTGTTGCTTTTTCACATTCATACTGTGCAAGTTCCTGTTCTTGGATTTTGGACAAAGACATTTACTTTTAAAGGTGTTTTCAAAATACATCACTGCTCAAAGTAAAGCCTTTGAGGGTAAATGACAAAGTACCTACTGTGTTGTGATACTGCCTTAAACTAAAATAATACTATCATTATTGCTCTCAGTTTTTTAATTTGTAAGTTAAACAAATAGTTATTGGCGATTAATCCTTCTTTAAGCTTTTGTTTTGCTGCACTATTTTTAGTTGGAAAACCAAATTTATTTGGATGCAGTTAAAATACATTACATTGTCTCATGTAAATATTTGGTGCTACAAATAGCACCATAAAGTACTATCCCAATCTTAAGCTGATTTTTGGACCACCACAGTTCTTGCTTACTGTAGTTATAACATTTTTTGTGCATTTGTATTTCTATGGTTCTTTTCTCTTTTTGTGGGTTTTTTTTCCATAAGACTGTTTTTGTGTTTTTAGGATTAATACATTTATAATGTATTTTATGCTGTTCTTTTAAGGGGAAGGAGTGGCTATGTCTAAACTGCCAGGTGAAACGGGCTGCTGGAGGAATTGAACCTCAAATTGATACATCTTTGGGAAAATCTTTCAAAAAGACTACTCCCACACAGCCTACACCACAGAAGACTAATGCACCAGGCTCTCCCCAGAGAAAAGTACCAACATCAGCACCACAGCCAGCAAAGACTAAAGAACCAGACAGTCAAAAGGCAGTCAGCCCAGCTCCTGGTCAGACAGCATCTCAGGAGAACAAGAAGACACAACCGCAGCAGACGAATCAAACTGTAGGAAAGCAGGAAAGCACCACTAAAGCTGCACAGCAAGAGTCCGGAGGCCTCTTTGGTTTTGGTGGTGCTAAAACTCAGCCTGATGCTACAAAGCCTGCAGATTCAGTGACAGGGAAAATGTTTGGTTTTGGTTCCTCCATTTTCAACTCTGCATCTACTTTGATTACCACAGCTGTTCAAGATGAACCTAAAAGTACACCACCTGTTTCTCCCAAGATGTCTGCTGCAAAGGATTCTAAACCCCCCACTTCGAAATCTCCTCTTCCAGTCAAGAAGCTGGAAGAGGCCAAAAAAACAGAGGAACTACAGAAAGCCAAGGGCTCACCACCAGTACAGCCAAAAGCAGACAAGCCATCATCAGAGCAACCAAAGAAAGCATCAGCTCCACCAGTTGTTTCCAAGGCAGGCCAGTCTACCTGCTCTCTCTGTAAACTGGAACTTAATGTGGGCTCTAAAGATCCTCCCAACTATAATACTTGTACTGAGTGCAAAAACACTGTCTGCAACCAGTGTGGATTTAATCCTATGCCAAATGTTAAGGAGGTAAGTTAAGAAGAATTGTGTCGAATATAACAATTTATTTGAACAATAACTGTGACATTATGTCTTTTTTATTGTTGTCACTTTAAAATGTCTTAACATTAAAATGTATTCCGCAGCATGACTGATTGAATTTTTAAATATTGTTGCTCCATTGTAGGTGAAGGAGTGGCTATGTCTCAACTGTCAGATGCAGAGAGCACTGGGAGCATCAGAACCTCCAGGAACTCCCATGATGAAAATACAGGCTTCACCGAGTAAAGTCACTGCACAAGACAGTGCCCTAAAGAAGGAAACTCCCCCAGTGGATAAACTTCAAAAGAAAGAGAATGTGACATCTGCTGAATCTAAATTAAAGGAGCCCTCTCCATCAAGCTCACCTCAGCGGAAAGTGCAAAAGCCAGGAGAACAGCTGGCAAAGACTGAATATGTGAAAGGATCTGAAAGTCATAGGCAGGCCAGTCCAGCTTCTGGTCAGAAAAATGCACAGCAAAGCTTGAAGACAGGTCCTCAGAAGCCAACAGATCAGATAAATCAACCAGGATCTAAAAGGGGTAGTACAGCATCGACACAAGGGGAATCTGGATCGTTCTTTGGCTTTGGCAGTTCTACAACTCAACCTGATTCTGCAAAGACCCCTGAATCACTAGGTGGAAAAATGTTTGGCTTTGGTACCTCCATCTTCAGTTCTGCATCGACTTTAATAAACTCAGCTGTCCAAGATGAATCCAAAAAGACACCACCAGTGTCTCCTAAGATGTCTTCTGCACATGACTCCAAGTCTCCCACTGTCAAGAAACTGGTACAGGAGAAAACATCAGAGCAACCACAAAAAGACAAAGGTTCACCATCAGTACAGACAAAAGCAGGCAAACCTCCTGAAGAGGCATCCAAGACAGCACCTGCATTGCCTGTCGTTTCTAAGACAGGCCAGTCAACTTGTCCTATCTGTAAACTGGAACTCAATATGGGTTCTAAAGACCCTCCCAACTACAACACCTGTACTGAGTGCAAAAACACTGTCTGCAACCAATGTGGATTTGATCCTATGCCAAATGTTAAGGAGGTAAGAAAATACTTGAACAATCACCTATACATATTACATATATAAATGTTTGTCAATGAACTTATTACAGTCTTTTAATAGTAAAATATTCTATTGCATTAAAACTACCCTGACTATATTTTAATTAATTTTTCCTTGCTTTAATATAGGGGAAGGTGTGGTTATGCCTCAACTGTCAGATGAAAAAACCAGCAGAGCAACCAGAAAAGCCACCACAGAGCCAAAAGACAGGACCTCAAAAACCACCTGAACAGAGAAATCCAACTGAAATCAAAAAGAGTAGTATTACATCCACTACACAAGAGGAGTCTGGAGCTGTCTTTGGATTTGGCCGTTCCACACCTCCCTCAGATTCTACAAAGCCTGGTGAATCACGGGGTGGAAAAATGTTTGGCTTTGGTACCTCCATCTTCAGTTCGGCTTCGACTTTAATAAACTCAGCTGTCCAAGATGAATCCAAAAAGACACCACCAGTTTCTCCTAAGCTTCCTGTCTCAAAGGCGAGTGAATCACCATTTGTTCAGAAGCAGGAGCAGGAGAAGAAGGCTGTGCAAGTTCAAGAAGCCAAGACCTCTCCCCTGATACAAGCCAAAGTAGAGAAAGAGCCAGCTTCACCAGCTCTTCCAAAGGCAGGCCAATCTACCTGTCCACTCTGTAAGATGAAACTCAACTTTGGCTCAAAGGAACCGCCAAACTACAGCAAATGCACTGAATGCAAGAACACTGTGTGTAACCAGTGTGGATTCAATCCAATGCCAAATGTGTCAGAGGTAGGAGAAGCAATAATTACTCATTTTACTTTAATAAAACTTCAATAAAATGCACGGCATAAATTACATATATAGACCTGTAATTGAATTGTTATTACAACATTAATTTAGATGTTAATATTATTTTAAATGTTTCATATTTTAATAAAATATACTTTGTTTTTGCAGGTAAAGGAATGGTTATGTCTGAACTGTCAGATGCAGAGAGCTCTTAGTGCAGCTGAACCCACAGGGCCTCCTGTGAAACACCTCCATGGAGATAAAAAAATTTCTCCATCTGCTGTACATCAGAAAGCAATAGTTACTGATCAAGTGGAAACTAAAAAGGAAATAAAATCAGATGCAGCTCCTAAGATGGAGACTCCAGGGGCTTACATACTTCAAAAGAAGGACACAGCCACACTAGGCTCTCCTCAGAAGACACGGTCCACAGCAGTAGCACCTTCATCTAAGGAGGCTAAAGGACCCAAAAGTGAAGGACATCCTAGCCCAACTCCTGGTGAGAAAAAGCCTCTTGATATTTCAGTTGCATCAGGCCCTGAGAAACCAACTGACCAGGGAAGTCAACCGGGATTAAAACAGAGTAAGGTCACCACAGTCACACAAGAGGAGTCTGGAAACCCACTAGGTTTGGGTGGTAAAATCTTAACTGATACTTCAAAAACAACAGAATCCATCAGTGGAAAGATGTTTGGCTTTGGATCTTCCATTTTCAGCTCAGCATCCACTTTGATATCATCTGCAGTTCAAGACGAATCACGGACCACACCACCAAGCTCTCGAAAAATGTCTGCGCCAGCACAAGTCTCGCCGAAGATGTCTGCTGCAACCAAGAGTTCTCCAAAAAGTACACCAACAGTTTCTCCCAAGATGTCACCGGCAAGGGAGCCTAAAACTCTTCCTCAGAAGCCAGAACAAAAGAAGAAACCAGAAGAATCCCACCAAAGCAAAGATGATAAAGCTCTACCACAAGTAGCAAAAGTGTCTCATATGGCTCCTAATGCAGGCCAGACAACCTGTCCACTGTGTAAGGCTGAGCTTAACATAGGCTCCAAGGACCCACCTAACTATAACACCTGCACTGAGTGCAAGAACATTGTCTGCAACCAATGTGGATTTAATCCCATGCCAGTAGGAGAGGTAAGTACATGAATACAAGATTTAAAAAATATTGTCTGTTTTCCACATTGCCTGTAGTGTCAAAACAATCAAATACCACCATGCTGGCAGCAGTTATAGTCTCAGGCATGTTTTTGTGGTCATCTGTGTCCATGTCTGTGCATCTCAGACTTGAAAACATCTCAAACGCACCATGTGATTTAAAAAAATTTTTTTTTAGCCAAACACTGTAGTGTACTCAGAATTTAGTTATCAAAAGTCAATGCCACTGTGAGCTGAAAATATGCCTTTTGTCATAATTAATAAATCAGATGATAATTCTTATAACATTTAATATAAATGGCTAATAGGATTAAAAGATATAGTGATGATGTCTTATAAAGAGAAGTTAAAACATTTTTCAAGCCATTATCCAATGCTCTATCTCAGGAGCAGAGGTAATATAATAATCCTATTTCACTTTGGGCCAGATACTGTGTAGGTGACTTTAATCTTTGGTACCGGCCTTTTGAATTCAATCATTAAAAGTTGCTTTTTAAAGTAATTTATTTGTAGATGTGGTATTAAACTATATTTAAGTAGAGATTTGATGAATTTGTTTTGATGCATAATGTATACATTTGATGATATAATCTGTAGTTATAAAGCATCACTTAACCAAGTGTCTATTATATTTTAGGTAAAAGAGTGGCTGTGTCTTAATTGTCAGATGAAAAGAGCAGTAGGAGCTTCTGAGCTTACTGGACCTCCATCACTAAAGTCACAAATGTCACCCAATAAAGTTTCTTTACCTGCTACAGTCCAGTCCAAGGAATCTTCCAAACTGACTACTCCTCAAACAAAGGACAGTCCAGACACAGCTGTACAAAAGCAAACCTCAGAAGCAGTCTCCCCACAAAGAAAACAATCAACAGCATCTGTGAAACAGGCTAGCCCAGCACCTGAACGTAAAACATCGGAAGAAAAAGCGAAAACAGCTCCTGAAAAAGTCCCAGATCAGGCAACCCAACCTGGTCGTAAGCAAACTAATGCCACAGCAGCAACACAGCAAGAGTCAGGAGGCTTCTTTGGCTTTGCTGGTCCTAAGCCTCAACCTGAAGCTGCAAAGTCTGCAGAGTCAGTGAGTGGAAAAATGTTAGGCTTTAGTTCTTCAATCTTCAGTTCTGCATCTACTTTGATAACCTCAGCAGTTCGGGACCAGCCAAAAACGACTCCACCAGTTTCACCTAAGATGTCTCCTGCAAGGGAAACCAAATCTTCCACTGTAAAGAAACCAGAACAGGAGACGAAATCTGAGCAGATAAAGGGTCCACCATCAATCCAGTCAAAAGCAGAAGAGATGAAGCCCCCTGCTTCCCAGAAGCTGGAGCAGCAGAAGTTAACTGAGCCATCCCTGCAGACCAAAACACCAGCATCAAGACGGGTGCCATTAGAATCTCCAAAGGCAGCAGCTTCCCAAGCAGCTGTCAAACCAGATCAGTCTACCTGCCCACTCTGTAAGGTCAAACTTAACACTGGTTCCAAGGATCTGCCCAACTACAATACTTGTACTGAATGCAAAAACACTGTGTGCAACCAGTGTGGATTTAACCCTATGCCAGATGGAACTGGGGTAAGACTAAGAAGAAAACAAAACATGTTATTATTGACACTTTGTATTTAACTAATATCAGTAGACTTATACTTTTGAAATGTCTCTTGTTGACCTAGATTTCAGGATTTCAAGGAATATTCATCCAGGATTTAGGAATATTAAATAATGAAAAAATACTACGTATTACTAGATGTATTACAGCATTGGAAAAGTAAACTAAAATAAAAATAACTAGTTTAATAAACAATCAGTATTTGTAAATAGATCACCTAACAGTATGTGTGTGTGTGTGTATATAACTTTTCATTTTATTTAATTTTTCTTTCAGGCAAAGGAGTGGTTATGTCTTACCTGCCAGATGCAGCGGGCTCTAGGAGTAACAGAGCCTCCATCAGTAATTTCAGTGAATGCTCAGACACCTGCAAAACCCCAAAAGAAAGATGTCACCAGCCCAGCTGAACCTGAAAAGAAGGTGTATTCAGCACAGCAGTCACCTCAGAGGAAACTATCTGTAACGGCACAGCCTGCTACATCTGAGACTAATGTCAAGCCAGAGGTTCACAAACAGGCCACCCCGGTTTCTTCTCAGAAAATACAACAGAAGCCCCAGAAAACATCAACTCCTAACAAATCACCAGACCAAATCAGGCAGCCTGAACGTAAGCTGAGTACTGCCACTCCACCACCACGAAAAGAATCGGGAGGCTTCCTTGGATTTGGCAGTGGTAAATCTCAACCTGATGCTGAAAAGCAGGCAGAGTCTGTGACAGGGAAAATGTTTGGCTTTGGTTCTTCTATTTTCAGTTCTGCATCCACTTTGATTACCTCAGCTGTTCAGGACCAGCCTAAGACTCCACCAGTTTCTCCCAAGTTATCCCCTGCAAAAGAGATCAAATCCCCTGCTACCCAGGAGAAAACCAAGGCTGAACAACCCCAGCTGATCCAGACACCACCATTAGTCTCAGCCAAAGTTGACAAGGCTCCATCAGAACCTCCAAAAACAGGTGAAGCCTCCCAAACCACCGTCAAACAAGGCCCGTCCACCTGTCCACTTTGTAAGGCTGGGCTCAACATAGGGTCTAAGGATCTGCCTAACTACAATGTCTGTACTGAATGCAAGAAAACTGTCTGTAACCAGTGTGGATTTAACCCAACACCAAATGAAACGGAGGTAAATAAACCAAAAATGTAGTTATTAAAATGTATGTTATGTATAATATATACGTTATGTTTTCTTAACTGTGGCGATTTATGCTTTTATTTTAAAAATTTAGTTGTTAAAGACACACTTACTCAAAATAATATGCTTTTCCTTGTAGATGAAGGAGTGGTTGTGTCTGACTTGCCAGATGCAACGAGCCCTCACAGCAGCTGAATCAGTACAGCCTCCACCGATGAAACCTCAGGCATCACCCAGCAAAGTATCCGCACCTGCCGCTGAGCAAAAAGATGTCTCTGAGACTAAAACGAAAGATATTATTCCCACACAGAAAACAGACGTATTAGAGAAAAAGCAGAAAGAAAGTCCAAAACCAGAGGCACCAGCAGAGAAAATGGATGTCGTACATCGAACTCCAGATATTGTTCCACCTGCAAAAGACACCCAAGCTACTGTTTCAGCTGAAGCAAAAGAGGAGAAAGTTAGTTCACTGCCTGCCAAGGATGTTCAAGCCATCACTGCACCTCCAAGCGAAGAAAGACAACTGCCTTCCCAAGGTGCACCTGTTACCA
>NW_005187436.1:117201-120998 GCF_000239375.1 Pundamilia nyererei | reverse complement strand
CAGCCAGTGTCACTCCTAAAACTACACCACCAGCACCACGTAAAATGTCCACCACAGCCAGTGTCACTCCTAAAACTACACCACCAGCCTCTCCTAAAACATTACCTGCAAAGGACACCAAACCACCGCCTGTCCAGAAAACAGAGGAGAAGAAACCAGAGAAACCACAGCAGGATAAGACTCCTTCAACAGTTCAAGCCAAAGTGGACAAAGTTCCATCAGAGCCCCCTAAGGTGCCAGTAGACACCCAAGGTGCTTCAAAAGCAGATCAGTCTGTCTGCCCACTATGTAAGGTGAAACTTACAGTGGGCCCCACAGATCCTCCTAACTACAACACTTGCACAGAATGCAAGACAACTGTCTGCAATCAGTGTGGCTTTAATCCAGTACCAGATGATTTAAAGGTATGCAACTTTCTGTTTATTGTTGCCCTTTTTGTAGTTTTCATATTTTTGTCACTCAATTATTGTTAAATCAAGTATTACTTGATTTACAAAACAATCCAGCCATAACAGCTTTATGAATATTTAACTGATGTTAATCTGAATTTAATCTAAATCTAAAGACTTAATCTAAATTATTGGTAATAAATTGCCTGAATTGGCTTAATTTTTGCCATTTATCTCCAGTAAAATGCACAAATTATAGGAAGAATTTGAACACCAAATTTGAGAAATAATTTGTTAAAATATAGATGTTTTATTTTTCAAGAGACATCGAAAACATGTTGCATACCCCAATTTGAGACTGTAACTTTTGAAACTTACATTTGGAGAAGAATTATCAGATTGAGTTGATAAAAGCTACGCTACTCTGAGTCAAAAATATAAAAAAAAAGTAACAAAGCTGGGCATTATAGAAAAGCTTTTAAAACAATACAGGAGCTCTCACAGTTCCTATTGTTTGAAAAAAAAAGTTCGCCTCTGATTTTTTTTTATAATTATGCCTTATTAAAATTGCATTAAAAGAAAATAAAAACTACATTACACTGGTAAAACAGTTTGAGAAATTAAACACATTTTATTTTTCAATGATCATGATTTGTTTGTATGAATGAATCCCCTTTGAATATATGCACGTTACATTAGTAACCTTGATATCATTGGATATTCTTTGTGCTTTAAAATCATTGCACCTTCATCTGATTTCAGAACACTGTTATTGTTTTTTTATTTATTGGACAGTGATTTATGCTTTCCATTACACTTGTTCCAGGTAAAGGAATGGCTTTGTTTAAACTGCCAGATGCAGAGAGCCCTTGGAGTATCTGAAGCCATTGAACCTACTGTGGTGAAACCCCAGCCCATGCCAAGCAAGGTTTCTACACCTCCTCGCTCTGAACAGAAGGACACACCGACATTAGTCCAGAAGGAGAAAGCTGCAGAGTATGCAGATGTCCAAAAAGAGGCTACTCAAATAGTTCAACCCAGAAAAGAAATTCTCAAAGGTGAGGCTCCAGTGCCAACTGCAGTCCAAAGGATGGACAAAGCACAGCAAGATTCTGTGGAAAAGGCACAAGGACATGCTCAGGATGTGGCCAGCCAGCCAAAGCTTGTGGAAAAACCCCCACAAGGACAGATTTCACAACCTACAAAGCCAGAAGTAAAGTCAGGTTTCGCAAAACAAGAAGCTGGCAAACTACCACAACAGCCATCAAAGCCATTGACCCAATCTCCCAAGCCTGCCCCACCACCAGCTCAACCCGCGAAACAGGAGTCTGGTGGTTTCTTTGGCTTTGGTGCCCCTAAACCTACTGTTCCAAAGCCTGCTGAGTCAGTGACTGGGAAGATGTTTGGTTTTGGTTCATCAATTTTAAGTTCTGCATCTACATTGATAACCTCGGCAGTTCAGGATGAACCTAAAGTTACACCACCTACTCCACGGAAGATGTCCACTACAACAAGTGTCAGCCCTAAACCTACACCTCCGGTTTCTCCTAAGATGCCCCCAGTAAAGGATAGTAAACCACCGGCAACACAGACACCTGATCCACTTCAACAGGCCAAGGCTACACCATTAGCACAGGACAAAGTGCTTCAGGTTGCTCCTAAAGAAAGTCTGTCTACCTGTCTGCTCTGTAAGGTCAAACTCAATGTGGGAACGAAGGAGCCACCCAATTACAACACCTGTACTGAATGCAAGAACATTGTCTGCAATCTTTGTGGATTTAACCCCATGCCTCATACAGCAGTGGTAAGTACAAAAATTCTCTTGAATACACATATTAATGTTTCAGTTACAATTTACAGAAAAAAGGGAGTTTTTTTCATCAGCTGATATGCCTTGTGTTCAACTGGCAGGAGTGATCCTTATCATGATCATGTCTTTTTGCATTAATGTGACAAAAGCACCTTATTTTAATATTCAGTGTTTCCATTGGGGAGCCAAACATGAGTAAGAGCACCACAGAATGATAGTGAAGTGGCCATGTTGCTCCATTTGCACACTTTTCAACATAATTTATTTCAGTGGCTTCTTAGTTTATATAAAACAAATTGTTCCAGTACAAAAGTTTTGGTCAGGCACATTGTTGGCTTTCATGTAAAAGTTGCATAAAATCTAATATAAGAACACTCACGTTTTGGCAATGCACCTGAGACATGTTAATGAGCATGTTAATGACTTTACAAGTGTTTGGTAGTCCTAATGCTGCTATTTATCAGTACAGTAAGTTTGTATCCTTACTACACTTTCTGTTTATGTGGTGTTTCTTGTGCTATTAAATATTGGTTTGGAGTGTTCAGGCTGCACCAACATATTTTAGCACATTTTTACTCTGAGGAATATTCCTTTCTGTTGCAAAGGGTGGAAAAACATAGACTGACTGTCATAAAGCTTTTTATTCCTTCTGAAAATAGAGCACACCCGAGGCAGCATTTTGCTCTGTTGTTTGATTTTCTTGACAAAAAAAATAAAATACAAGTGGAGTAGCATATTAGATGAAGGTGCCACAGCAGCTAGAATCTGATGAGAACTTCAATTTATATGTATTTTCAGACTTTGATTTTGAAGAGCTGTCTGTGTCCATTCAGTTTATTATGTCTTAGTGTTTGGAATAATTACAATGTAAAACAAAGCATACCAAAACTACACTCTCTCTAACTGCTGTGGTTCTCTCTCCACGGAAGATGCCAGGGTTATTACATAACTGCTCATGAGGAGAGTGCTTCAGCTGGCCAGGAGCACTGAAAATGTATTAAAGTGATTGACGGTTGCGCAACCGCATTAGCGAGATGGGATCTACTGCCATAGGAGACCCGGGTCAAGGGAATCTCCATCCCCCATAAGAGATTTGAGATGGCAAAGCCCTGTGATATGCCAATAAGTAGAGTTGAAACAGATTAAGTCCAGCAAAACAGTGCAGTACATTAGAAGAGCAGACATTTCTTATCAGGCCATCTGCTCTCACACGCAGCAGTGGCTCCATGTAATTCAACAATTTCCTCTTCGTTTTGGTGACATGAATATACACGTGTACCTGCTTTGTGACTTACCCACGCACATACAACGTGTAGCTGAATGAAATGTGCAGTGCTGTCTACTCTTTCTTTGTGAAATCCTAGACTTTACTATAATTAAGTGAACTTTACCACAACGCTTTTTTAAATCTCCTGAGATGTGGATTTAAGAGTTGATGCTGTAATTTGTTCTGGCACACTCAGACCTGAATCTTTTTTTCTTTCATTTTCCCAGTGACAGATAACCTAGAATGACATGTGCCATTTATGCAATTGACACTTGTCACTTTTTTCGTTGACACAACAAAATGGTAATAACCTGGAGCTTGAATTTGGATT
>NW_005187436.1:108977-115884 GCF_000239375.1 Pundamilia nyererei | reverse complement strand
ATATACAACATGCCTCATTCACCCATTCACACAAGCACTTCTAAACTAAACTCAAGTGCAAACTAATCTACACACACACTACATTCACACTCCGATGAACGCATCAGAGGGCAACTTGGTTCTTGCCCAAGAATATTTGACATGCAGACTGGGGAAGCCAAGGATCAAACCACCAACCTTCCAATCAGTAGCTAATCTGCTCTACCTGAGCTACAGTCACCGCTATGTGAGCATAATATCATGTATGAAAATCTCACATGCATAAGCTTAATGATGCGGTCCAGCATTAAAGAGGTGACAACAACAAGTCTGTAAACGCTGAAGCTGTTGAATGTTCTTTAAGAATTTCCCAGTTTAAATTCATGAAAGTTGAAGCAATGGAAATTAGTCACAAGATCCAACATTTATCAAAGAAGGCCACCTTTGGAGTGCATGTGCCACCCTTGGCAACCATCAAAAAATGGTCTTCACTTAAATTTGAACTTAAATGGAAATTTAAACTTCTGGAGGCGTGATGGCTGTTTCTGGTTTATGTCAGGTGTCGAGAGTAATCACTGGTGGGCGTATTGAATTAGTCACTGAATGTCACATTGCAAAGTAAATGCATCTCAGTTGCACCTTCACATTTCTTTTGCATTTCATTGACAATCAGAAGACCAACTATTAGAAAAAAAAACATCCACCAACTCTCGGTGAGCAGCCATGATATGTTAGAGCAGGTAAACTGATGATGTTGTTTACTATTGTGTTAGCTGGTATGTTATTCACTAACACACAGTGAAACAGAGAGCAGATGTAAGCATTTATTTTTTTTGCTCTGACTTGCAAATTATAGGGAAGGACTTGCACTAAATTTGTAAAAGTAGCTATGAAAACACCAAACAGGAAAGGCTTGGTTTACAAAACATAGAGGGAGTTTAACTCCTTGGTGCTATGTTACAAAGCAAATACTCAAAATTGTACTTACATAACCTGTTATTACTTCATTTTACAGAGTTAGTTAATAAATAAAAATTGTATTAATGCTTAAAGTATCTAAATATAAATATAGAAATGAATAATAAGTAACATGAATGAAATGATCCACATCATCTCAAGATGCGTTCTCTCTCCTGTACTGACAGTGATTAGGGGTTATATGTTAATATATGATCATTTCTAAGAGCTTCTTTAGTTCAGATGCTTTAATTCTTTTCTATAAACAAGAATCGTAGAAAATATATTTGGAATTTGGAAACACTGATGTTTCTGTATCAGTAATTCTGTGCCTGCATTTATTCATTGCTTTAAAAAATATTATTCTATTCATCTATTTGTGTTTGTAGCTTATAGCTTTAGTTTGTAACATTTCCTTCTAATGCTGGAACACCCTCTTACCACTGGTCCCACAACAGTCTTTATCCCCACTGCACTCTGCCATCAAATGAAACTTTGCTGATGCACCAGTTGTCACAATGGAAAAAGCATGGGCATATTTCATTGTCTTTGGAGTGAGTCACTGTGGTTATTACAGATTAGTAGGTCAACATTCTGTATTATCAGAGTGTGTGCTTTATGAGAAACCCTGCTCTGTGGGGGCTGCTGGAAGCCAAGTATATTAGCAAGCTACAGCCTTTGCTAAAGGTGCTTGCCAGAAAATCAATAAGAGCCTTACTAGATCCGACACATCAGCAGGAAAGCACAGAAGAAAGGCTGAGAAATAGTGAGTCCTTGAATCTAGCTATGTTAAGATACATTTCAGCACCACCACGATAAGTTATGATAGGTGTCTAAGAAGTGACAAATAATATTCATTATTAAAACAATATAAAAAAATAGTTTCATTCGTCTAAAAATGCAAGACTAAAACATTTTTGGTCTTTGGAGCACTTTGATTAATGTGTCTTTGCTGAACCAGTCACCTTTCATCCCAAACACTACGACGACCTAAGAGTACTGAGGATCCATTGAGAGTTATCAGAAGAGATCTGGCAAATGTTTTTATTTAACATACATAAATAACAGTAAAAGTATTTTAACATCTCACATTTTGAATGACATATATAATTTATTTGTCTTTTTGTTTAAATGATTTGAACAGGGAAATGATTTCATAAGCTCAGCAGATCTAGCTTAATGCAGCATACCTGTGTGTCAAGAGCCTATTTTCCTTACTGCTGTCATTGTCAAGGTCTGATAATCCAGCTCAGAGGCTAATCGTGTGGAGCAGTCTCTCCCACAGCTCTCTGCTGTAAGCTCCTGCTCTTTGCTCATAAAATAGATTTAATTAAACAAAAGAACGATGGTAACTTTCCAAGCCCTGTGGCTCTGATGCATGACTCTGAAGCAGTGACTGGCGCTAGTGGGGGATGTGAATGGTCTTTTTTGTTGACGGAAGTGCTTTTTTTTCTGCCTTGCTGTCAGATTTTGCATTAGGAGGTTAAATGACTTATCAGGTTCTAGACTGGTGCAGTGAGGGGTGTACTTGTTTATCACAGCTGCCTTGTCCACCATTTAACACACAATGCAAAAGTGAGTTGCTTTGTTTACATTCTTCCTGCAATTTGCCAGTACATGCATTCATCACTTCGGTTGAAAAAGATCAATTAATACGATTCAGACCAGTGTAATACTATTACCTGAAGACCTGAACCATATTAGATTGTCGGCAAGTAGCTTTGTCAGAACCTCTGTGTTGTGAATATGTTTTAATTTCAGTTTGCAGTTATCTTTACTAAAGACAATCCACAGAGGGTAACTAATAAATTGATGCTGACTAATAGAATATCAGAAATATTACAACTGTAAACATCTCCTGTAATCAATGATTGTAAAATGTATCTGATTTTATATCCATCTTCGAACTAAAGTTAAGATTGCTTATGACTACTTGCGATTTCATCTCCTTGAAAATGACAAATGGCACAGGTGTTTATACACAGGAAAAATTGTATTCATTTTAGTATACATTAGTTATAAAGATAATCAGCTGCCTCCCATCAGACCATATTGTAATGGGTCTACAAGATGATCAAACAAACAGGAAGAGCAGAAGTTTATGATTATTAATTTATCCTCTGAATGGCCTTGGTAGTGACATGAAATTGCTGATTAGCATACACAGGCAAGAAGAGCATCTTACACCTTACCTGTGATTACATCTTGTAAGCAAGACAGAGAAGAATATGGAGCATGGAAGGACATGTTGGGATTATATTAGAATACTTGAACTAACCCTAACCTTTAGACTTAAAAGGTTTTTCAGCACATATTCTGTATTCTTGATGAATTGTTCTCAGCAAATATGGGTTTTAGATGAACCTCCTGGTAGTTAGTGTTTGATCAACTTCAAAGGTAAACATCACTGATGCTAAACTCGCATCAGATCACACGAAACTGAGACTCAAATCATTTTGTGTTTAACACAATTATCAGCATCATACACTCTGCTGATGAGGTATTATTTGTTACTGTTGGTAACAAATAGGATTATCATCCTCCTGACTGAATCACGACTCACTGAACAAAAACATCTCACTGTCAGGCAAACTGAATGCATCAGTATCAGATTTTCCTCTAAGTCTAGCATTTTTTCCCCATTTTTTATGGCGTTATTTATCAAAGATTATGTTAATGTGTTCTCACTGGCTGTAATTTTGTTTTCAATTAATATTTCTCAGTTAGAAACAAAACACGCTCATGCAGTTTATCATATTCATCTTGCAGTGTTGCTGCTGCCTACACTTTCTGAATATAAACATTTCCTTGCATGCTCTATTTGCAGTAGATGTACGCTATCAGTCTTCAGTGGTAGTTCTGGAAAGTTACAAGCAATAATTATACAATTTAGTGGGACAAAATATACAAACAAGAGGGGTATTTTAAAAGCTCAGTTTCACAAGTAAAATGAAAGAGAAAAAAACAAAGTAACTGTGTTACTAGTTTATGAATTACATGGGCATTGTTATGCATATATGACCACTGTATTAGCATAATTATGATATTCTAAATGTATATACACTAGACAGTATATGTAGTATGGGTCTAATACATTAAACCATGGATGAAGTAATTAAAACTTTGTGGTGTTTCACAGGATATGTGTGTGTTATAAACTCCCCCTCTGTCCTATATGAGAGCAGCTCTCCCTGACTCTGCAGAGGCAGGCGCATTGCTGTGATTTGGTCTGCTAGGTTGCTAGTACAGACACAGTGCTTAATGTATTGGCAGCTTATGGCTTTTGTCCTCTTTAGCTGTCCATTAATGGAGCTTAGATGTGATAGGAAATGTCTTCAGAGGAGTACATTTTGAAGTAATAGCATTCCTTATAAAATGAGATTAGCTTTTTTGCAAGGTAAGCATTCTATTGCTGTTTCATGTGTAATGTACGGTCTACTGTAACAGTGCTGAGCATGTTTATATTATTTTATTAAGAAGTTTAAAAATCTAAGTCTGTTTTTCAGCATTGATAGCTGATTACTGAATTTGGATCACTTAGAGTGCTATGGTATTACTCAGCATCCAAAACTGTATTGTATTGACTATAATATTTGTCTATGTGAAAACCATCAGGAATTATCATGTCTTAGTCTAAAGCACATAATTTGGAACTTTTATTACTTGCAAACGTACTTAACAGGAAAAAGTCTAGACATCACACGACTGAGTTCTTCAAGTATTTTTGCTTTTTGTTGTTTTGTGCTTGTTGTTTTTCTTCAGTGTTTTTCTTTGTTTTTGCTTTTCTTTTCAGTAAAGACATAAAGCAGCCTGATTCAAGTAATTTGGCACTATTTTCGGCAAATTGTCTTTCTGAAAGCAGTTTAAAAAGAAATAAAGTCTGAGGCGAGGCTTTTGTAAAATGAGATTGATACTGATTCAACTTACATAAGCCCTTCTTTTTCTTTAATAGTTCCACTTTGTATGAAAAATAACCTTTCTGTCTAATTCAGCCTGGCCAGGTTACTTTTGACCGTGGACTCTTTTTTTTTAATGTGTATGGATGAAATGACATATAAAACACAAGATTCTGTATCATCATAACAGAAAACAGAAAAAATGCATGCACAAGAAAACTGAGTTCTGCACACAGTGGGGTAATTTACTGTGATCTTAATGCAGGATTTTAATGAGCACCTGACATGTAACAAAGTTTAGTGTTGTCAGTGCTCAGATTTAGTCTGTTGTTATTTGAGCCTTTATAATTCCCTTTCTTAAACCGTGAAGGTAATGGGCTAATAATTAGTTAGGCACAGTTATATATATTGCAGAATAGATATCCTTTTTTTGTGTAATGTCTCAATGGGCTAGCCAAACAATTACTCAACAATTTCTTTGTTCTGCTAGCTTGGTTTTAGAGCGCTGTTTTTCTGTGGCATTGGTACACACATGGAGACATCCCACCTAAATACCAAGTACTAATTTAGTCATAAATTCCAGACAGTTTCATTTTAATTATTACTAATAATTTAAGGTATAATACTTTATTTAAGTAGGCTCTAAGTCAAGATTTTAAATCATTATGCAGGGCCATCCATATACATATCATCAGGTACTAGTCCAGAAGCTAATGAAAAAGCAGTGGTGTGAAGCATGACAAAGAAGCTAATTCATTCATGACTTTACAACTCTGGCATAACGCTTCAGTTATCTTTTTGAACAAATAAATTCTTTGGATAAGGACCATAATTAGCCTGATTACAATAGCTCTCATTTGGTATTGTGACTTTTTATCTTAATGTGTTTCCTAATTATGTTGTTTTTGTTTGATTACAGAAGGAATGGCTGTGTTTAAACTGCCAAACTCAGAGGGCTTTGTCAGGACAGCTGGGAGACTCAGGAAAAATGCCTCAACCTTCACCTCCACCTGCTAAGTCAGAGACCCAGGCCACACCAGTAACCACAAAGGCAGAGCCCAAAACCACCTCAACGAAGTCAGAGACCAGGCCTGGACCCACAAAATCACAACCCACCCCCGTGCCTGTTGAGACAGCACCAACAGTTTCAACCATAAAAGCAAATGTAGAATCAACATCTCTCAAAATGGAAACAACGCTTACAGCAGCGTCTACACATATTGAGCTTGAGACGACACCTTTACCCACCAAAGAAGAGGTTTTAAAGCAACGTTTGACAGAGGTAACACCAACGATTGACGTTCTAGATACAGATGCTACCAAGAAAGAAGAGGTACCAAAAACAGATTTCAGCACGACAAAATTACGCAAAACTGAAGAGTCTAAAACGGATCTTCATAAAGATGAATTTGAAGCAGGAGTAGCTGAACCTTCTTCAGTTCCAGTTCCTGACGCTTCAGTTGTCTCTGCGTCCCCTGTCACTCCAGAGGTTGCAGTAGCTCAAGTTATTCCAGAGGCTCAGACAAAACAAGACCTGTCTGTTGCAGAGAGGATTATTAAGGTGGTAGACACTGATGATCGCACCATCCTGACAGACTCATCAAAATCTTTGCAGCAAATTATGGTGCAACCAGAGTCAAAAGAACAGCAGCAGGTGGTTATGGAAGGAGATGCAGTCACAGTAACTGACAGCAAAGAATTTCCTGATGACTCTGCTGACAAAATTACCAACATCCTCTCAACCATTGAGTCGCAACCAGTCTCTCCAAAAAGAAAAGTAAGAGTTTATCCTGTTTGTTGAAAAAAAATCTAGATTATCTAAAAGAGATAAAAAAAATTAAACAACAAGAGCTTTTCTCTCTGTTCTTTAGTCTTGGCTATACTTTACCTGTATAAGATTAGATGTATTTTTTAGGGGTGCAACGATATTCGTATCGATATTGAACCGTTCGATACAGTGCTTTCGGTTCGGTACGCATATGTATCGAACAATACAACATTTGTAATTTATTTTATCAACTTTCCTTCTGACGATGCTGTCTGTGTGGAGCGCTCAGTGAATCTGCGTTCGACTA
>NW_005187436.1:73536-107646 GCF_000239375.1 Pundamilia nyererei | reverse complement strand
GTTAAATTTAAAAACTATACTTTTGAGTTAAAATATATATTTATAATTTTAATAAATGACAAATTAAAAAGGCATGAACATTTTTTTGTATCGAAAAAATATCGAACCGTGACACCAAAGTATTGAACCGAACCGAACCGTGAATTTTGTATATCGTTGCACCCCTAGTATTTTTATATTCAAAGCACATCAGATTCCAAACTCTTGTTTTGCTAATCTTGAAAACTTTGACTTTTATCTTTCAAATTATAAGAACGTTAAAGTTGTTCACATCAGTGATGGCATTTTTATGAGTATATGGAGTAATATGGAAATTTGTACATTACAGCTCCATTTGGTTACACTGATTAACTCAAAAGGGGACAGAATCTTGTTAAGCTTGTTGGTGTGTCTTCTGCAGTAAGTTAGCTCATGACAGATCTTGGGTTCCACAGCATTAAGAGTCAACTTCATTTATTAAAGAAATGTAATCACAGGCACACTGATATGTCTTCCTTTTCACAATTTTAGGATGAAGATGAAGACAAAGAGTTCAGTAAGAAACGAAAAGACTCTCTTTCCACTGCAGAGGTGCCTACAGATGTCCCTGTAACAGCTACTAAGCCCAAATCCAAACCAGAGGGTCATGATGAAGAGCAACCTCAGATTTTACCCATATTACATGAATTGAATGATGAAATAGTGAGTGGTGCAAGCAAAGATGGTACAGATTCTTCTATACCAGCAAAGGAGGAGATAAATGCTAAAAGAAGGCGTCTGAGTTTCCAAGCAATGGATGAAAGCAGTGAAAGTGAACTCACACCCTCACCATCACCTAAAGTCCAGAAAAGGAGACTAAAGGTGAGCAATATTTCATCCAGCAGTGAGGACATCAAAACTGAGAGTGCTGACTCCTCTGTGGAAGATGAAGAGTTCATCCGCAAGCAGATAATGGGTATGGGTGATGAAGAAGAAATGTCTGTATCAGAAGATGAGAAAGAAAAGAATTTGGAGAATGTACAAGCTATAAAGGATACTGACCTTGATAATACATTGGTGACAGTCAAACCACTTTCTAGAAAAGGTAGCACAGATAATGAAGACAGCCCAGCCAGGAACAAAGCAGTTCCAAAAACTGACAGCATGACTGCTCAAAGCGTGCCTGAAACATTACCCAGAACTACTTTCAAGAAAGCAATTCCAGTCATGAGACAAAGACAAAGCACAGATGAAGAAATAGAAAGCATCACAGAATCTGTGTCAAAGGGTTCATCTAGTGTTCAAGCATCCAGTTTTACTCCAGAATCTTCACCTACATCAGCCTCCTCCCTGGAAGAGGATAGTGATAGCAGCCCTAGTCGCAGGAAACCCAGTGGGGACAAACAGTATCGCAAAGGTAAGCACAGGCAACCAACTCAGCCTCTTCCTACCATCGAAGACTCCTCTGAGGAAGAGAAGATGGGACCCCATGGACAACTACTGTCCCCACACAAAGATTCTTCCTCCACAGAGGATCTGAAAGAAGTCACAGTTATAAAGGAAACTCATAGAACATCTGGCTCTGAGTATTCTGCCAGTATAGAATCAGAATCAGAAGCCACTCAAGCTGTACAGAGAGGACGTAAACCTTCACCAACAGTCATACCATACACCCTTTCTGATCCATTTATAGAAAAGGACAGTGTGACAAAATCATTAAAGAGTGCAGAAGAAGCATACGAGGAAATTATTCAGAAGACTAAAGCTATTCCAGGAGACAGTCCACCTGATATTGAGCCACTCTATGGGGGGATGGCAATAGAGGACTATCTTTATGAATCCTTAGTTGAGGAACCTGAAATTAAAATGAGTGAATCTCGGGAAGAACCCAAAAATGATACTGGCTCTGATTCTCTCAAAAAACTCAGGTCTCCTGAGGAGGTTTATGAGGAGATGATGCAAAAGAAGAGAGAGTTGATGATGATAGAGCATGAATTTCAGCAGGCACAAAATGCCATGGAATCTTCTGCCTCAAGCGCTTCACAGGTCACTTGCCCTCCCTCATTTGCTGAAACTTGTGTAGTGACTATAGAAGAGACATACCCAACTGAAAAACTTGAAATGCCTCTTACAGAAACTGAAACTTTAAGTGACATGTCAGTAAAGAAAAAGAAGCGACCAGCCCCTCCACGCCCTTCTGAGCCCCCAAAGCGTCCTGACATAACTGTTGTCCCTAGTACTCCTAGTGGGGCTATAAGTTTTGTTAGGCCTATGATTCAACAAGATCCTGCATTAAGAAAAGCATTGTTCCCTATACCAGACCTCAAGATTACTCAGTGTTCATCTGGGGAAGAAGAAGATGACAGTCTTGCAGATGACTATGGCATTGGTATTTCCTCTGACATTACCCCCAGTGATGACTCTCAAGAAGAACCATGCATAAGCCCATCTTTGTCTGAAACTGTTGAGATGGATCCTATATGTGTAGTCTGTGAAATTCCAGAGCCAAAACCTATTCCAACTCCAATATCAGCTCCAGAACTAACTACAACACCTTCTCCTGTATCACCAGTGTCACCTCCAACCTCACCAGCTAGTGCAGATTCCAGTTTGGCCTCTAATGCTACATCTTCATCTCCATTCCAGGCTCAAACACCTCTTTCATCAGATTCAACTCCACTGTCTACACCAACACCTTCTGCTTCATTTAAAACACAATCACCTCCAGAGATCTCCTCACCACTGCCTGCCACAGATGCAGGAGTACAATCTAATGAAAACTCAGTCTCTTCTTCTCCAGTTACAGTTATAGTTACAATACCAGATGTTGTGTCTGATCCATCCAAAGCGCAAACAGCTACAGCCATTCAAGTTCAGACTTCTACAGTAGAAGCCATAACTGCATCACCTGTTGTGGTACAAATGCCAGACTTGGTTTCATCTCCATCTCAGGTTCCTGACAACATTCCAGCTATTTCACAGGTCTCAGCACCAAGTCCAGCACCTTCTGTTGTCTCCATTCATTCTACAACCCTAGTAGCAGCCCGACCTGTTGCAGTCTCGGCTCCAACATCTGCCATTCTTTCCACTTCTGTCACTCTAGTTTCATGTCCTGAACCAGTCATAGTGCAGATGCCTGACCTGGTTTCAACCACAGCTCCCATACCAACACACCCCCCATTACCAGTCTCAGCACTTGTTACTACCCCAGCTCAAGCTGAAACTAAAGTGGTACACTCTGTCCCTGTACAATCAGCCATCCCATCAGTCAGTCCAGTGGTAGTCCCACCTCTGGCTCAAACCGCCCAGATGCCTTCAGCAGCAACAGCTTCAACTACTATAGTCAAAAAGAAGGTCCCGCCTCCTCCTCCCCCTCGATCTACTTCGGTATCATTACCTGAAACTAATAAAGATGTTCCTTTTGTAAAACCTATTGAGCATGCCACTCGGACTACATCACCTATGGGAACCACAGCTGTTGGACAGCCAATGCAATCTGTTGTTGTGGATATCCAACCAAGAATGGAAGCCATGAAATCAGATGGTGGAGTTGTACCTCAGTTAGTAACACCAAATAGACAGGGGCATGTAGTTATCATTGTCCCCAGTGTAGAGAACAAAGCTTTGATTGAACAAACCAGAAACCAAGGTATACCTAGCACAGGGCCAATATCTTTCATTGCTTCTGCTCCATATGGTAGCCAAGTAGCCCCACATTCTGCTTCAGATGTGTGCAGTACAGATATATCTTCACTTCCTACTAAGGTGGCAACAGTGCAGGAAGTTGTAGCTCCACCCATTTCACCTAAAGTTATAGACACAGTAGAAGTACCCATTACAGTTTCTAGTCCAACACCTCCATCCACTTTACCCAAACCAACTGTTCCAAAGCAATCAGTTCCCACTCCAGTGACAACTGCTAAAGCAAATTTCACACCAGTTTTTTCTGCAGCTTCTATTCCTAGTCAGACTACCAAGCCTCCTCCACCCATACCACCTAAACCTGTATCAATTCCAGCTGGACTGGTTTTCAGTCATAAACCAGGAGAGAGTGTCAAGCCACCTCCTGTAGCTCCCAAAGCGGCAACCCTCCCCAGGACAAAAGAACCTCCAAAGGCTCTATCACTTAGTCTGACAAGACCTGTGGAGTCTAAGTTGGGTGCAACATCTCCTAAATCACCTGTATCTCCTAGACATGCGAAATGTTTACAAACCTATGTAGTGATAACGCTTCCATCAGAACCTGGTTCACCAACAGAGTCCATAACTGTCCAAGCACCTGTAAGAAGAGGGTCCATCCCTTCCACAAAAGTGTCAGGAATACGGACAACACCATCAGAGCAGAAAGCACCCATTGAAGTATTCTCAGCACAGGCTACAGTAAGGAGAGCCTCGGTCCCTACTGTAAGGCATCCACCTCCAATATCTGTAGCTTCAGCTGTCCCTGAACAAATGACAACTTCTGAGGTAGTAGTTTCTGAAGTCCAAGCTAAAACAGACACTATGCCATCTGTAATGCTGTCATCGCTTCCTGTAGTTGATATCGTAACATTGCCATCGGCCCAGGAAACTTCTGTCCAAGCACATACTGTGCCTTTTCCAATTAAGAAACCATTTGTGCACCAGGAGCAATCAATGACTCCACCACTGTCACAACCTAAAACACTGTCTGAGGTCATCACAGTGTCCCCAGAGCCAAAAATTCTCATTCATCCAGTCCAAGCCACAATTACAGAGATCATAACAGTTCCATCAGAAAGTTTAAGTGAAGCACTGGTTCCTCAGGCTCCCAAACCAACCATACCTGTCCAGCCAGAGCCTCTGATTGAAGTTGTTTCTACTTCATTGCAGCCTGGAGTATCTTTTGACAGACCTGTAGCCCAAGATAGACCATCTGCAACTGTTTTTGATGCACAAGCTGCAGCCCAAATTGAAATGCCACATACAGACGAGGATGTACCTACTGATGTCGTTGTTGCAGAAGCAATTTCATTAAGATCACTGATACCAGGTGTTCAGCAAATCCCTGTTGAGCATCCACTTACAGTATCTGAAGCAATGACTCATTCGAAAGATCAAGAATTGGCCACAGGTTTTAACTATAGCTGGACCATTTCTGAACCCTCACCTGTTCTACAAACTATTCAACCTTCAGAAGTTCTGCCTGCAGTGACAGAACATCTGCCTACTCAGCAACCACTTCTTGTAGCTGAAGGGGTTTCCCTCCCTACCAAGTCTGATGTACTCACAGAAGTTATTACAACTGATGCAGCTGTTAGAATACCAGAGATAGCAATGGTACATCCATTACCGCATCATCAACCTGTGGTAAGTGAAATTACCCCTGTTGAGTTAATGCCATTAACTATAGACGATAAGAAGATATCTCCTACAGCTGCTGAGGAAACACCATCACCTCTTATCATGGAAGTTGAACACATAGTTACACATCCAAATATACCTCCTCATATATATATTCCAAAGGTCTGTGAAGGAATAACATCCTCAGTTATGACACATTCAGTGCCACCACTGGCATTGCAACCTCAATTTGAGCCTCCTACACAAATTATAACTAAGGATGCTGATCTCATAGCTTCTTCAATATCATCATCCATGATACAACCTCAGGCTGGGCCTGGAATGCCAGTTATGACAACTGAGGAAACCACACATAAGAGGAGGACATCCATATCTTCCATAGTACAGCCAACATATGCCACAACTGAAAGATTTACTTGTCCTACAGAGTATGAAATGCCCAGACAAGTAGTTACAGCTGAAGCCTTTGCTGCCACCAGAAGAGAATCCATAACCATGCAGCAACCATACCAATTAGCACAGGTAGTAAACCTGCCAGCTGAAAAAGATGTTTCTAATGATGGTTATGCTGTTCAGCTCCCCTACAGAAGAGAATCAGAACGCCAACCACATGCATTGACTTATTCATCAGAATATGATCACCCTGTGGAGCTAATAACCACTGAGGAATACACCGCGAGGACCTCACGGCCCACAGTGCAAGACATTCCACAGAATGTTTCTCCAGTCACCATCACTAAAATTCAGCAAGAGTCTATTGAAAGCCAGGAGATAAGAGGAGCAGAAAAGGTGGTCTCTAGTATGAGCCATATGTATTCATCTTCAATTTCCACCTCAGGCCAGCCACCTGAAAGCCTTCCTAGCCTAGTTACTCAAGTAGTTACCACTGAGGTCCAGAGGACCACTGTTTCTGTTGTCCATGAAAGACTTCCACAGGTCCCTCCACCTAGTGTAGCAATAACTATACAACCAGACATTGCTAAAGTCCAACCTGTACCCAAACAGAATGGTAAAATATATCCTGGTGATGTTATTGATTTACGTACAATGAAGGTTGGTATAAAGATGACTGAGCAAGGCATGGACCTGACTCCGCCTGAATCAAGTCGACAGTCTTTTTCAAGTGACTCTAGTGGCCGTCAAATTACAGCAGTACAGCCGGAGATAGTAAATCTTAGTCCAGCAATTACCCCAGCAACCACACTGTCTGTTGTCACTGACAGCATCACAATTGTCACATGCACAGCTACTATTGCTTCATATAGCAACACTCCAGCAGAGAAACCACTTGATTTGCAAGGTCCCGTTACATCATTGCCACTATCCCTCACAACATACAAACCATTTGAGCCCTTAGCACAGATCGTATACAGACCTGTTAGCACCCAACCCATGCTGAGTGCTGTAGCATCCACAGCTCAAGATATACCAATTAATCTTTCCTTTGAAGCTCTTGTGTCCTCTGGAGCAAAACAGCCATTGACGTCAGTCCCCACACTTCTCAGCAATGGAGGGCCTGTCCTTTCTCTAGAGGCCACAGAGGCCATGGATCTGACAAACTACAAACCAATGAGAGCTGTGGTAGCATTGTCTGGTACAAGTCCAGGAGTGGTGACCACTGTTGTAGAGGATGATGGGACCCCAATGGACCTTACAGCAGGAAGGCATAGTGTTTGCTGTGATGTAATTTACAAGCTACCATTCACGGGATCATGCAGAACACAGCCTCCAGTTACAAGCCAGCCTGATAACCGTTTTGGCTACAGAGATGACCACTATCAATATGATAATTCTGGACTGTATAGTATCAAAGGAACTAATGGCATAAAAGCATCAGTGTCTGAAACCAACTTGACAGAGGCAGGACTGTTTTCCATGGTTCCTAAAAGTGACTATGACTACCTCAGTGGCTCTTCAGATGGCGCTATAGACCTCACTGCAGCTAAACTTTCTGCTGGTGAGTATGAGAGTACTTCTGCATGGTTTGTCTTTTTTACTTCCGTGTTTTCTTTTTTTGAGAGGGGAGTGGGCTTCCATTGGCTTGAATCAAGCTTTTAAAATGCCTCTGCATGACATATAGTATGTTTTTACAGTTCAGTTCTTTCTGAAGATAAACATACTTATTTTTCCTGGAAGTTTATTATTTCATGTTTGCTTGCATACTGTTTCCAAAAAAGTTAGGACACTAGCTTTACTTTGTTGTCTGGGTCAACTTTGTTAGTGAGAGACAGAGGGAGGCGCTGAAAGGTTGCTCCAATGGAGAAAAACACAAACACAGTTTACAGTTAATAGCTTACTTACAACTGGGCTACACTGCCCATGAGGCTACATTCTTTAGGGCTATGCCTGTAACACTCTGCCTATTGCCTTCACATTATATAACTTTTTAAAATATTTTGCCGCATCATTATACGGGCTGCAAGTAGAGGTGACATGGGCTGCGAGATTGAGACAGAGGAATTAGAGCCTCTTAATACGTGTTTCGTTTGGGTTTCCACCAGGGTGGAATTACCACAAATAGCGAGGGGACAACATAACGTATGAAACAGGAAAAGATCGCCGTGTAATCCCTTTAATTCAACAAAGTAACTGTATTCTGAATACCACCTTTTTAAACGGTAACTGTAACGGAATACAGTTACTCATATTTTGTATTTTAAATACGTAACGCCGGTACATGTATTCCGTTACTCACCAGCACTGCATATATGCCAATTTTAAATTTAATGCCAGCAACATGCTTTATAAAAGCTGGAAGGACATAGTTTGAGGAATATCTCATAACAAATTAGGAAAATTATTATTCGATCAGGGTAAAAAAGATAACTCTACCAACTGTGGTATATAATATCATTAGAAGATTCTGATAATTTGAGAAAAATTGACAATAAATGCCCTTTATCTTTAAGACAGAAATAGACAAAGAACATACAAAGATGTGTTCTGTAATTTCACAAATTAAAAAAATATTTTGATTCATAGATTCAGTTCCATTTTATTATACTTATATAGCGCCAAATCACAATAGTTACCTCCAAGTGCTTTATATTGTAAGGTAAAGACAATAATACAGAGAAAACAGAGAAAACCCTAACAATTATATGAATATCTATAAGCAAGCGCGTCAGTGGGAAGGAAAAACTGTCTTTTAACAGGAAGAAATCTGCAGCAGAACCAGGTTGAGGGAGAGGCAGCCATCTGTCCTGATCACTGGGGGGTCAAGCGAGAAAGAGATTAATATTAACTAATGTGTATAGACACATGGTGAGTAAAAAGATGAGTAAAGAAAGACACTCAATGCATCATGGGAAGCCCCTAGCAGCCTAGACATTGCACCGTAACTAAGGGAAGATTCAGCCCTAACTATATGCTTTATCAAAAAGAAAAGTAAGCCTAATCTTAAAAGTAGAGAGCGTTTCTGTCTCCTGAAGATGTTCTGTACTCTAGGCTAAAGCAGCCATTGACCACCTGGCTTGTTTTCAGCAGACACATGACAATCTGAATAGCTATAGGTTCCACTGATGCACATAGCATGGAAAACTTAATTTCTTCGAGGCACCATTAATGCTGAACAATGATTCTGTCAGTGAGAAGCTTGGTTATATCAGGAAGATAATGGAAAATTCTGTACATATTACAAAGAGTCCAAGCCTGCTGCCTGAAGGCAAGACCCGTCACCCTTTAGCACATAATAAAATTAACATAAAATTCCCTGAAGTGATTACCAACTAAAATTCGATTTCAAGCAAAGAAGCATTTTGGAAACATTTTGTTTGAAAAAAAAATCACCAGTATTTTATACATTTTCTACACTTCTCTAATAAAATCTTTTATATGATTATATCTTCTGTTTTTTATTTATAGGTTGCATGATCTCCTTAACTTTTTTGGAAACTATTTAATTTGCTTTGCTGTTTAATATGCATGATTTCCTTAAATATTAACCTGTTTTTCTTTTCTTTTCCGTTTTTTCATACAGATGCATGTGTTTGCCTACGTGTGCTCCCTCAGTATTTTGGTTTTGCATCTTGCTAGCCAAAATGACTTCAGATATGCATGTGCAGTTTTTTTTTAATCCAAATTGCATGACTCATTTGGGGTTTTTTTTTAATAAAAGTTTTTTAGAAGAATAAAATATATATTTTATTACAACAGGTAAAGCACTAGACTACACTAGCAAAACGACTGGAGTCTACCCTTTGATGACTACTGCTCAATACTCCCAGATCCCTGCAGCTGGGTTTGGTGTAAATAGTGCTCTAAGGACATCAGATGGAATAGTTTACTCCTCTGTTGCTGCCCCAGTTCCATCCACATATGCAATTACGACTCAGCCAGGTTCTGTCTTTAGCACAACCTTAACACCCACATCAATAGTCCACAGCCAGCCATTACCACACCCATATGGCTTTATCCCCACTACAGACCCTGGACAGATAATTCCTTTTGACTCTGGGCTATCTAAAGATTTTCTACCTACAGCTTTGGCTGACATCATAACTGGCTATCCAGAGATGTACTCTGATGCCACCCTGGAAGCTATTGCTGCTTCTCTGGATGCCCTAGCTTCTTCTCCAATATTCCCTGGCTTAGATAACACCAAAATGGCCCAGTATCAGATGGAGAGGGAATTTCTAGAGCTAGAGAAGCTTAAGCAACTATGTCTTGCAGAAGAGCTGGAATGGGAAAGGCAAGAAATCCAGCGATATCGAGAACAGGAACAGCTTATGGTCCAAAGGGAGCTTGAGGAACTTCAGGCTCTGAAACAGCAGCTTCTCCTTCAGCAAGAAGAGGAGCATCATGCCCACATGGTGGCTCAACAGGAGACCTATGCACAGCAGAAAGAGCAGTTGCAGCAAATTCAGCAGCTCCAACTGCAACTCCAGCGGCAGCTAGACGAGCACTATGGTAGTACTGGTCCCACTGGAAATCTTCTAGATGCTAAATATGCAGGTGTAGGAGACAGTGGCCAGTACTGGCCAGTCAGAGATGAGTCTACGACTCCATCTGCTGGGACACACATAGAGGAAAGTCAAGATTTAGTAAAGCTTCAAGCTGATCAGGACATAGGGAAAAAAATAATTGATAGTGGGGTGCAGACAGATGATGAAGACTCAGCAGAGAAACAACACGTTGGAAGGAGAAAGAAAAATAAAAGAAACATTGATAGCTCAGCTCAGACTGACGATGAAGACCAAGATGAATGGGATGCTCCAACAAAAGCTCGGCGACGCTCTCGAAAGCATAGCAGTGATGGAAAACATGGCTCCAAGGTCTCTAGCATTGCTATCCAGACAGTGGCAGAGATATCTGTCCAGACTGATCACTCTGGAACTATCAAGCGACCTAATGTCCAGATGGACACAAAAGTAGAAATCATTAAACATATATCAGCTCCAGAGAACTCTCAGAGAGGTGGAAGTCTGAGCTGTCAGACAGACTCAGATAGAAGACATGCATCCACTGAGGTGGGCTACAGCACACACCTCTCAGCAGACATCCCCGCTAAGTCCAAAACCTTCTATACTACAGTTTCCCCACTGTCCCCAGAAAAGTCACTTGGAGGACAGAGAATGTTGACTGCAGACCCAACCAGATTTTCTTCTGGTCCTCGGATATTGAAGGCTGGTCAAAAATCTCTATCTGACCCTAAGTCCCTTAGTCCTTCCACAGAAGACAGGATGGGTGGATACTATGCAGACAGCTATTCTGTAAGTCATATCACATATGAATGGAAAAATATGAGCCGTCATATAGTAGTCTGAATTGACAAACTGATTGTTTGTTTGTTTTTATTCTAGAGCCGAGGCTCTCCCTCTAGTACAGGTAAGAAGGTAAAGAGAACACTGCCAGATCCCCCTCCTGAAGATGACTCCCTCTCAGGACGGTCAGGCTACAGCACCAACTCTGCTCGACGCCGTCTAGCTCGTAGTACAACTATGGCCCGGGCAAAGATCCTGCAGGACATTGACAAGGAGCTTGATCTAGTGGAGAGAGAATCTTCTAAACTTCGAAAGAAACAGGCTGAGTTAGATGAAGAAGAAAAAGAGATTGATGCCAAGCTACGGTGAGACACATTTAATTTATTTAAAATCATCGCAGTTTAGGATATAAAGTTACCTATACTTGTATTACTGTATTAAATTAATAAATAACTAATACCTCAGAAAATGATTCAAGCTAACTCCACTGCATCAGTCATTGCATCTCATGCCATCAATCTTCCTAATTCGTCTGCATGATTCCCTTCTTACCTTGATAGCTTATGGGCAAAAAGGCTGCCTTGACATCTCTCAATGAGACTTCTCAACACTCACACATAGTAACAGGTATTAATGTGTGAGAAAACAGAATATTGTTTGCCACCTCCCCTGGTTTTTATTAGAACTTTTGAGTACTAAAATTGTAAAAAAAATAATATATATATATATATATATTTATTTCATTTATTTATTCAAGGTACTTGGAGATGGGTATCAACCGTCGTAAGGAGGCCTTGCTGAAAGAAAGAGAGAAGAGAGAAAGAGCCTATCTTCAGGGTGTGGCAGAGGAGCGAGACTACATGTCTGACAGTGAGGTCAGCAACATCAGAGAGACCAGAGGTGATGGTCTTGAGAGACCACGGACAGCTCCCCAGTCGGAATTTGAGCAATTCATCCCCCCACAGACAGAAGCTGATTCCCAGTACAACACACTGACTAGTCCCTATTCTCACTATGGCCAGTATGTTCCCCAGACCCAAACCACTAGCCACTACACCCAACAGAACCTGTATCAGCAACAATCACTTTACCACCAACAGGTGTCTCCTTACCCAACCATGTCCCTCTCCCATGCCCAGACTCAGCCAGGCAGCTACCAACATGCTCTGCTCTTGCAGCAGGGGAAGCAGCGACAAACAAACCTGTCCGATTTAGAGCCCAAAATCACCACTAACTATGAGGTGATACGCAACCAGCCACTGCTCATTGTGCCAACTTCCACAGAAAGTGGATATGGAGTGGCTCACCTAGGGGGCAAGTATGGAAGCTTGGACTTGAGGTTAGGACTTGAGGAGAGGAGCATGGCCTCTAGTCCCATGTCTAGCATTTCTGCTGATTCTTTCTATGCTGATATTGACCACCATAATGCCAGGAATTATGTGCTGATAGAAGACATAGGGGAGCTCACCAAGGCGTCAACAGGACTGAGCAATACTGGCTTGGGTTCTGGATTCAACTTGCCTGATAAGGAGATGTCCAAGGCAGACAGACTCAGGCGCACAGCAGAGGTAAATCCCATACTGTTAACTTAGTTTCTAGTTTTTGCTACCTTTTTCTCCTCAGACAAATGCTAATAGCTCAGAATGTTAGTGTTTCTTGGTGTTGGCTCTTTCATTTAAAAAAGCGATTCTACAATTTGAAGTGCTGATTCTCCAGTTTTATTTTATTAGGCTTACATGAATGTAGAAAGCAGTGTGACTGATATAGCCCTTTTAATTGTTCAAAACACTGAAGTGTTTTGAACAATTACACAATATCACTTAACATGTGGCGTATAATTTTATTTATTTTTTCCGTTTAGGTGGCAGAATTTTTAGGCTCATCTCGGCTTCAGAGTTATGGCAAAGGAGAAGATGATACTATGGAAGAACCTTATGAGCTGAAGCTACTGAAGCAGCAGATCAAGCAAGAATTCCGACGAGGAACTGAGGGACTCGAACACTTGACTGGTCTGGGCTTACCACAATATCTCCCCAGTGACAGCAATTTTCGCCATTTCCCTAAAGGAGAGAAATATAGCATTGGCAGGCTCACCCTTGAAAAACAGGCTGCAAAACAACTCCCAGCGGCTATGCTTTACCAGAAACAGATGAAGAACAAAAAGGCCCTTATAGACCCTAAGGCCATCACAAAATTTTCCCCAATTCAGGAGAGTAGGGACCTTGAGCCTGAATATGGTAGCTACATGGGATCTGGAGCGTCCTCTGTGTCCAGTCTGGCTGCTAGAGCTAGGCTACTTCAGGATGAGATTACATTTGGGCTAAGAAAAAACTTGTCTGAGCAACAAAAATATTTAGGCTCCTCCTTAGGGGCCAATCTGTCTGGTTCTCTTAATCTTGGTCAGTCTCTTGGACTTGGCTCTACTATCAGGGCAACTGCCCATGATGATGGCACCTACCCAAGTGGTACCCGTTCTCGCCCGTCCTCCCGACCCTCTTCAGTCTATGGTTTGGATCTATCTATTAAACGGGATCTGTCCAGTTCTTCATTAAGACTTAAATCAGAGGGAGAGGTTCTAGATGCAGCATTTGCCCCTGGGGTGGCCAGAGCAAAACCCACTAGTTTACCTATAAGCCAAAGCCGTGGACGCATCCCCATTGTTGCTCAGAACTCAGAGGAGGAAAGTCCTCTGAGTCCAGTGGGGCAACCAATGGGTATGGCTAGAGCTTCAGCTGGTCCTCTCCCTCCCATTTCTGCTGACTCCAGGGACCAATTTGGGTCAAGCCATTCCCTCCCAGAGGTACAGCAACATATGAGAGAGGAATCTCGGACTCGTGGCTATGATCGAGACATCGCATTCATCATGGATGACTTGCAAGGTGCCATGTCTGACAGTGAAGGTAAATGGAGCCTAAGACTGCTTCAACAATTTGACCATATCGACGTGCTTATCATGCATGCTAATACTGAGTGGTCATATTGACTTTCTGGATTAACTGTTTCTTTCTCAGTTATCAGTGCTCCAGATAATTATTGTTGTCTGTTACAATATTTCCCTCTGTCACGATAAATGTAAAGTCACAATTTTGCATGATTTTTCCTTTCTTTTAATTATCGTGGTCAGTGATACATAACACTCTTTGTTTATGTATGCCACGTCTATCCATGCTTTTCTGTGTCATTTCATCAGCTTGATGTTTGTTTGTTTTTTTCAGTTTAATTTATTCAATGTCCTTCCTTATTCTTAGACCCCAACAGTTCTAAAAATGTTAGATTAGATCCTCTCTAGAATCTATGTTATCTGTTTATGAACTACAAAGAGATATGCTAAGCAAACATACTGCTCACAATGCAGCTGCCTTATTTTTTGTATAAATTTCATTAAAAATCTGAGCAATATTGAACAGCCTACACTGGAGCCCTTTTTCAGTGGCACAGGAAACTTATAGAAAAAGAAATACATACATTTTTAAGGTTCTTCCTTTAGTTTTGCTCGAAAACAACAGCAGTAAGTTTAAAAGAGTACTGCTGAATCATGGTGATATACATGTTCTGCAGATTCTACAGGTATTTTTGTTTCATTCTAACTAAATTGCTAAGCCAGTGCCAGGCCAATTTAGACATTTCCAAATTTGCTGGATGGTTTATATAGATCAAAAAAGATGTAATGCAGTAGCTTTCTATAAAGCCGATGTTGTTGTGTATACTTAAAGAAAATTGTGTCAACTGTGTTAATCGTTGATTCTGTAATCTTTCAGTTTCTAATTTGGTCTTATTTTCATCCTTGCATGTACATCTGTTTTCCATTTTCATCTTAATAAAATTAATGTTTTCTGCTTGTTGGTTGTTGCTGTGGATGTCTCCTTGTGGTGTGAGATGTCTGTGTTCCCCGGTGATTCACAGCAGATATTGACATGCACTGTTTCCATTTCCATAAGAATGGGACTGGTAGTGTTCCATTAGTTTAGGTAAATCCAGTGCCTTTATAATTATTTATCTTTTATTTGGTAAGTATGTTGTATATGAAGTAGCATTAAAAAGCACAGGGTCTGATGTAATTGTCAGATAGTGCCAACGAACAAGAATATCTTCCGCAACTTTAGCTTTGTTTCAAGGCCAATTTTGAGGAATCAATGTAAATACATTCTTGTTGAGACAGAAGCATTTGTCTTGACCTTACATAAAAGTGTTCATCTGCCTCAATTGCAGCACAAAGTGAGTCCATGTTGGCTTTGAACAGAGATGATGCCAGAATCTTTCATGAAAGTATCAGACACGGTAGAGTATCTTACAGCATAGTTAAAGTTACTGCCTCTCATGATAATGTGGCTCAATCTTGATATGGCTTTCCCTCCTAAAGAAACATCTTATATGTTTTGTTTGGGGGTTTTTTTCATAGTGCTTCTGCTTAAATTTGTGATCTGTCTGTCAGGCTAGTAAATGCAGTAAAGCATGCATCTCTTACTATTGCTTTTAGTGCATGTGCTGAATTTTAGCCTACTTGCAGTACAAATCTTAGTCTTAGCACTCTACTTCCTGTAGCTTGATAGAAGAATGAACATATGTTGAACAAATTTCTTAAAAACATATATAACTTTGTACCACAGCTGGAGGCCCAAACTGGAATATAGAAGGTGAGACGGCATCGCAATTCTCATGTAGTTACTTAGAGACTGTATGCCTCCATGCCGCATATCATGAATGGTTCACTTCTCTGGCTGAGTTTGTAAACATACCAGATTCATTCTGGAATGACCCACCTCACAATCGTATACAATACATATCATTTAGTGACTCTTGTAGTTGACATGTCAGTTCCATGCTGGTATGAACCCCATCTTAATGACACTCGATATCTTTTATGTGTCATACACTGCAGAGACTTAATTTATGTGTCATTCAGGAATGTTTGCACTGTGGTTTTGTAAACATATCAGACCCATTTCCAGTATTCATGTCCATGCACTAAAATAAATGTGTGTTGTGCATAAGTGTTACCAAAAACATGCAGATTCACAGCACAAAGTATTTTAAGATCTTTTATAGAATTCTGAAAACCAATGCTGCCATCATATACCGATTTGTTCAAGATCTAATGCTTTCAAGATATTTACAAGATATGTAGCAGTCTATTTTCTGTTTGTGGGCTTGGCTCGCCAATACATAGAAAATTCTATCCTTGTTTGGATTCTTTTACATTTAACACCAAAACAGTATTTCAAAGTTGAGATATTACTATAGCTTTCACTATTTTGATTATTTTTGCTCTTAAAGGTATGATTTGGAATTGTGATGGTAAAATAGAGCACGAGACTGTCAGTATCTTCCAGTCGTTACTTATAAATGAAGATGGTTTGGGGGAGATTTCCAGTACACAGTGCTGTAAAATAATACATAGAAAATAAAACGTTCCAAACATTTAAAGCATATCAATTTTTATCAAACTTGAAATTATTCATACACCATTTAGTATTTTTAGTAGCCATCTGATCTCACACTTGTGGATAGGATGGAGCAGAGTTTCTGTTTCTTTGCTTTCACCTATCCAGTCAGGACAGATCAGAGATCTTCCTGCCTTTTAGAAAATCTGGGTGGATGTGTGACAATTATTCTTAAATACAAAAAAAGAGATTGCTTGATTCTATGCTTAAAGCTTCTAGTCCCTATTTTCATGCATAGATTTTAATGCGATCCTTTCCTTGTCTAGCCTACCACCTGAGAAGAGAGGACACAGATTGGTTTGATAAGCCAAGAGAAGGGCATCCTCAGAGCGGGAGTGTTTCAGACAGGAGACAGGTGCGATTCAAGCTAATAATATTCAGCTTGGTCCTTTTTTTTCCACTCCATGTTTATTTTTGGTTTTAATATGTAAACCCGGAATGTTTTCTGCTTACAAACATGCTTCTTTTAATGCTGTGAATTTTCAGATGAAACTCGTGCCTTATGCCTTCCCTCACACTCGCATCAAGCTTAAGAGAGACATGAAGGACTCCAGTGTGTCAGGTATAAAACTATTACAAAATGCAGACATACAGTTATCGTACAACCATAAAAGAAAAATCACAAAGATTGTCTATTTCTGTTTTTGTAATTAGGATTTGTATCCCTATTTTTACCGTTTAGGTAATGGACTTGGCATCCGTGTGGTAGGTGGTAAGGAGATTCCAGGGAGTCGTGGAGAGATCGGAGCGTACATTGCCAAGGTCATCCCTGGTGGGGTGGCAGAACAAACGGGGAAAGTTGTGGAGGGTAAGAGCAGAATGAAAAAGATTCTCAAGGCTCAGGAGAGTCATGATCACAGTGCTTTTTAAGTGTTGATGCTTTTAGGGCCGTTTACGCCTTCAGTAAAAATTCATGCCTAAATCACTCCAGATGGAGTTGTGACAGGCGGCTGTAGCCTACTGTGTGTTGGTTTGTCATGTGTCTTTCCTCAACACATCACGCGCAAACACACCCTCCACATCAGTGGGCTGTGTTAGTCATTAGACTATATTTAGCGTCCCTGTAAACATACAGATACAGATAGACAGGCAAGCACAGATAAACACACGCACACAGTGAATTACCATGCAACAATCCCTGCTCAATTTGTTCTTGTAGTTTCTGGAATTTCAAATAATTGATGCTCTAATCTTTGTTTAGAAAGAGAAGCGCCTGAGTACTGATTGCAGTTCCACCAGTAGTTTTAATGAGATAATTGGTTCTAGCTTCTTATTCCATTTAATTCTGATATAGCTTACTCCCTTTTTGTCTTGCTGAACAAGAAAATATATTTTTTTTAAAAAGGCAAGACAGTAGGTTGGCTGGTTTACTTTCAAGCGTGTGCTGTATGCTATGCATATGTTTATGTTCTGTTGAAAGAAACTGGCAGCAGAACATGCCTTTAGGTGCAGTGTGAAATAAAGTGGGGGAGGTTACAGATTATACACAGAGAACAGAGGGAATAATCTAAGAAGAAATACTGGCTCATGCATGAGGATACGCACTTATTAATGTGAGCCTTTATTGTCACAGCAGCTGGTGAGTTGCTTCGTAAGCAGAAGTCTAATCTGAAGACCAGGTTTCAGTTGTGTAAGTGAGGCCTCATATTTCTTTGGCCCTGGGTGGAAAAATTGAGTTTGCTGTGATTTGTTTTGTGTATTACATCATAAATATGCAAATATTAGTGGTTGTTTCTTGTGCTGTTGCTGTGTTTTTACTTCTAATATGCTATTTTTTCTACATTATTCTTTGTGAGAAACAAAACATCTAATATAATCATCGGCAAAACTTTTCTTTCTTGCTTTTGTGCTGGGTGTTGTTCCAACAATGGAACAAGGCCAATGCATAAACCCAACTGAGAATAAAGAAGAATGAAGACAGAGTTAATTCAGTTGAAGAGCTGGTTGCTATTACTATTGTTCTGTGAGCATGAAAACTGCACTCTCTGTTCTAACACGTTTCATGTATAGAGATGAGGGGTAGTCACTCATTTTGCATGCTGGCCTTCATCGTATTACAGGAATGCAGGTGTTGGAGTGGAATGGAGTCCCTCTAACGGGAAAGACTTATGAGGAAGTGCAGTCTATTATGGGCCAGACATGTGCAGAGGCGGAGCTTTGTGTGAGACTGTGAGTAACATCTGTCACCATTTATCCCTCTATCCCACTGAAACTCCTACATGTTTAGTCACAAAATGGTGACTCTGCAGCCATGAACACCTTCTCTCGTCTTTCCTTCCCCTTCTGTTCGTCCCACACCCCTTCATCTGCCAAATATCCACTCTGTGACTGATTACTCCTACAACGCACTGGTTGTTATTCCATTATAAATTTCCTGTATGGATCCAAACAGCGACCTAAACATGCTGTCTGACCCTGAGCACCCACAAGCCCTGGAGCACCATGTCCAGCTTAAGGCTGGTATGTACGAGAATTTGTTGCTACGTCTGCATGCGTGCATGCGCCTGCGTACATGTTTGACATAAATAAAATGTGAGTCACTATATACACTTGTCTCTGTAGGTGGACAGCGTTCCCCCGGTGTGGATCCTAAGCAGTTAGCTGCAGAATTGCAGAAGGTGTCCCAGCAGCAGGCACCTGGTATGGTTGGAGTAGGAGCTGGGGGATTGGGGGTCCTGTCTGCACTAGAGCGCTCTGCCCTCCTCCACTCTGGTACTGGATCGGCTGCCTCCAGTGGGGTGCCAAGCCCTGGCCAGCCTGCATCCCCTGCAATAAGCAAGAAGCAGCGACACAAGGTAATGGATTTGATCCATTAAAATTCTTTTTAGTGGCTTACCTCACACACATTCTTATTCAAATTAGTCTTTTGTTGACATTTCTGTGAAATGTGTTTGCTTTAAATAAATGAAGTGAAGACCGCAGGCAAGTTCAGCCAGGCAACTCGAGCTGCACTGCATCAGACAAATGAAACATTCTCCTTAAATCATATACCAAACACAACCTCTCATCTGGGCATTCTATTTAAGAGTCTGGGTTTCTCGTCTCTCCCTCTGCACAGAGCAGCTGGCTGCTTCGACCATCCTAGCATCCGCATGTAGGGTCAAGGGGGATAATTACCTATCAAACCCCAAATTCGCAGTCTGATGCTGCAATAAAGAACTCATTTTGAACACGAGATGTCTGACTAAACTAACTAATGGTGTCACACTACACCGACAGACTTTCCTTTCTAACACACCGATCAGATAGTCAGTGTCCCCCACAACGTGCATACGTTCAATGAAAAATGTTAATATCTATTCTACAAGGGCACCTCTTTCACCAGTACTCTATTAATATATACTTCAACTTAATCCCAGGTTAATGGCTAAAGTCTGTTATTGTGGGCCAGACAAATTTGTTTGCCAAATCATTAAACTATCAATCTAGAACCACTCCACCTCCTGACCTCTCTGTTTTTGTTCTATTTTTTTTTTAGCAAACAGAGATGATGAAGATGCCTCATCCCATCACAGGAGAAATTCAGGTTAAAACACACACACATGCAAACAAACATTAAGAAAATATCACTATTTACCCCCAACAACATAAAGATGGACCCCTGTAGTTTCTCTCATAGAGCCTCCTCTACACTCTGTTTCAAACAGCTCCAGATCAACTATGACAGAAATCTAGGAAATCTTATTGTCCACGTCCTGCAAGCTAGAAACCTGGCCCCAAGGGATAATGATGGCTACTCTGACCCTTTTGTGAAGGTCTACCTTTTACCTGGGAGAGGGTGAGCTTTTAGCATTTTAGTGCTAACTAATATGTGTTCTGTGTCTGCTTTTCTGCCTTTGTGTCTGTTTTGTTTTCTCTCTCCCTGATTTTTTTTCCCTGACTTTGTACTGACTTTGCTGTATCCCACTGACTAACGTCTTAAGTTTGTGTGAGAGAATGGTACAGGACATGATGATATGAGGCAGTCATTTCTGCAGTAATTTGATTCGATTTGCTTTAGTCTATAAATAAATAAAGTGAGTTGTGTTAGACTTTACATAAAGCTGTAAGAGGCGGCCTTTTTCCAAATTGCTGCATTATAATGTATCAAATTAGCTGGCAACAGAGAGTCCACATGGTCAACCTCATGTTCTTACTCTTTCTACTTTTGGCTAAAGTGAGTGCTTTGGTTTTGTCCCTAGGTGAGACTCCTTCTTATCGGTGTCGACTCCACTGTCTTCCTAAGAGCTTGTGAATAGCAAGAGAGAGGATCGATGCAGCCATTATCTCCCTTGTAACAATATCTGCTCTTAGATAATGCCTCCATCAGGCCTGTTTATTAGATTATGCGCTCTCTCCCTCAACCTACACGCTGTATAGGTTAAAAATGTAAGCTCGTTGAGAGCACCTTTGTACTGCTGCTTTATTGCAAGAATATATTTGAAATGCATCTGTCTGACATTAGC
The DNA here is from genome assembly GCF_000239375.1 of Pundamilia nyererei. Taxonomy (NCBI): domain Eukaryota; kingdom Metazoa; phylum Chordata; class Actinopteri; order Cichliformes; family Cichlidae; genus Pundamilia; species Pundamilia nyererei. The sequence continues at coordinate 86,778 of NW_005187436.1, read as the reverse complement.
AAAAGAGTTCACAGCCGCAGTGTCTCAACAAAAGGTCAGAGTAGTGAATTTCTCATTCACCTGTGAGCCAGTAATCACTGTGAGGCTTTTTGGTCTTGAGTCATATCTACTGTGTAGGCACAAAAACAGTGATTTACCCTCAAGAGAATATTGATTGCCTCAGCTCTCTATCCTTTACTGCCTTTTCTTTGAGCTCTTTGAGCTTCTCTGACTGTTATTTTGTATTTTTGCTTTTCTTGTTTGTGATATATGCCCTCCTCTTCCTCTTCTGGACTCCCTCAGCCAAGTCATGGTTGTCCAGAATGCAAGGTAGTGTGGTGCTGATCTTTGTTTTTTAGTTGGTGTTATGTTTTTATTTGTGTAATTTACCCATCCAAAGTGGTTTTCCATCCTTTTATTGTGGCCTTTGTTGTTCGTCCAATTATCTGCTCTATTTCACAGTGTTTAAGAGCACTTCTGCCATTACATTTTCTCTCCATGCCTCTGACTTTGAACTCTCCTCAGCTTCTATCTCTGTACTCATTTGAAAAAAAATTTTTTTAAAGCATCTTACTCAGAGCAGACAATTAACAAAAATATTTCAGTTTGTTTGCAATCTTTCTGGTGCCTCCAAATAAGGATATTGACCATTTTCCAAGCAGCATCTATTCAGCCCATTTACTGAGCATTGCAGTTTTGTGAATGTTGCCATGGGATCAAGCAGTGGAGAGATTTTTAATAATGTATTATTAACAACCAATCATTCTGAATGTCATGAATTATCAGTGCTGATAACAAGAGAAGGACCAAGTATGCCCAGAAGACCATGAACCCAGAATGGAATCAGACTGTCATCTACAAGAACATTCATCTAGAGCAGGTACTGTGCAGACCCTCTCTTCCTGTCCCACACTAAAACGCACATGCACACAAACATCTTCCCACAGTCACTCTTGTGTAGTTACTGTATTTGTTGTGATCCACTTTGGGCAATGTGGAAGCCTCAGCGTCTTATACGACACTTAGAATTCCGTCCTCATGCTCTCTCCCTCGGGCTGTTTTCAGTATCCTCTATGCAGCCTCTTATCAGCACTAGCAAACCTCAAGTTAACAACCGACATTCTTGCTCTTACAGTGTCAATACAGACACTTTAACTGCATGTCTTTTTAGCAAAAAGAGTAATAGAAGAGTGTTAGGTAATCATGCCCATGTGTGCTCATCTGTGACTGCTAGAGGTATATATGGTTGCTTGTGTTTATTCTTAGCCATCTGTGTTTGCTTGTGTTGTTTGTGACAGACACCACCATCGTCTTACCGCAGCCTTAAAAAAAAATCTGCAGTGCATACTTATATAAGTATATCTGTATATGTTATGTCCTCCAACATGCTTCCGAGTGTTTCTATACACGTCCACGTATTTGCACACATGCATTTAACAACTCGTGATTTCCTTGCTGATTAAATTACCCCCCTCATTAGCATTCATGGCTGCACTCATTTAGGCACGACTCATTCAGTGTACACGAGCTCGTTTCTTTTGTCCTTCATCCACCCACATTCGCACAGACAAACAAGCTCACACCTCACACATTTTGTTCCCTCGCACGATCGCCTCAACGCCTCAACGCCTCACCATAATCTGTGACCCTCTCTTTACTTATTTTTTCTTTCTTTGAAGCTGAAGAAAAAAACGCTGGAGGTGACAGTGTGGGACTATGACAGGTCCTCCTCCAATGACTTCCTTGGAGAAGTAAGTGACTTGTGAAGCCGAGTCTGCCATCTGACAATGTGAAATTTAGCTCACTTTTTCTTTTTCTTTTTTACCAATTTACCTCATTAAAGTGGTTTTTGCTATTTTATTTTATTTTATGTTGGTTTATTTGTATTGTTTTATTGGTGGACCTGCGTTTCTTAACTTAACTCTCTGGTCAGACAAACACCAAATTTAAACTTGGCTTCTATAACTATATATATTAAATTCCTATTTATTTTGTACTGTCTCACTCTTTCTCTCTTTTATTTTCTCTTATTGTCACTCAGGTACTGATTGACTTGTCAAATACCACCCAGCTGGACAACACTCCTCGCTGGCTGCCTTTGAAAGAGCAGAGTGAAAGCATTGAACACAGCAGAGCCCACCATGCTGCCCAAGGTCCGTCAGGGTCTGGGTCAAGTCAGGGACATGGCCAGGGCCACATTTCAGGTTCTGGACAGGGGTATGGAATGGGTCAGAGTCTAGCACCAGGGCAGGGAGATGGGAGTCATGATTCACCTAAAAACTCTGTAATCAAGAGCAGAAGCCATGGAATCTTTCCCGATCCAGCTAAAGGTAAAGAATCACCTCATTCTTACAGTTAATGATTGCTAAATATCAATTAATTCCATATAAGTAGTTTTAAGCAATAAATAATATTAATATTCTTGGCAGGTATTCATAACCATACCTTGAACACTGTAAATACATACATATCAGTACTGCATGGAACAATCAGATGACTGTGAAATATTATTTGCACCTGAGAGGGGTTGGTTTATTTACAGTGTCTTGCAAAAGTATCCGGCCCCCTTGAACCGAATACTTTTGCAAGCCACTGTATTTTGCAGTTTTCTCTTTGGCACTTGTAACCATTCATTTAATATTCCTTTAGACATGCAAATGATGCCTTTGGAAAAGTCACACAGTAGCCCAGGCAGTTCCAAGTCTTCCTCCGACGGCCAACTACGTTCCCATGGCCCTTCCCGAAGCCAAAGCAAGAGCAGTGTCACTCAGGCCCACCTTGAGGATGCTGGAATAGCAATTGCTGCTGCTGAAGCTGCCGTGCAACAATCCTGCCTGCAACCAAGTAAATCCTTCCCCTACCCCTGATAAACCACCTTCGAAATGCACCTTTTCCCCTTGCATGCAAGCTTTGTAGAGATTGTTTGATAAAGCCTTGAATTGCTCTGCATTCATCTCCTTAACAGTTTACCTTGCCTTCTGCTCATCTCATCTTGCTTTTCTGCCAGCACAAAGTCACAGTGATCTAGCTCATTAATATAACTGTTAAGCAAAAAGCAAGGCAGATAAAGGATTTTAAAAAGATAAAAAGATCAAATAAGTACACAAATAAAAATAAACTTGCTGTGAAATCCTATTTAATACACTATGTAATTCTAAAATCTTATTTTTAGAGATGGGGCTCATTCAGTTTACTAAATTGTTATGTGTTGTTTCTGATATTTTTCACCAGTTTAATATTTTGGTTTTCTCTTTGGGCATCTTAAATAGTTAATTAAATGGGATAATAGTTTAAGAAACTACAAACATAATTAATGGATTATTTTAACTTGTAGTATTAGTATTATTAGCTAAATTAGAAATCCAGACCCCTCTGTTTCTACATGGAGTGTGCATGTGCCAATCCCAAGCATATGGTTTCTACAGAACCCCGGTGTGGAGATCTCCAACCCCAGTACAGAAACCAAGCTAGGATGGCAATCCCTTACATGTTGTATGTTCTACTGTGTTAACATGACTTAAACAACATCCATTACCTGTGTATAATCCTCAATGTGATATCCTCAAAATGAACTCTAATGGTCTACTTCTTTACAAAGGAAAGTAAACTCATTGTTGGAGGTTTTTATACGCATGCAACTGTAGATTCCCTAGCTATTATTTCCTGGCCACAGAATATTTTGTGGAGCTGCAATATTGCTGTGTATGTGCATGTGTGTGTCACAAGAATTAACCCCTAGAAAAGCACACACAGAGGCAGACACAGGTATGGCACACAGTCTTCTCGCCCTGCACAGTCCTTCCCTATTCCTCCCACCTAAAACAAAGGGGGCACAAATGACCCAGTCAAACCTGGAAACACAGAAACACCACGAGGTTTCAAAAGTCAACAGGAGGTTCACGCTGCACTCACCAGCCAGTGAGTGTAAAGCGGTCAGCTAACCATGAGGGAAGCAGAAATGTCAAGGGAAGGTGAGGCAACATAGGAAAAATGTACTCTATAAATATATAAATAAATCATATTAATCAACAACTAAAAAAACTACTACTAATAATAATTATTATAATTAAATAATTAAAACTAAGCCTTCCAAATAAATGAATGTGTAAATATTGATATTTCTGTTGTAATTATTTTCTGTATGTAGCACTATGAATGTCTGGAAATGCACATATTCATTTTATATATTATTTCATTATTTATATATTTATTTTGTGTCGCTTTTATTACCGAATGATTTTGTTTTCATTAGGAACAGAATGAGTAATTATTGCATTTCAGTAACAGACTGTGCTTCAAACACATTGTGGTCACACATCATCTTTCAAAAATACACCGAAAGTCGCCGAATGTGTTTCAACAGTAATCTTCACATATTTTCCCAAGTTCTTTCTTACTGCAAAAGCATAACAGAAACCAGCCAGAGCCAAGAAAGAATATTTAATTGTATGAACAAACTGCCATGCCATGTCCTACAGTGAATTAATCTTATTTTTTTTTCATTAAATTTAGTGACCTTCATTTAGTTCTAATGTAGGGATTTGCTTCGTATTACAGAGATTTTACACAGCACTGTTACGTAAATGCAAGGAGATGCTGACATTTACAGTGATGCCCTGTTATGTGATGCTTAGTCAAAGTTGTCAAAGTTATGTGTGATGGAGAGTGCCTCTGTCAATGAGTGATAGCTGGGTGTGTGTTTTGTTACATACAGCACATGTCTTGGGCACCCATGCATGTGTGGTAAAAGCTGGGTCGTTTAACATTCTCTGTTTGTTTGTTTTTATGCAAGTAATTTATTTTGAAGAAAAAAACTGAGTGATTGATTTCCTCAGTATCACACTCAGTATTGCCACCCACAGGACCAGGACACCGGCTGAGTGATGTTTCAGGGTCAGTGGTACTATCTGCCCCGAGCCTGGTTGGAGACGCTTATGGAGGTCTGGATAGTGAAGATGGAGCAGGCATAGGAGTGGACAGTGCCATTTTTCAAGTGCCACGGATGTAAGACTGTTTGTAGCTCCATGCAAGCATATTATGCATTAACGGTTGTTAATGTATATGTCATGTTATACTCTTTTAAATGTATAAAACAGTGTTCATAAATTCATTTGTTTTGTTTTTTTTGTTTTTTCTCACAGCGGTAAGACTATTCCTAATGGCACAGACAAAAACCAACTTGAGACTGCAGAAAATGAAGGCAAGCTCTAGAAATGTCACGTTTTCAAATGTTTGCTTTCTTGGTCAGAGGGCTCCCCCTGTTGAGTGTTTTGTGCAATGACGGTTTTGTTGTATTTTTTTTTTCAATTTCTTTGTAACCAAGCCACCTAATTAACTGCCTCTAAATGGTGTTGCTAATGTCATTATTAAGTTGCGAGGTCAAATTGTCAGCTAAGTGCTTATTGTCAATGAACAATATTAACCCGAATTATAACTTACTGCACGGCTTGAGAGAAGTGGTTGCCATGCTGTCCCACAACTGCTGTTATATCTACATTTCATGTAGCTCGGGTGTCACGATGCCTCCCTTCCCTCTCTAGTTTCAATTTGTTACAAAGAGCAGATGGTCATTTTAGGGTATAGCCTGGCAGCTGTTACAATGATGAAGGTCGGGAGGTCATTTCCATGGTGCCTGACAACTAATTTACCAAATTTAAATCAGCTTGTCTTGTAAAATTCTTAATTATTTCAGGACATGTAGAACTGGTGAGATACACGTGAAACTTTGGATATATATTTCCTGATGTGATTTTGATTTTGCTCTTTCTGTTTCGTGTTAGCTGGTAAAACACAAGTAATGGGGGAGATCAAGGTTGCTCTCAAGAAGGAGGTGAAAACAGAAGGGGACCAACTGGTCTTGGAGATCCTTCAGTGCAGAAACATCACTTACAAGTTCAAAAGCCCAGACCACCTGCCAGGTGTGGAACCAATCAGTACTGATGTACATGCATTTTGATTTTTTAATCTCAATAGTCCTCTTTTTATGAATTCATATTATTATTTATCCAACTTGCATCCAGATCTGTATGTGAAGTTGTATGTGGTGAATGTGGCCACCCAGAAGAGGATCATTAAGAAGAAGACGAGAATTTGTCGACATGATAGAGAGCCTTCTTTCAATGAGACCTTCAGATTCCCCCTAAACCCAACTGGACACTCCATACAGGTAGTGTACAACAGGCACCTAAATAACTTTCAGACCCCTGCTAATTGTCAAATACGATGAGTGAATAAAACGTAATAAATCATGATTGTGTTAGAGTCTGGACAATAAAGGCTATTTATGACTGATACCAATATTTGGTGATTTAAAAATCCAATATACTTAGCAATATTCTGTTGGGTTTTTTTTCTTTCAGACACACAAAACATAAATAGATTTCCCTAATATTTGTTATGCGTGTTGACAAGGAGTCACAAATATCCCATAATATGAGAGTGTTGTTTAAAAATAATCTAGTTTACACTCTTCCCAACTTTTTTTGTTGCGATGTGTGAGAGACTAGGCTGGTTAAGACCAAGGACACAGTGAGTATTTAGAAAAAAGTGGGTGTATTTACCCCCCCAAATTGTAAAAAAAACCAAAAAACAAAATACAAAATGAACTAATAATACAGGGCCCTTAAAAGAAGTCAAATGAATAGAACAAAACTCAATCCAAAAACAGCAACTTGACATATCTCCAGATTAACTACTCAGCAAACAAAACTGAGCTAACAGCAAGAACCAAAGGGGACTTAAATACTGGCTGATCAGGCCAAGTTGATACATAAGGGGAACACAAATCCTAACAAATTATCTAACACCAAACAAACAAAGCAACACTTAGTTTAATAATTACTTCAAATCAAAAATACCCAGCAGAAGGCTAAACAAGTCACTTATGCACACCTATGGGTGGCAAGAGCTGCACTTGGTATGGCCCAATCAGCACTTCAATATATAACTGCAGAGGTGTGTGGCTGCAGGTGCGGCCATCAGGCCGTGTTTGTAGTGTTCCAAACATAGGGAAGTTGCAGAGTTTCCTCTGGTACTCACAACGTGGTTAAAAGCTGTTTCTTCTGCTGTAAATAGCTCATATGGGCTCTAAAATTTCTAGGTCTATAAAATGCATTAATTTTTAGACTTATAGATATACTTGTAACAATCTGCTTGCAACTATTAATAATCATACTGAATAACATGCACTTTTTGAGCTGGCAAAGCACATACAGATAACTAACTGACAAATTCTTTTTGTCTTTCTCATGCATTCCCAGCTTTTCTTGGTGTCTAATGGAGGGAAGTTCATGAAGAAAACCTTGATAGGTGAAGCCTACATCTGGCTTGACAAGGTGGACATGAGGAAGAGAGTGGTCAGCTGGCACAAGCTGTTCGTCAGTTCCACTCAGACCAACCCCTGAACACCACACCAAAAAGATCCAGATGCAGCAGATCAGCCAACACTAAATGCAAAGTGCATAGTTCAGAGATGTGACAAAAAAAATGAATAAGAGAATGAGAATAAGAGCAAAGAAAAAAGATTCCTTTAATTCGTTGCTTCGGTTTATAAATCATAAAATAAAGGTTTATTATGTGCTACTAACATTGCAATTATATCAGTCCAACACTGCCAGCACATTTCCACCTCTTCCCATTTCAAGTCTCTGCTGGTTTTGGATTTAACATGCAAACATAAAAAGCTGGCACTGATAGACACTCAGCAGCAATATGGCTTTGAGGGCAGTGACGTCTTTCTTACCACAGTTCTATTTCCATAATCCACATGAGACGCCGAGATGTGATTCTGCACTACTGAACAAACATATCTAACAAAGGGAAAGATGAAAAACAGAATCATGGAATTCATTTTATTTCCTTCATATGAGAGACGTGGTTGTGCTACGATCGTGATTTGTGTGGATTTAAGTGGTCTTGGAATATTAACTGATGAAGAAATGCATACATTTTTTGTACAATATTCTTTCAGTTTCATTGAAAAAGGAAAAAAAAAAACACAATAAAGAGCTTATGTAGGCCTGAGTCAGACAGTTGACCTTTGCTGTGGGATGAGGATTAAATGTACAGCACTTCTGATTGTAGATATCCCACATGCAAATATAAGAGCATATCAGAGAATCACATTGTACAGTGTGACGTTTATATAGTATACACAGATATCAGATGCAGAATATATCTAAATATAATATACAGTATAAGAGTTGTTCTCTTGTCACTAGATTATATATACAAATATATATAATATGGGACAGATACACAGACTTGTTAGATTGAGGCTGTGAGTGGCGCACTGACAATCCAGTAATCTATGGTGTAGGCAGTCACAATAACTATTATGTGAATGTGGACCTATGTGAGCTCAAGGATGTTAATAATCATGTTCAGTAGCTCCCTTGGTTCTCTGGTCACACTAATGCACCGCTATATCGAACAGGGCTGTGACAATACAAATAAAATCCAAGGTCAATGACAACCTCTAGTGGCTGATTACTATTTTACTAGCATGATATTGTTAGGAAAGATTAGAATTAAAATTTAAATTAACAATGAACAGCATCTGCTGTGTTGAATGTTACAACTGTGGAAGGTGAGTTTCACACATCCGTCTCAAGTGTACAACATTTTGCTTTAAGATTGTTATAGTGGCTCAGATTTTGCTAATATTTCCTTCTGTGTAGTCCATCGTCAGACATGTAATTCATACAATATGTGTCAAAATCCTCTGTAGATCTGCAACTGTCATTACTTCAGTATGACAGCCCTGCTGTCTCTGTGTTAGTAAGTCCCTCTGGTCTGAGTTTTCCCTGAAAATTATTTCAAAAGGAAGAAAAAAAAATGCTTTACCATTCAAACGTCAAGGTTCTTTTGTGTGTCTGGCTGTACTGTAAAACACTTAACTATTTTGTGTCAGTGACTCCCATTACAACACATTGAACCAGCCTCTTTCACTGCCTGCAACCAAAACACTCAGGCCCACTGGCGTACAGTGATGTATAGGATCAAATGAAAGCATGGGGCCTAGTCTCAGTACTAAGGTGTGAGTAGGTGACCCATGTATTTATCTGTATTCGTCTTACAATGTTTTGTCACCTTTACCTGTACAGAATGAAAAATTGACCCTCAGAACTACTGTTAGTGTGTTTAGGCACATCACAAAGCCAATGCAACTATTTATAATATATCACTGGAGACTACAAACATAGAGCAAGATGTCACTTATCGCCTATAATAATTACAAAGTAAAACAAACAAGCAAACATAAAAGAGGGTATAGTGAGGAAGAAAACAAGGTTAATTTTTCAATGCTGACAATTATTTTGTTGTGCCAACCGTGATTTATGTTTAAATTCTCAACAGTTATATTTCTTTTTTACATTCCAGATCCATTGTTTCATTTGAAGTAATTCTATGCAACATATACGTTTGAATGCATTTGTGTTTTTGGAATTAAAATGTTTTAACTGTGAACATATGTTCTCAAAATAACTGTAAGAAAATAACTTTAATTTGTACATCGATGAAAGAAAATATGAAATACTCTGATTTTTTTACTGATTTTAATATATATTGACGTTAACGGCTGTTAACATCTACATGGATCTTGTGCACTTTATTATTGCGTTGTCTCATTTGTTCCATCATGACATGTGGGATTACGTGTTTTGTGTTTATGCACTGAAATGAACTGAGTCATGGTGTATGTGATGGCAGGAAATATTGTGGTGTGCATTTTGTATCTATGTGGAAAAAGAAAAAACATGCAGACACACTGGGGTTCCTAAACGTAATGCACAATGTGGGGGGGGGATAAATATCACTCTAAACTGCATCATGCTCTCAGTGTACTTAAAAAAGTTTGTGTACACAGTACAGTAAATTAGACATATTATCTCAATGCTCAGCCTTGACTGTTCAACCCCTGTGTTTCATTAGACTTCACCCAAGCTAAATACTGTTTGTTTAGATCAGCTGTTGCCTGTAATCGTGAATCCATTCATTTGTTGTTGTTCTGAGGGGTGTGAATGTGACTCAAGTTGTTTGACATGTGTACATAAAGTGTTTATTTTCTACAAAGATTGAATGTTTATATTGTCCAAAGTCTGAGCATGTGAGTGTTGAAAAAAAAAATCACAAAAGACATATAATTGTACAGCAGTTCATGTCTATAGCTGTAAAAGGGGAGTTGACTGTGTAATCAAAACCTGTGCTGTCAACCAATGACTATGTGTGCAACTACGTCCCGTAAACTGCTGAAACAACACAAAGGGGGGAAAAAAAATCTACTCAACTTCAATAGTTGTCTAAAACTTTATGTTTTGGATGTTGCATGTTTTGTTGATGGTTTGTCGGTATATTTTGCCTAAAGATTACGTTTAAAAAGAGAGAGAATATGTATAGATTTATCTGTATGCTGAGTGTAAAGAAATATGCTTGTAAAATTGTCTTGTTTTTCACTCAGTGTAAAAACAAAACATATACTGTTATGGTTTTGTGGTTGTACACAGGATGTGTTGAGATATGCAAATCGTGCTGTAAAAAAAATCAGCGTTTCCCCTGAGTCTAAAAGAATAAATATTAAGAAGAGTTATATTGCACATTTGGAGTTGAGCTTTGTTTTGTTAACAGCTTTCTTTATTATTACTTAAAAAATAACTTTTTAAAGTGATAATAGACCTTGCTCTGTTAATTATTTTAAGGAACAAACTCGTTTTCTGTGTTTGGAGCAGCTTAATCATTATTTGTTAATTAGACGTGCCTACGGACACGTGAATTCAACTTCTGACCGTCTGCTCCATGTGGACACTGCAAACTTGGTCTTGAAAGAAAAACCTACATTAAGTATGCACAAGCTGACATCCTAGTGCCAAAAACAATTTAAAAAAGGCACCGTGATTCTTTAAAAATTGTTTAGTAGAAGTGAGTTTGGAGTGGAACACATAATCGCTGTACCAATTTGCCGTGCTTGTGATTATGATGTAGACCTATTTTCAACATCCCATTGTGGTTTATTCTCATCAAACAGATACGAGTTTTGTGTCTATTTTTTCGTTTGTTAAATTTCATTTATTTAAATTCTCTCTTTTCTTAGGAGTTGAAAATATTATCACCATCTACACAGCTTTAACATTAGCTAAATATTTGGTGATTGCATATTTTACATAACTTTTTACTATGACAGCAGAAGCTGGAACTGGGATGATGAATGGCTTTGGTAGAGCCTCCTATCCTTTATTTGGCTGTAATTTCAAGGCATGGTCACTGTGAGGCAGAATTGACTCACGTTAACATCTGGGGATGAGCCACTTGGTATCATAGACTGCAGCTCTAAAATTGGAATACTTTATGAATCCCTTAGGAAATGATGTGGTTGCAGCTGCTCCAAGACAGTACAGTAACTGATTAAATTAAATAAAACAGTATAATAAAGTTACAAAAAAAGATAAATATATGATGGACATTTTACTCTAAACTGTATACTGTAAAACTTTATCATTTGTTATTTCTCATTTTCACTCTACATGTGCAAAAGGGTGTGACTATTGCACTGTGTATTATGCATTAGACGGAGGAGTTGTAGCCACATCAGGCAGCACTGATTTCCTGTGTGGTTCAGTTATGGATTTGGGTATTCTCCATCTCTCACTGAACGTGCTTCTGTGATTGGCCAGCACGTCATGGAGTGGGTGGGAGGTACTGTCCAGCATTGACCTTATGACCTTATGACTCATTGAGAGATGCTACTGACCAGCCAATCGGTGGCACGCAGTCTGACGATGTCACATTTTAGTACCTGCTCGGATTGCTTTGAAACTCAGGCAAGCAGGTACTAAAAAAGTACCTGGTACCAGGTACTATGACCTAATGGAAAACCCTGAAAACCATGCTGAGTCAATTGAGTAGGTACTAATGGAAAAGGGGCTATAGTGCTTGCCGGCTGGTCCAGATGTGCATAGACAGAACTGAGCTGGTAGATGATGGCATCCTCAGCTCTGAGGCGAGGCTGGTATGAGACCTGAAAGGTATCCTGACGTGGCCTGACAATAGGTTGGGGACGGGAAAGGATGAGTCTTTCCAGGGTTTTCATGACATGGAAGGTCAGTGCCACAGGCCTGTAACTTTGGGGGCCATTGGGACATGGTGTCTTTGGTACAGGAATGAGACGTGACATCGTCCACACCACTGGGACCCTCCAAAGACTTAGATTTATCCTGAACAGTTTATGAAAGACTCCACAAACCTGGGGGCACAGGCCATGAGGACATAGGGCCACACCCTGTCTGGACCAGCAAACTTGCCTGAGCGGAGTCTTCTCATTTGTCTCTGAACCTGGTCATGAGTGAAAGTGACAAAGGGGGGAAGGGGTGTCAGGACTTCCACAGGATTTTGAAGAGAGTGACGTGAATGTGGATTGCAGGCTGACTACAGGTAACTCACTAGGGGGGAGAGCATTCACTGCAGTGTCAAATCTGCTGAAAAACACATTCAACTCATTGACTCTGTCCTCACTGCTCCCAGCTCCTCTGCTGTTGAATGGACTGAATCCAGTGATTGTCTTCATGCCACTCCACACCTCTCTCATGCTGTTCTGCTGGAGTTTCCACTCCAGCTTTCCACTGTAATTGTTCTTAGCCTCTCTGATCTTGCCCTTCAATAACACCTGAACCATTCTAAGAATGAGTCTCAGTCATGGTACAAGAGAAATAGGTTCTTATTTCTCACTAAATTACATTACATACGTAAATATTTCCATTTTGAATAGTTCATTTATCAAGATCAAGTGTATCATTTAGCTGTTCACTTAATTAAATGACGGAATGTAATTGATGAAATGCATCATAATGTTCTCCCAGGTGGTCAGATACTACATCTATGTTCAAATTTAAATGTGCATGGGTATGAACACATATATTAAACACAGCCGTTATGATATCTGCACGCTACTGCATAGATGCAGAAAAAACAAAAAGAAAGACAGGAGAGAAAAAAACAAAGACTGTATTGAAGCTGGTTTGTTCTTTAATGTTTCCAGTAATTTTTGTAGATTACCTATAGGTGGCAGTATCCTCTGTCAAATAAACCCAATACAGCTGCTCTTTAACCAATTATGGTTCAACACATTATTCACTTATACTCATTATATAAATCTCCAGGTTGCTCTTGGATGTCAGTATTAACTTTGAGGTTAATATTCAAAATAAATATTCTGTACTCTGTGCAGATATTTTCAGTAAATTCCTCATATGGAGTAAGAAAAAGCCCATA
>NW_005187436.1:65390-72827 GCF_000239375.1 Pundamilia nyererei | reverse complement strand
GTACAAACAGACACATGCACAAGCACACACGGGCACTTTGATAGATTAGGTTTTATGGTTTTGCTTTAATTATTCAATTATTCACAGGGTGATGATACTAATAACTTAAAATATCAACAAAAACATTACTGCAGTTGTGCCAGACTTTGAATTTATATTGCAACTTTTAAAATTCGATGCGATGTGCAGCACATCTTTAGAAATGCAATTTTATAAAACATGATGGATAGTACTGAGATTTATTGGGCTCTAATACTGTACTTTGCTGGTAATTTCACTCGTGCACTATATGTGTGAAATCAATGCAGCTGCCAGCCTAGTATTCTCATTCATTCTCATGTGGGACAGTTAGTCTGCTTGCTGTCTAGCATAACTGGTAAAGATTGTGCAGTCAAAGGCAGTAAATTCTCCCCTATCTCCACATTGTAGGCAATGATGAGAGGTTTTGAAGTATTTTAAAGAGAAAGCCCTGAACCTGTATATATTTGACTGCATATGTTGTGTGGGCGGTATGCCAGTTAGTCCCTTCCATTGTTTTGTTTTTCTGACTGATGTTATAAAAAGAACAGAAAAATTACATATTTGCTACTTAAGCTGCCCACCTGAGAGCAAGCACACATGGTGCCTGTTTGAAGAAAAACAAAAGTTATCAAAATTTATTTCAAAAGACCACAAAAGTTATTCATTTCAGTTCAACTCAATTCAATTCACTTTATCTATATGGTGCTTTATTGTGTAAACCAGAGACCCTAATACAATAATTCAGAAAAACAGTCAAACTGAGCAAGCACTTGGCAACAGTGGTAAGGAAAAACTCCCTTTTAACAGGAAGAAACCTGTTAAAGGGGAGAAAGAGAGACAGGACAAAAACACACTGTGAAAGAGAGCCAGAGATTAACGATAACTAATGATTAAAAGCACCAATTAAAGTTATGCTTTTTAGTAATCATTTGTGACACCATAATTATACCTTTTCCTTTTATTGCCTACACAACTACTGTTTGTCATAATTGCATCCGGTTAATTAAGGGACAGACAAAAAGAGCGGGAACAGCGAGAACGAGAGAGTGAGTGAGTGAGTGAGTGAGAGAGATAGCGATAGCGAGAGAGAGTCTGGCATCGCATTCAGATCCAGTACCTGTTAGAGCGCTGGATGGCCGAGTGATCAGATTAGAGGTGTCAGTGTTCGTTAATCTGTGAGGGAGCGACAGGCGGCTACACGCGCTGCTTTCGCCCGTCGTTTCATTCAGCGGCGGTAGAGGGGAGTGGAGCAGATTCTATATTGACGTCCATAGGGGAATTTCCCCTCTTTTTTTTTTTACAATGGATTCCTGCGGGGTACGAGCCTGGGTGTTTCTGTTCCTGCTGTGGCAGGACGGTTGTTGGGCATCGCAGTTTCCGACACAGCTCATGTAAGTAGGCTACAGCTCTTGTAATCCTGTTTCGATCAATTGATGTTCTGGTTTGCAGAGACCTTGTTTCAGGGAGCTTTTTTGCTTTCTCTTTTTTATTCTGTCTCTCTCTCTCTCTCTAATGAAACACTCACGGGTGTATAGGCTTCATGGTGTGCGTGGGTGTGAGAGTAGGGTGGGCAGGTCATTTCATTCATGCGGTGGTCATTTTGATAAAGACAGCTTTTTTCAGACCTCTGCCTGCTCGCGTTGTTACGCTGATTAATGTTGGTTACCGTAATCAGCAGTTTGTCACCGGTGGCTTGGCGAGCCGTGACAGCTCTTCTATGAAGTTGTAGCCTAGAGGAGAGTGGCTTTGCTCGGTCCTGCTGCTTTAGCCAATAATAAATGATAAAAGTTGGCGTTTTTCTGGGGCTCCTCATTGGCCAAGAACCAGGTGATTCTACCCTTTGAGGTTTGTTCCTCGCTATTGTAAACTGGAGTAAAACGCCCCTATTTTCTTTTAGATTTCTTTTGGATTATCAACGTAATATGTACAAAAAATATGCTTAAGTATCATTTACAGGATATTTAAACTGTAATTGATCATTTATTATAAATTTATGTAAAATCTTGTAAAAGGTGCTTCTTTTCTCAAAAGAGGGGAAGGCCTCTGAGAGACATTAATTTTCCTTCATATCTTAAAAATACAAACTTTCGCTTACTGCAAAAAATATTGTTTGATATTAAACTAGATAGCCCCCAGGGTAACCTATTACATCAACTCAAAACTATTTTTTTCTTTTCGTTTTAAAAAAAAATATTTTTGTTATATATTTGTTTCGTTATATTAAATATATTTGCGCTATTCAAACATGACCAGGCCACCATCTTCTGAGGAAAGATGAAACGTGAATGAGTCAATATACTTGTCAGAAAGGAAATTTCCGGTGGTGGGGGTGTAGAGAGGAGGGGGGATGGGGAATCTTAAACCGGTTTACCGAAGTAATAAAATAGCCAAATATGGAGAAAAAAGTATATCTCAATAATTCCAAGTCTTTTTTTCAAAAGCTGTTTAAATTCAGTATTGGATTGCTGCCAGAGCATATAATACTGAACTAATAATAATCATACGCTTATCCACAACCACAAGACAAGATTCTGACTCATAGATGGAAAGGAAACATTTCTTCTTTATCAAAATGTAAACAGTATCAGAAAAGATGAAACTGTTGCTGAAATGTTCACTGGCCTAAACTGCTCTGGTCTGTTTAGATTATAGTAATGCTGCACTGTTTACTTTGGAAGACTGATCAGTGCACCCACAACAAGTGCTCAGAAAATCCAGAAGCCATTTTATTTGAAACAGACTTACTGAAATGTTCTACACTTTTTTTGTGTAGTTTTTTAAAAAAAGCATTTTTTTCAAGATGCTTTCTGCATTTGATTTGCTTGTGGATAATCTCCTCGCTCTTATTTGTAAACTTCATTTACTGCTAACCCATACTCTTTCTGTCTTGTGTTCTTTAGACCTGCTGGCAAATTGGCCAGGTTTCAATTGTAGCGATCCTCAGTTTCATTCAGCTTCTTCTCTGTGACAAGCTTGTTCTTCATCTGCAGAGAAGAGCTCATCCTGTCAATAGAAAAGAGAATGAGACTCCAGCTCCACCTTCTTGAACAGCAGCAGTCCTCCTTTGGCTCAGGTGCACTGAGAGCTAGAGGGCCACTCTAACCACAATCAACAGCAGGTGAAGAACTGCTGTTGGAGATGGTGGAGCTGGAGACTGAGTGGAGATGGCATATGATTTATTTATTTGTTTGTTTGTTTCTCTCCCTCCCCACCACAAATAGATTCTCCATCTGTATTAAACTATATTAAATAATTCAGTTTCACCACCTTTGTATCTTAATGTCCCTTCCTCTTTTTTTGTATACTTGAAAAACATTTTGCTTAGAAGTGGAGGATGCTGTGGGGATTCATTTTTGAATGAAGAGCACAAATTGTCGACCAGATAGTCCTTGTTCTTCATACTTCTTTCTTGCCAAATGAACTAACAAACAGTAAGCATGAAAGTGATCAGTAAAAACATGACTGTCCTTGCATGCTTTTCTGCACGGCACAATACCAACGAAGATATTTGTGAGAAATAACTGATGAATGAAAATAGTTCCAGAAAGAAGAGAAACTAAAGAAGTTTCTTTTTTTCCTTTTAAAAAAAATTTGTTATATTGTGCAAGCTAATGAGATATAATAGAATTATTAAACATAGGCATCATGAGCAAAAGAGATATTAAAATTAACTGTATTTTACACTCTGTTTTATTAAGTGCATCCTCCTGGATTACACTGATCAAATGGATGGAGAGAAAACATTTTCATTATGGATAAGCTGTTCTGGCAAACTGTAAACACCTGCTCTTCTGTCTCTTGACAATCCTAAATAGCTCTGTTGTTAAAGTAGCAACTCTGGAGACAAAACATCTTACATTACCTTAGTTCTCTTCAGCAACTATTTAAAGTTAACAGAAAATAAAATTGGGGCAAAAGCTTACTTTAAAGACATCGCATGGGAGTTTTTGAATCTATTACTGTGAACCCATGTCGGCTGTGGTAGGAATATATCACAGTTCTACTGTTTGTCCCACGGTTGTAGAAAAAACAACAACAACCCCCCTCCCAAAAAAAAACAGATTAAGGGTCATGAGGTGGTCAAGTAATTTTGATGTTCAAACCCTTAACTTCACATTAAAGCAACGTTTATTATCTAGGTCATGTTGAACAGGAACTGAATTGGCCACCTGGGTGTCAGAGGCTTCAGAGTGAGGGCAGGCACTGCAGGTTGTTTTGGTGCAGCTGGTGTTTCCATGCCTCATTCTGCTTTTCTGTCTGGACTGGACCTGCTTCAGTCTTTGCCTCTATAATGATGCGTAATTAGACTGTGGTTTAATACAGCCGCCTACCGAGATACACATCATGGGCCAGCTCATTACTCTCTCTAGTTCCAAAGTGATTGTACCACAACATCTGTCTCTCTCTTTCCTGCCTTGTTTCTCTTCCTCTCTTTCTGTTTTTTGCTCTCATTTGCTCTTCTTGTGTCTGTAAAACAATGTAGGGCAGTGCCTGACCCAGTTGCCATTGGTATATGCATTTGTGTCTGCGTATGTGTGTTTAATTATCCAGCATTGTACCACAGGCTACAGTAATCAAAGCCCAGAAATCAGAGTAGAAAAATGTTGCTACCTCAGCTTAACAACATCGACTTTATTAATGTTTATTACAGGCACCTCTGGATCACCTTTTTGATTTAGCCATTGATAACAGCCCACCTTCACCTTATGATGAGTGCTAGAGTGCTAGCGCTGTGAAAGATGATAAAATGACACAGATCAGAGTACTTTGCCTTTTTAGTCTAGAAATAGAATAGATCAAATTAAACAAGATGGATGGTGCATATGAGAAAGAAATATATATATATTTATTAGTAAGGTGCAAGGACACCATGTTCAACCACTACAGCTTCACTGTGACTCTGCACTGATTCTACAAGTGTCTGAAAGTCTACTGGATGGATGCAACACCATTATTTCAAAAGACGTACGCTCATTTAATGATGGTGATGGAGAATGCTGTTGAAAACATCAATTCTAAACTTCCCATTTGTGAGACTGGATTGAAGCAGCAAAGGTAATAAAATATGATTTACACCAATTTCATAGCATTCAGTGACACCTTGTGCCCCAAGGCTGGTGCATTGTCATCTAAGGCAAGATTACTTCAGTCAGGATAGATGTACTTTATCATAGGGAAAGGGTGATCAATCTGAACAACTTTGTATTGATTTGCAGTAAATCCTAATTAAAAAGAATATTTGATTTCAAATATGCATATAAACTGACAGATATGGCTTTGGGGTGTAGCATTGTTCTATACTATTTTCCTCTGCTGCAGGAGTCTAGTGAGGTCTGTACTAGTAAGACCAATTCCCTTGCATGTTGCAGTGCTTGGTTTCTGTGTGTACATAAAACAAATGAGCTTTTCATATAGATTTCCAAACAAAGTGAGTAACAAAAATTTTCCACGCACCCATACTGTACTTGAAGAAGAGCACATGCACACATACCCTGGTTATCTCACAACCAGAAATTTACGCTGATAAGATTGCACAGAAGCTAAACTCAGGAAGTCAGGTGAAAGTGCCTCTGCCTTTCTGAATGCCAAATTCCAGGAAGCACACATACACTCTAAATCACAGTTGACTTGTCTGTGCTTCAGGCTTCAAGAGCTAAGGTCCACATAAACACACACAGTGTGTAAACAGTACAGTTTTGTTACACCCAGTGAACAACAGGATATTAAAAAGGGTCACAAAATACTTAAAGTCATGCAAACCCTGGCCTATACTGCTAAATTTACAAGGCAGAGAAAATTATCATTCTCTTGGTAAGGTTGTCAAGTTGACAATGATTATTATGAAACAATTAACAACTTATGACAGCAATAGATCAACACAAAATATGGGTAACAGGCCCATCAGCATAACACTTATAATCTGTATTATCCAATAGGCCATAGGTTCAGTGGAAATAAGCAGCCTACATGTGACGGGTAATAATATTTGCAGAGTTCAACTTTCCTTAAATCACTATGGAGTTTAAGAAGCTGTACTTTTTTCAAGTTGGAGATTGAGAAGCAAAGATTAAAATCTCCTGACTTACACTAGTAAAGCTTTCCCTAAACTACTGTATTTCACATTCACTATTACCCTGTGGTATTCCCTATCTTGCAAAGTGTCTCATCTTTCTCCACAAGTGTGCTTGCTTTGAATGTTCCTCATTCACTGTGGATTTTGTATCCCTGATGCATTTTTTCCTTGCTTTTTGATCTTCTGAACCTTTCTGTCTTGCCAACCCCCTCAGCTGTACTAAATGTCACGGTCGATGTTTTTCACGTAGTAAATTGAATGACTTTCAACACACCGCTGCAATGACAGTTTTTGAAAGTATTTTCTGAGTATGAATATCTGATTTTCAATGTTTGTTCCTGTGTGTGTGTGTGTGTGTGTGTGTGTGTGTCTGTGTCTGTGTGCATGTTGCTTCAAGGCAGCCGAATTGTGAAATGGATGTTAATGAGAACCTCTCTATGCTATATAAACTTGTCATCATTCTCATACAGTATACATGGCAAAAAAAGTTTCTACATCATTGATCTGCAGGGTCCATGACCCCTATATGGGAAGTTTGTTTCAGCTCTCTGATTAAAAAGTCCTAAACTCTGATTCTATAAGTCTCTTACCCAGTAAGTAATGCAGAGTTCAGCTGGAGCCGATATATGTGAGGGGACTCACCCCTCTGACTGCCTTGTAATCATCCAAATGTCCTCCACTGTCGTCATCTGATAAGAAAAATGCCCGAGTAGCCTTGCAGGATCGGCCTTATCACCACCACTCATTACTAAACGGCAGCTCCCCTCTCAGGCTACGTCCACACGTACACGGGTATTTTTGAAAACTGAGATTTTCCGTTTTCGTTTTAAAAAATAATCCCGTCCACACGTAAAGGCAGAAATGAAGAAAAACGCTGCTAGGAACATGCCAAAGCAACAGGTGGCGATATAATCCTAACCTGTAGAAATGTTGACCAATCAGAAGTCTAGAAGCCTCGGTGGGAAAAAGTAAACCAGCTGGGGCATTGAAGCAGAACCGAGTCATATGTGTGGAGGGACAGTAACTGTGTGTGTATATGTAAGCATTTAAACAATGCAGAGAGTACAATTAACAGTAACAGTATTGTAGAAATTCATTTCACCGAAACAATAACGTGGCGCACAGTGTGACGTCAAAAAAGGCGCACACCTTTGATGCTGCGTTTTCTCTGTTTTTCTCGTCCACATGTAAATGCAAAAACGGAGTTTTCAAAAATATCCACCCTGGCCGGAGTTTTTAAAAATCTGCGTTTTCAGTAACCAAAAACGCCGTTTACGTGTGGACGAAAGGTGCAAACGCATAAATCTGCGTTTTCAAAAATACCCGGCTACGTGTGGACGTGG
>NW_005187436.1:57396-65235 GCF_000239375.1 Pundamilia nyererei | reverse complement strand
TTTCACAAAAGGTTAAAAAGTGAATGTCTACAATTTAGACAAATTGCAGGAAATGTTATTAAAGCAATTTAGCAGGATCAAAGCAAAATCAAATAGTAATAATCACAAAACAACAATCAAATCACCTGAACTATAATTATCTTATTAACTGACTCTGAGCTAATGCTGATTTTATTCTTATCTTCCGTGAGGAGAGGTTGGAGAAAGGGTGAGCACAACCAGGCCTAAAGATGCACTTATCCCCGTGTTCTGAGTTGATGATAATCACCCAACAGGAAATGAGTATCCCTTGGGAATTTAGTGGAAGTATGTTGTACACACGCACACACATACACACCACACACACACACACGCACACACTAAGCAGAGAGGAAAGCCAAAAATATACAACCATTTTGCTGGTCCACAGGTCGGGCTGGGTCAGTCCCTCTAGCGTCTCTGCTGTAATTTTCAACTGTGAACATCTCAGGTCAAATCTTCTGAGCTGCTCATCTCACAGAAGACAAAGGGGAAGAACCCTATATCTCTTCTTCACTTAACTTTTCACGTTCACCCTTTCTCCCCTATGTATCGGAATTTCAGGAGCAGGACCACGCCTCCAAGCACACTCCTTCCGGTTGTCATCTATATAGGTTCCCCCAGTTCTGCAAGCTGTTCATTCTCGTTTACGTGCCCCACCCTCCCTCCCTCGTTGTTCTCAATTCTTTAACTTCTTCACTCCTATTTACTACGTGGGGATCTGCCAGGCCCGGGCGCTGCCGCCAGTCCCCTTCGAGGCCTTCCCCACACCGCAGCTCAATTCATGTCCAAGCTTTCACCTTTACCTACTAAAACGCTGTCAAACTTAAAATGAGGACGTGGGCCCAGCATTAATATCTAATCCCCTGATGTCCACCCACATCTTATCTATCTCTATTTATCTATCTGACTTACGTGATTTAACACAAAGTTTAAAGTTTAAATTTTAAAATCACTTCATTACATTTCATGTCATTGTTAACACAGAAACCCCATCACATTTAAACATTCAGTCACATATGGATATAATTCACTTCATGTTTCATTCAGTTTATGTAATTCTACTTCAGTTAGATTTGTTTTTAGCAGATTCTCAAATGAACATTTGTTGTAACATAATCCCTTTTTAATTCAAATACAGAGGAATACTTTCTTTTACTTTCTTTTAAAAACTGTGTTTGTCAATCATTTTTTTATTCCACTTTTTTTTTTTTAATTCTTCTTTTTTTTCAAAAAAGTCAGACATTCATAGACTGGTGGCTCCTGTGTGTCACTTTCACCCCTACCCTGCACGACACACACATTCACACACACCCACACATACCAAGGTCAGACTCTGTAGAGGTTCTCAGTGAGGTCTGTTATTAGAATCAATGCACAGGTTACATTTTCTTATTTAATATCTGGGTTACACTTACACCTACTCATTTTCAATATACCTGATGATATTCTGAACAGTATTAAGTATAATTTACTATCAGCAAATTCATTCATTCATTACAACTTCACATCACCTGACAACATGTGATTATCCTAACAAGCCACTGTCTCATATCATGCATAATGTCTTAGGTTCTACTCTTCCCAGTGATCATCCATGGCCACTTTGTTCAAGTGGTACATAGTGAGTAATGGAGGAGGATGAGACTAAGGTATAAACCAGTGTGTGGCACAGTGACTGATGTACCACGACGACACAGAAAATAAATAAATAAAAATAAAAGGCAAGCATCAGGTGAGCAATTTTCACTCAAGCGAATGGGTACCATCATTGAGTCTGTTGTTTGGTTGCTATTATTCGTACATCAATGGCACCAGCAGGCTGGAAATGATTAAAGCTCTTTGAGGTATAGAAAAGCATGTTGGTCTTAGCTACCGCCCACCTCCTGCCTGTCCACTCACATCACTGTCACTAGTCGCAACAATAGCTGGCACTTATCTGATTGGTTGACTTCATGTTTGAACTCTCTGAAAGCAATTGTATTAGTTGACATGCAGTGACACAAGCTTTATTAGATGACATTGTGTTTGTTTCTGGTGATCTGGGTTTGATTGGTTGACATTTTGCCCGACCCACAAGAGTGATTCTCTTTGACCTTGTTTGTTTTTGCATCAAGTGACTTGGTTGGTCTTTTTAGATGATTGATATACGGTAGATTGAAAGACAGTTTAACTGAAATGCATGCAACGTCTCTTCTAAACTGGTTATATTTGAGCTACAGGATTGGTTGTGTGCATTTCTTTGTCCCATAGGATTAAAGAATGGGTTGATCAGATGCAGAAAGAGCTTGTTACCCTGGCAGACACAGCTGCAGCTGGGAAGAGCCTCACTCAGGTATAAACACCGGAATATACACAGACATGCATAAAATCTGAGCATAATCCTATTCCTTTCTTAAAATTTAAGTCAACCCCTTGTATATTTTCCCCTAAATGTTTAAACTCTTAATTTCCTGTGTAAATTATATTTAGCTTTAACAATAATTTAAACAAATGAATGTGTGTAAAAAAATGTCTTTTTTGTATTAAAACAGCAATTACATTTGTCTTTCTCCATGTAGATTTTTCTGAGTAACCAGCACCTCTACACTGTGGAGCAAAACGATGCGGAGGAGCTAGTGGCCAGAGCAGCCAGGAACATAGAGCAGCTGCTACACAAGAGGTCTGCTGCCTTGGAGGTAAAATTCACTCCTCTCAAAGGAACCAACTGTCAGTTTGCAATTTGTTTGTAGCTTTTGATGCTGCACAGGACAAACTCTTCTAGTGCCATGACAGCGACCAGTTTTCCATCTGTTCTTCTCTAAGACTCCACCATGGATATTAAATAATCAGAGTGTGATTGTAAAAACCTAAAGATAAACTGGAGCACATTAGGTTTTGGTGACACAGGGATGTTTGTGGTATTTAGTCAATGTAAAAGTAATACAAATAACAGCAGATGAACCGATTTGTCATTCAAGTGAAAATCGCATCAGGAATTCACTTTGGGTACATTTAATTCATTTCAGACCAGGGATGAAAACTGCCAACACGGATAAAAGCAATTTAAAAAAGATGATAAAAAATTAAGTTGTTTTTATGTTTGATTTGTCTTGAACAAGCACGACACCCTGTGCTATGTGTAGATTTTGTGACAGTCCCAAAACTAAAAGCAATTAGATACAAAAGCCTTCTGTTTTCTGAGCTGCATCTGTCACAGACAAACTTGCAAAGTCATGATCATGTGTTATTAAAGGCAACAAAAAAGTTAAAGAAAATTCAGTCTCTATATAGCATACAAATTTAATAAAGGTAGCTGAATTATGTTTATTGATGCATATACTGTATGCATCTGACTGGAGATTTAAATCTTCACATACATTGATCTACATCCACATACAGTAAAACGAAGTTTAGTTGAATATCCAACAATCACACCTACCAGCACAGCAGTTGTAAATGGGGAGAAATTATATTATTATGCCAAACTGAATGATTGCTTTTCCTTAAGTAGGACACAACATATAACTGTAACAGCATTATTGTGTAAAGCATGAATAGTTAAGTTGAGTAATTCACAAGTTATTGCCCAAAACGTAACACATAATTCTGCATTAACACCACCATCTGCGCATTATCTGTTTGTTTGCATATTTTTCTGGCTTAGTTTTCCAAATGTGGTTGTTTTTTCTTTGGTTGAAGTCCAAAGCCTTTAAATAGAGTATCATTCAAAACATTTTAGAGTGGTTTAGTAACAGGATCTCCTAGTTGTTTTAAAGTACACAACTACCCAACAGTTGTTCAGAACAACCTTTAGGAGGTCTGTATGTTATCACAGTCTAAACCCGAGGAGTGCGT
The DNA here is from genome assembly GCF_000239375.1 of Pundamilia nyererei. Classification (NCBI taxonomy): domain Eukaryota; kingdom Metazoa; phylum Chordata; class Actinopteri; order Cichliformes; family Cichlidae; genus Pundamilia; species Pundamilia nyererei. Next base: position 61,380 of record NW_005187436.1, on the reverse strand, counting down.
ATTACTTTTGATGGACATTTTATAGCCAACTAATGTTTCTGTTATAAAGGTATGTGTGTGTGACGATTTATAAATCTAATTTGGCTCCATAGTAGAGGATAGATGCTGTATGCTAAAGGAACAGTGGGTGAAGCATACACTTAAAAGAGTAGAAAGCAGGGACTGAGATCTTTCTTCTTTTGGACTGAATGTGATAATGAGAGCCTCGACCCTCGGGATGTTCTCCCCCCCCAATTTCTTTCTTTCTTTTTTAGGGCAGAGATTCTCATCTCCACTAGGAGTCTGAATAGCAAATTGCCTTACATTGCCTTTTTAAGGCCTTGCAGTTGTTGTCTAATTAGTAATGGAAAGGGAGTGTTTATGAATGTCCATAAACATGTGTCCTGCCAAGTGTCTGTCTTTTGTTTGTTAAGTAAAGCCACTCATGTTCTTATCAATTTTCCGAGTGCTGGTGCCACGAGATGCATGAGCAGCAAAGTGAGTATTGGCTCTACTGCATGGAAAAGCAGTAGAAGAGAGAAATGGCTGCAATACTGGGCAATGTTACGGTGTATTTTCTATGTGAAAAGTTCATAAGGGTAGGTGGTGGGTGGGACGTCAACTTTATGTTGACAGTTGATCCAACCTCCACACATCGATCACGTCTCACTCTTTATTATGCCTCATCTTCTTTTATGAGTAACCTCAAGGCACACTGATATTGGATTCTCTGTCATGAGATGTATAGATGAGAAGATAAATGATAAATGCATGCTGGGAAAGAGAGGCAGGTCAACATGAAAATAATGGCTATGTGGATTGATGGACAGATAGACAGTGAGCAAAGGATCATAGTGAGAGCAGCTGAGGAAATAAAGAAGGCTTTTAGCGAATAGTGCGATTGGTTTCCCTTTTGGGTATAGTCTTTCTAATACTTGCAGACCGCATACAGTAGAAGTGAGAATAAACACCAGCAAACTCAAGCCAGAAGATAGTATACAGGAAGCAAACTGTCCCACTAGATTTCAGTTGTGCTTTGAGATTTTTGCTGACCAATCTTCTAAGTCAAAGGAGGGCTTTTTGCTCTAAACTTTATTAGGCAAAATGCAGGAAGCGAATCTTCATTGCAACTGGGACTTCCTTTTTTGCTCAGTGCTTTTGATATGAGGTTGGAAGTGACTCGCAATGTCAATATAATTGGAGATTGCCCAAGGCACTCAAGCCATTTTCACTTACTTGACAAGTGCTTTCAAACTTTCATCCTCCCGTTGGCTTTCGTCTTTCTCTTTCTTGTGTCTTGTCTGTCTCTCTTTATCTGATATCTAACTCCGCGTGATGGATGACCTTCCAAAGGCTGCAGCTTACCTAGCCACAGGTGTGTGAAATAAGTGTCCATTTATGTGTGCCTATTCATGCTTTCATAAATAAGTGTGAGGCAGAATGTAGCATGCATTATTAATATGTACTTGGCTGCACACTGCTAGGAGAGATCACTTTATCAAAGGTTTTACAATGGATACTGTGGCTCGAAGCCCAGTGGGGAACACTCACACATTTAAACATGGAAACATTCACCGTTTGGACTGTCCACCTGCCCACTCACTGATCCACCCACTATACATCATTTGCTACATAAAAAACTCAATAGGGGATATTGGCAGACAGTTGTTTGATAGAGCTTAGGCACTGAAATGTAGCCACCTACACACGCATGAGCCAAAGGGCCAAAGTACCAAAAACTCCTCTATAAATTTATAATAAATTCTAATGAATGCATATTTGTATCTTTAAATTCAGACCACTTATTGTTGATTTCCATCTTATTTTTATTCTTGTTACTTTTATTATTATTATTATAATACAGAGAGCATAGTCCATATGCTTAAACAGATTTCCATTATAATGGGTTTATCTCAACCAAGAAAATTCTTGCCTCTTACGCTGAATAAATGGCTATCACACCTTCATAAAAAACAGTATGAAGCTGTAAAAGGGTCATTAGAGTAAATAATTCTGCTTAGGGTGATATCATAATGAAAATCTTGATGTCAAATACGGTTGACCACTCGGCGAAATTGTGTGAGACTGTCTTGGCTTGAGTCAATACATCTTGGAGAGATGAGTTTATTCACAACACATCTCTCCTTCCTACATCTTCAGCTTGTTATCTGTTTCCCTGAATGCCTAAGTACACTGTAATTAAAGGCTCAATTATTGATACAGCTAAACTTGTGCTACAAAAGATAAACTAAATAAACACTGAAGAAAGACACTGATGCATGCTCACACATAAAACTCCCTCTTTAGTATACCTACTGCCCACACAAGTGCCCTGTGATTGTGTGGGGTCCCACAGTTTTTTTTGGACGTCCATTTGAGGTTTGCTTCATTGATAACATCACTTGAACTGAATGTAACATAAAGCAGATGTTGAGTTTTGGTGTTGCAGACTGAGTTATCACTCTAAATAATATACTAGCATATTTTTTAGACACTTGCTCTTTGAATGGGTTGTTCTCTACATCCAGAAACCACATATCAGCCGCAGTTATTTGTTTTTACTTGAACAGTCTGCATGGGGTAAATGTGTGTGTCTACAGTACTGTATGTGTGTGTCTGCACAATTCCTCTTTTCTCCTGAGGTGAAGGGCTCTATCCAGTGACTAATGAGCCACTCCACAGCATTACTTAGAGTAATCCCTCAGCTTGCAGCACACAAAAAAGGAAAGAAAATCTACAGGACACAGGTGGTGGTGTGTGAGACTCTGCGCTGTAAAATGGGGTGTGTTGGTACATGGATATTTGCAGATTAATGTGTCTTTGCTAAATAATCTTAATTTTACAATGTTGGCAACATGATCATGGAACTCTCTTACAGAATAGCATTTAGCAGTAAGTTGATAAAATACTTAATTTTTTAAATATTTATTTTATTATTTTGATTTAATGCAGTCCACAGATGGATACAAGAAAATCAAAAAGCCACAGTGTGTGGCACATACACTACTTGCTGGCCTTTTAAAGCTAAATGAAATAGAAATAACAAGAAGGAACAGAAGGGGCACTGTCAAGCCCTACAATGTGAGCTCTAGTAGGCTACTCATGTGCATGTTTCTGACCAAACTGTCAAAATCAGACTCATTGAAGGTGGTATGAGGAGTCAGCATGCTTTAATGGGACCTGTGCTCATGCAGCTCGATTGGCATGCTAGATAACATTAAAGCTTGTAGGTCCACCACTGGTCGCAGTTGCTTTTGCAGATGATAGTGCAGGCATTGCAACGTTTGCCACCACATCTCCAGACTCTTTCATGCTTGTGACATGTGCTCAGTGTGAACCTCCGCTCATGAAGAGAAAGATAAGAAACAAACCAGAGGAAGAATCAGTCATGTCTGTGACCACCACCTGCAAAACCATTCCACTTTTGGGGCTGTCTTGTTGTTGTCTTTGCAGTGCAACTGTTGTCACTCTGCATCAGATTAATTCACAATGGTTTATGCTTTCCAACTGGAAAGATTTTAAAAAGATCTCTGAATTTTAACTGAGTTTGTGTTGCACTGAAATGATCAAGTGTTCACTTATTTTTTACCAGTGTTTTCTAGCTGCTAACTAGCAGCTTATGTGTAAAACTCATCTTAATAAAAAAGAAAAAGAAAATCCTGATTCTGAGGCCCAGTCGATGTGATCTAAAACATTGATTAAAACTTTGCTGTTAGAATTTCCTAACACAATTAGCCCACTGTCTTTAATTATATACCTTGTTAGATATGTTAGCTGGTACAAAGTTTTCGTCTTTGTTATTTGACTGTCAGACTGACCAAAATACAAGCAAATCAATGACTCATTGACTACTTTGACATTCTGTAACTTTATTTATAGTAGACATAGAATAAACAGTAAAGTGGTAAAAATGATATATTTTTCAGGTAGTCTCCACTACCAAAAACGTGGTATTAGGTAAATCTGGATTGTGCAAGAGTTGGCAGTTCGTCTTGTAATCGGAAG
>NW_005187436.1:42176-49588 GCF_000239375.1 Pundamilia nyererei | reverse complement strand
CACAAACTTTGTCCAAAAACCTCTCATGTTCAACTGTTTTCCACTTTTTCTTTGGTCATTTTAGCCTTTTTTGCCAGGGTGAAGGGAGTATCTGCCATTAAACAAGAAGACAGCTGCATGTAACTACGGTGTTTGCTAGTTCACCTTACATGCATTAATGTAATAACGTGGTTAGCGTACTCAACGTAAATTACACACGAACAACATTAAGCTACTCATGCAGAGAAGCTGCTGCTGCTGCCATCATCATCCTCATCATTTCTGCTACACTGGCAGTTCTAGGGGCCAGGACTCTCCTCTTCGGGTTTTTGGGGGATGTTGCTAACTCCGGGTCCAATAACAGGCAACCCACCCGCATAGATGTGCACGGTGTTTAACAAAATGCTATATGTCGCCAGGTGTTTCATCAGATTCGAGGTGTCAAATCAAATCACAAATCACTTTTTTTTATTGTCACATCACATGTGCAGGTACATTGGTACAGCACATGCGAGTGAAATTCTTGTGTGCGAGCTTCACAAGCAACAGAGTTGTGCAAAATACAATAACATAAACAGGCAAAATATACGAATGGCTAAATCTGAAACTAATAAATAAATGTACAATGTATAATAGTATATGCAAAAAAAAAAAAAAATTTCTGGATGTGTATACTAAATGTGTTTAGTATACACATTTAAAGGTGTTACCTCCTTTGCACAGTATCACCTTAAAGCACTTGTTGCAGGCTGCTGAGTTTGCATCTTTTGCTGTGAAGTACAGCCAGAGTTTTGACCACTTCGCCTTGGGTATTTTTAATCTGTAGCTCTGCTCTAAAAGAACGTACGTACCTGGGCCCGCCTACTATCCTTGAAAACGTAAAATGATTGGCTAGAATCTAAAGTGTATGACATATCAGGAAAAAAAAGCACCGAAATAAAGCACCGAAATGTGCGCTGCTTTTTGGTCTGGTTACTACCGTTTATGTCAGAACCGGTGCCATAATGGCACTGGATACTGGTACCCATCCCTAATAGCAAGCATACAGTAAGCACACCTAAATCTACAGTCTCTCCGTGTCAGAAACTCTATATTATAAGATAAAGCACATGCAATAACAGAGAGAAAACCCCAACAATTAGACACCCAGTAGGAGTTTTTGATTGGTGACAGTGGGAAAGAAAAACTCCCTTTTAGACTTCAGGTAGAAGCCATCTGCCATGATTGGTTAGGGGTGAGGGGAGAGAGACAGGACAAAGTACACACTGTGGAAGAGAGCCATTCTTGTTGTGAAGTGGTAAGCATGCAAGGTTTCTTTAGATCAGAGTGTTTGTAAATCATAATAACAATTTGAGGTTGTACGAGAGGCTTTCAGGGGGACCGTCCAAACAGTTGTGACTGCATATCTTTGAACACAGCTGATATACTACAAGAACATGGCATTCTCCAAGTGTACTGGAAAGAAGTATATTAATACCAATTATCCATCCATGGTGTCCACATAGGGGATATAGCTACACTTAGCAATAGATCTCTGAGATACATGCATGACAACAAAAAAGCCAAAATACTAAATGGAATGGGGAGCAGGTGTACATTTACTGTTCCTATCAGCAAGGCTCTCCCATGGGTTCTCGCAGCTGCAGATACCTCAGGTCTGTCACTCTGTCTCATGCTTTCTTCCTCCTTTTACTATCTCACCTTCTTCTCTGTGGATACTTCCATCCCTCCCACCTTTTCTGTCAACTCTCTGTTCCAGTACACCCAGTGCTGTCTCCTCTTTGTTCAAATCCTGGCCTTTTGTCACAGTTCTCTGTCAAACTGATATTTAAAATCAACCTTTTAGCTATCTCCTCTGACATCTCTCACTGCTTTATCACTCACTCTATTCTTCTGCCATCTGTCTCTTCTTTCTCCATGCAGCTTTCATTTTAAACTACTACTGTCCTGTCTGTCTGTCCTTTGCCCTGCTCTCCATGTCTTGCCATGATATGAGTCATTTATTTTCTTACTCTTTTTGTTCTCCTTTATGTATATTCCTGCATATATGTAAAGTATTTATTTATTAGACACGGATGAAGGTGTTTTTGTTTGTCCTTTTCCAAACACGGAAACCATCCCGTTGCTCAGTAAATCATCCATAAGCCACCCAGCTATATGTTTTCCTCATTCCAGTGTTCATTCTGATGAGCTTTGTTTTAATGAGTTTACTTTGAAGGCAGTGATCATGCTGAGTCAGAGTATTGTTTTTTTTCCTCTCTCTAGACTGTCCTTTCTGCTAATACATCTGCTCGTTAATTATGTCCTTCCCTCTTCCCTTTTCAGAGTCATCTCTTTCTTTTCTATTATTTCTTTTTTCACACCTCCCCCATTTTTACTTTTTTTACCATCCATTTGAGATGGAGCTCATTATGGCAAGTAAAAAACACGATGTCTGGACACATCAGAACTGAGAAAGAGTAAGATAAGAGCGAATGTGGGTGTTAATGATCATTTAGACTGTTACTACTCTTGTAAGTATTGCTTTGTTGTCTGTGGGAGTTGGGCAGTGTGCACTGAACAGCCTATTGATTTCAGTGTCTGGAGCCTTTAGACACACATAAAGACACACACACACACACACACACACACACACACACACACACACACACACACACACACATATACACAGGGTGTCTGGGATGCTCTGTGAGGTTTAGCAGAGCCTGTCTCATCTTCTCTGTCTATCCTTTAAGCTGTGCTCTGCTTTCTCACTAAATGCATGGTGGGCTGCTGGGCGGCCCTGGCAGAATGACAACTAAGAGTGGTGAGAGCAGGGCAGAAATATCTCTCTGTGGGACTAGTAGGACTACCTAGCACTCAGGTCAGCTCTCAACGGCAGTAGAACAATGATCCTATACATCAGTGAGTATGAGTAGTTAAAAGCTGTATCTGCCCTATTTGGCTCTTAGAATATTAATCTGCACAGCAGTTGTTAGAGTCATCATGAGGTCATTTTTATGTTCATCTGGGAAACAAGATAGAGCTCACTACTAACTAGCTTCAGTTGCGCTGCCTGTAGATTTTATTGAACATTTTTGTCATAGACTGCATTATTCTTGAGAACTCTCTCTTGTTCCCCCTGTTCTCCCTGAAATCTCTAAACCGCCTCGTCCCCCAGAGAACACGACCCAACTTCAATGCCACGTTGAATGAAATGTAACTCGGTTTTTAGGTATATTTAGATGTCTTTTAAACTTTTAACCAGTAAAATTTTTTATCAGTACGAGTCTGAAAACAACTTCTCTTCCCAAGAATCATATACCCAATTCTCACTCTCCTGGTGCCCATGCTACGCTCTGCTGCCAATTGCAGAGGAGTGATAGTTCTTCTCAGGTCTCCAGTGGTCATGAACTGAAAGAGTGAGCTCATCATGGTGTGCAACTTTCACAATTAGTGAAAGTGAGACTAAAAAACCATTAGGTCGGGCGTTTTGCAGAGTGTAATCCATTATAGTGCAAATTTGTGCATTTTAGTGGAGTAACAGTGGCTTCTAATCAATTGGCAGAGACAGCAGTTTTCAGCAGCTCTAATGAACTGTTGTGCTCATTCAGAGAGTTTAGCTGTCACTCACTGAGTAGCCTCTTCAAATCTAGATCCCTCAGTGCAAAGCACATTTGATTGTGTTGTTGCTTTCTTTGGCTAGACTGATAACCTTTGTATGTGTTTGACATAAAAAAGAGAGAAAGAGAGAGAGGGATGCAAGCAAAATAGAAGGGTAATTAGGTATCTTTCCACGCACACTCATTCTCACCCTCCCCCATATCTCCCAGGGGGTAGTGGAGACTCGTCAAAGCCCTGTCATGAATTTTTAACATGCCTGTTGGTCTCTTAGGAAGCGTGTGTAGATGTGTGGTTTCTGCATGTGCATGTTCATATACAGTCAGGCAAAAAAAGGGATTTTCACATGTGTTTTTTTCACACAAAGTCTTATATAATTCATGAATGTCACACTAATGGCTTAAGTATGATGTACGATGTATCAGGAGTTGAACAGCTGTTGGTTATATGCACGTATCATTTCTGATACAATGTTTTGCTGAAGGAGAAACCCAAGGGAACATATGGATAATGCCTATCCATATGTTTTTAGACTACCTTGATTATGTGTTCCTGTATCTTTTTGCACTGATATTATGCAAGATTATCGTTTTATGAGCAATAGCCTGGTTTTCTGTTTATCTGATGAAGCTCAGTTAGTGCACTTGGGTTGATGTGATGCTACACTGTTGACATTTGACAACTCACAAATCTCGCCAGTAGATCAAAAATGCTCTATTTTTTGCATAGCGTATCTGCTGAAGGCATTTATGTCAAACTTAGCCGAGTCAAGTTTCTTTGATAAGTGATGGTCTCATTTTGGGATCTCCCTGTTGCTAAGCAACATTATCAGGGGCACTAATGTCACACTTATCTATGACCTCAAGATGATTTTACAAGTGCATCGGCACAGTTTAGAATCAACTTCCACTGACCGACACATACAGTGGTGTCAAAAAGTGTTTGGCCCCTTCTTGATTTACTAGTGTTTTGCATATTTGTCACACATAATGTTTCAGATCATCAAACTTATTTTGATAAGATAAGTTACAATGATGATTTCATTGATTAAGAGAGAAAAGTTATCCTCGTTCTGTTTGAAAAAGTAATTGCCCTTCTTATTAAAATAATGAATTAATTGCAAAAAACTGCATTTTTTGGAAACCTGAGCTCAGTTTCACCAAACACACTCAGCCCTGACTATTGGCAGACCTGTTGAATCAAAAAATCGCTTGAATAGAACCTGTTTTATAAAGTGAAGCAGGCTAAAAGATCTCAAAAAGCAACACATTATGATAGGATCTAAAAAAACCCACCTGAAAACAGTAAACAGTTAAGTATGGTGGTTGTAGTGTGATAGTCTAGGGCTGTTCTGCTGCCTCAGGACATGGAAGACTTGCTGTAGTAAATGGAACCATGAATTCTGCTGTTTACCAAAACATCCTGAAGGAGAATGTCCGGCCACCTGTTTGTGACCTCAAGCTGAAGCACACTTGGGTTCAACAGCCGGACAATGATCCAAAACAGGAAGTCCACCTCTGAATTCTTAAGAAAAACAAAGTAAAAACTTTGGCGTGTCTTGACCTGAATCCGATTGAGATGCTGTGGCATGACCTTAAAAAGCCGACTCATGCCCGAAAACCCTGTGGCTGAATTACAGCAAAAAACAGTGGGCCACAATTCCTCCACAGCTCTATAAAAGACTCATTGCCAGTTATCACAAACACTTTCTTGCAGTTGTTTCTGCTAAGGGTGGCCAAACCAGTTATTAGGTTTAGGGGGGAATCGTTTTTTCACACAGGGCCATGTAGGGTCAGACTTTTTTTCCATTAAATAATAAACACCTTAATTTAGAAACTGCATTTTGTGTTTACTTGTGTTATCTTTGTCTAATATTTACATTTGTTTGGTTCATCTGAAACATTTAAGTGTGACAAACATATAGAAAAACAGGCAATCAGAAAGAGGGCAAAAACTTTTTCACACCACTGTAGAGTCAAAAAGATTCAAAGAACAAGAAATATGAAGCTGGAAATGAGCATAAGTGGCCAACTTTAACATTTTAAAATAGAGTAGAACATGCCGATCTGCAGAGTTAGGCTTCCCTAACCAAACACATGGTTTTAAAAATAGCAATGGTTTCATTACGATGTGGAAATGCTTAAAATAAATAACAAGACACCTCATGTTTGTCTGCATTGTGCAACTGCCAGTTGGACATGTTTTCATTTTACTCCAAAAACTGTAACTTTTAACAGAGCTTTTGATTTAGATATGCAGTTGGAATCACTGACAACATCTAAACGCTTTAGTGATTGGTGGTAGCAGGGAGCAGTGTCTGACTCTGTTTGACTATGATGCTTGCTACCACTAACTGGTAAATACGATTCAGCACTTGATGCATTGTTAGCACATGCAATTTTTATGTACAATGTACATCGGTCACAATGCTTGTAATCATTTCACATTTTTTTCACTGTTTTGGGTTGGTCAGTGTGTACGTGTGTATATAGCTGCAGCAGGGTGTATATTTAGCGGTTGACATCCAGTGCATGGGAGCTAGAGAGAGGTCTGGAACAGAGCCCAGGACTGGAGGCCAAAGGAATGGAACTGTTGATCAAAATGGAACGATTGCCGACAGCAGACACAGGGTCACATAAACATACTCCGTAAAAATACCAATTCAAAATAATATAAGCATCTCATCCAAAGATGTGTCCATCTAGCATGCCTGTTATATATGCTTGCACGAGCCAACAGATGGTTGTCAGACAAAGATGCAGCTATAAAAACAGTTTTTCGTAATCATATAAAAAGATTTGATTCTAACATGATTTAACTTTGGTGTTGTGAAGGAAGATTCTTTGTCCTGCTCTTTGCTTTCATTCCTTATCGCACTTTTGTTCTAACCTCTTACCTTTTCCATTTCTATGGCACTAGTTATGAAACTTGGAACAAGATGTTTTAAAAATTGATGCAGGCCTCGTGGTTAAATTAGTCCACAAATCAAAGTAAAAATGTAGAAATAAGGTATCTATCACTCTGTCCCCTTTTTGAGCCATTTTTTCCCCTTTTGTTAGCACATTTCTCAGTTCTGCCTTCCTTTCCATTAAAAAAAAAAAGAATTCAGAAGATGAAATTACACTTTGCTAAATTATAATGTAAGCATCACCTGAATTGTATAGCACAACTGGAAGGTAATATCTCAAGATTTTTCAGTATCAAGACATATATATTACATTTCAACCTTGTGATCTTGGATAGATGTTTATTTCGCTGGATGCACATCAGAACTTGTTTGTTCCCAGATGGAAGACGCATTGTTATTATAGTTTGTACTTGCAAGAAGTAACAAAACAGCATGTATATGTGCAATTGCAGGAGAGATGACTAGATTAAAGGTGAGATTAATTACATTTTCAATTAAATTCAATTGCATGTATATAGTGCCAAATAACAACAGTGCTTTACACTGTCAGGTAAACACCATATAATAATACAAGTGTGGTTAATTACATTTATATTCCTTTATATAATTCCTTTTTGATTGATAGCTTTTTCAGTGGGTAATTTATTTGTTCTTCACTTTATTCACTGATCCATCATTTCTTCCTGCACTGAACCCAACTTATTTTATTCAGTTAGCTCTATGTTTCACACTCTCTGACTCGCTCACACATTCAGCCACACACCCACCCACACACTACTTTCTTACAGTACAACCTTTTCATTTTGACATTCTGATACTCTGTGGCGTGGCCTTTAGCGGACAGTGAGTGCTGCAAGACCTTGATAGCCCTGTGGTTTGAGCTCTGCAAGTGAGATCATAATCATTTCTCTCTTGTCTCTAGGGT
>NW_005187436.1:37731-41104 GCF_000239375.1 Pundamilia nyererei | reverse complement strand
GTTTATATGTGTTTTTTATGTGCTATCTATTAGGGATGGATGAAAAAATGATACAGCATAGTACTGCTGTATTTAGGATGGGGATAATATATCGATACAGGGACACTAAATATTTATATTTGATTAAATTAATTAAAATACTCTGGGAATACTAGCTGTCTGGGAAACAAGATGACTTGTCTCATGCACCATTATCCTGAGATAACATTAGCTGAGCAAACCTACATTAACAGGTTGTGAAAAACTGTCTGGACACTGGAAACATTTAGCTCAACAAACCTACCTCCTAATTCAGAAAAGGCTAATGACTCAGCCATAAAAGTAAAAATAGGGCAGCAACCAAACAAAAATTAATGGCTGCCTGGTAATTGTATGGTAATTGTTCACATTCCTTTGCCGATTTCAACTAAGGGTGACTTAATTGTTGCCCAGAGCTTGAGGGTGTGGCACAGTAATGACCATTTTTGATTGACGCTTTTCAAATAATTCACATCTAATTTATAAATGCAGACAGATTGCCATCATATTGGCATCAGTTTGAATGAGTCTTTGTCAGTGAGCACAACTTCAGGGGACTTGACTCAACTGGCTGCCAGCTGGTTGTATTTATAGAACAGCAAGGTTGCTGAGCGCAAGTGTAGTGGTTAAATGTGAATTTCTGTCTATGCAGACAACAACAGATTTTGTGATTTTCTACGATTTATCACAGTTAACTGGTGCATTACCAGAAACGGAGTGCATGTGACGTTCATGCAGCCAACATCAACCTATTCGATCTCAGACAGATAACTAACCTCTTCTTATGGCAACATTTTACCGCAGGCTTTAGTGATAGTGTTGGCATGCTTTATAATCTCATTTTGCCAAAAAAATAAATAAATTAAATAAATAAATAAAATTAAATTAAAAAAAATATCTGAAGTGAAATCCAATTTATCTTATTGGATAAATCTGATAGTGACAAAGTTTGAGGACAAAATTTGATGTTGATTAATCACTACTGCAATACTCTACATATTGCACAATGTTAAAATCATACTAATATTATTGTTTTGTGAGTGAATAATTGTGATAATATCACATTGTGTTCCTACCCTCTAGCACTTATAGTATAGCTACATACGCACAGATACACAAATGGTGATGCATGTAGTCTAAGTTTGCTAGACTTAGAATAATTTGATTGTGTGAATAGTTTTTACATGTTTTCAGCATCCATCATTAGCAGTGAGTACAGTTCCTTTTGTTAACTGGTTTATTGCTCATTATACACTGTGTTATGATACATGCCCCTCATTCTCAATGACAGATGCTTTGCCTTCTAACAACCCGGGTGGCAAACAATTATATAAGAGAAAAAAGCAATGCTCAGGAAAAATACTTGTCACAGAGGCAGTTATTACATTGCTATCTCAGAGGCAAAAAATGCTTACCTGGAGCATTGCAAATGGCTGCAGGGACAGAGGGACATGGTGAAATATGACCATACCTTATTTATTTAAGCAAAAACACAGACTAGTATCTTTTTTAACTAAATAATAGAATGAACAAATGGCAAAATAAAGAACTGCTTAGAAATTGATCAAATATTTAATAGTTGCATAAATGTTAGGGTTCTTTGTGCAACACCCTGAAGCATCCAAAAAGCATTTTTTGTGCTTCTTTGTCACTTGTTTACAGGATGATGAAATTGCCTACTACAACGCAAAGGACAATGTGAGTGTGCTTTTTTGCCCTCCTCTGTTAATTTATTCTCTTTCTCTTTGAGCCCCTGCAAACACATAGGTCATACATGCATCATGAATGTGCTTTTGCTACACAGCATCCCCACCCCCACCCCGCCTTCATTGCCTCATATTCCCTCATCTCCCTCATTTTACTCCTGCAAAAATCACCACATTTTCACCCCCGCTTTCTCTTATCGTCTTAGCTCTGTACTGCAGCCCCCCAGTTTGCTGCTTCTTGGAGCTTTTCTTCCCATGTAGCTACCTCTCTGTCATCCCTCCTTCCAGCCTCTCTCAGGTGAAGAGGTCTCTGCCATGTTTCTCCTCTAATTGACAGATGAGATGTATGAGCTGGCTAGGCTCTTGCTTTATTAGGAAGCAACTGTTCGCACCATTTCTCCCTCCCCCTCTGCCTGTCTCACCACCTCACTACCTCGGCCCCTCTCTACCCTGCTTTCGTTCATCGGTATCTCATCTTTTCCTCCCTGTCTCTACTGCTCTCATTGATGTAAATTGGCAAATGCACGGCAGGAGTTATAAATCTCCACAAGGGGCATAAACAATCTGAGTGTCTCCGGCTCCTCCTCCCAAATGAAGATGATAAAATGAAAAAAAGCGAGACATCATCACGTAAACAGTCAGGGTTTTTTTTAAAGCATGCAGGGTGTGAAAAGTGCAGCAATGTTGTTATTATGGTAGCGATGAGCTGTTGAGAATGTGCGTTCAGGCTGTTGTAAAGTCTTTCGTTTTTATGGAGACCAACAAACCATGTCATATATGTGCAATGTGCCTCATTAATTGACATAAAGATGTCTGCTATGATTTTTTAAACCTATAGTGAGAACAGCCATAGATAGTGCTTTGAATCTTTTTTCCCCTTTCAGCTGGATGCAAATGAGACAGAGGGAAGAAAGAACAGGATTCGACCAGACTTTCAAGAGGACCCCTCGTTTAAACGTTTGACTGACTACAACCACACGGCTGTCCACATTCCCACTGACATCTATGATGGCTGTGAGTGCATCGTCACACACACGCACACATACCAAAGTGGTTACTATGGATACGGCTGACACACCAACCCATTATGAAATGTTGTTTACAGATTGTGCCTCAAGCAAAGTTGCCCTTAGCTAAAAGATGGGTTTAACAAAAAAAGCCTCATACAAGTAATAAGCTCTCCTGTAGTAATCGGTTACTTAACAAAGCTGCCTGCCCTTTGAATGTAAAAGAACAGGAGGCACGACAACTGAAAGGATTTATGTGTTTATGTTTTCTTTTTTTGTTTAGAAATATTTTTGCTATTGGTAGTTATGCAGCTTTCAGTTTAATACTCTTTTTAACCAGAACTAGAATGATAAGTGTGCATTTATTAAAATTATAAATCATAAATGTATTTCAGCTTGTGCAACTGAACTGCACTATACACTGGATTGTGTGTAAATCCTGAAACAATAAATGGCCTGCATTTGTATAGCAATGTAAATGTACTGATTGATATAATAATATCAATAATATCATGAAACAATAATATCATCTGTTGAAATATATCATAATAATAATGGATTGGATTTATATAGCGCTTTTCAAGGCACCCAAAGCGCTTTACAATACCACTATTCATTCACACACTGGTGGAGGCAAGCTAC
>NW_005187436.1:21262-35087 GCF_000239375.1 Pundamilia nyererei | reverse complement strand
ACCCCTTCTCATTACAGAGATGCACATCACCTAATATGCTTAATTGGTAGTAGGCTTTCGAGCCTATACAGCTTGGAGTAAGACAACATGCATGCAGAGGATGATGTGGAAAAAATACTCATTTGCCTAATAATTCTGCACTCCCTATATAGTCATGGCTGTTTAGATCTATTTATACCATCCCAAACTCAGGCTTTACTTGATGGGGCTGTTTCAGTCACATTGGATGTTAAAAGTCTTTAGCCTGCCAGCTCATACTACAAAGCGAGTGCAATATTTACTTGAAACAGTTTTAAAATATAGCAGGTAATCATTTGACAGATTCATAGTGAATGATCGTCACATATCCTGTAAGTATGTCTTGTAGTGAGAACATGTCTGAGGAGGCTGTTGGGTATTGTTGGAGAGCAATAGTCGCAGCAGGAAGAAACCATTATCTATGGATTGGAAGATATCCTGTTAAAGAGTAGTTTTGCTCCTTTTGTTATAAAAGTACATTTCTGATCATTTCATCATCATGTGCTGACATTTACCTTGAGTGATACAGCATAATTTAAATCTCGAGAGTCTCCCTGACATTAGCACAGCTCAAGTTGAATGTCAGTGACTTAAGGGTGCCTGGCTGAATAGCTTAAGTGTGGTTTGAATTATGTAATATTTTTAAGTGGCTTTTCCTTTATTCTATTTTTTAGATTTCAACTTGTGGGGTGATGTCCTTAATATAGTGTGACTTACGAGGAGAGGAATAAAGCCTTAGGTGATTTGCTCAAGTATGTGTCACCACAGTAGGCCTTGGTTCTCGAAGAACTTCAGAAAGATTCCAGTTTAATTACAATCTGGTTTTTTAAACCATCTTGCAGCAGAATTACTGAATGATGTGTGTTTGTATCTGTGTTTCTGTGAAGAAAGACATCTGTGTGTTTGTGGTAAGATGTTCAGTAATTGGTGTAGTGGAATCAGTGCAGTGGAAAGTAATGCGTCAGCAGTGACTTGGAGAGACAGCAGGATGGAATGACTTCCTCAGCATGGACCTCAGCCTGCTGGGGAACCGTCTGGCCCCAAGGTTACCTGCTTCACCTTGTTGCTGACCCCAGACACATGGGCAGAAAAGGGAAATGTAGATTGGAATGGAAAGCTGTCAGGTTTTGTTATTTGTGGGTGGAAAGTCTAGTTTATTAGCATTTCTTTTGAACTTGCTGTGAATTTGTCAATTTTTCCCTGAGATCCCTATCTGGCCTTTAATCTGGGCTGGGTGCCACAGCTACTCACGCTGCCTTTCTCTCACAAGGATGCTGTTTATTGGTAGCCTGTAATGAGTATGCATGGATACGCTGAGCTTCTGGGACCTACCCAGCGAGATGAAAGAAACTTTAGGTGTGTGTGTGTGTTTACGAGGAAGGACTCAAACCTGGCGGTACACTGTGGGCAACAATCTCAGGTATGGAAATGAAGAACCAGACCATGCAATTTTGTTTTGAGATTGAGACTTGTTTTTCAGATTTAAGTTTAAATTTCAAACTCTAGGAATATCTAGCTAAAGAAAATTATTTAAAATTAACTAATGTATTCAAAGAAGCACTGCGAATATGGAGAAAAATGTATGTCTGAGAGCATACGCAGGCTCATATATTGTGTCAGATATGGACACATGTGAAGGAGTATGTATTTGGTATTCCAGGTCAGAAGATTCATAGTTATTGAGGTTTCAACTCTCCAATTTAATCTCCACCCTATAAATGTTCCCAGAATAGCCTTTGCTCAGCTGGAGAAAATTAGATTTTCTGGGTAAAGTGGGTGACAAGTTTATGAAATCAGACTCATGTGTGTGAGGGCAGTATTGGAAAGGATACAGGCATGACAGAAAGATCACAAAAGCATAAAATGTCCATTGAAGGACATAGTACCAAAATAAAGGATATCAGACAAAATAGAAAATAGTTTAATTCAGTGGATATACAAGTGGAAGCCGAATATAAAAATGTAAAATTTATGTATTTATAATTCTAGATATGAGACGGGAAAAAATATTCAAGGAGTATCTCTTTGTGATATTTAGTAGGGTTACTATACATTGCAAAGCGAGCATGCTAAGCTAGTAGTATTTGTGCCACATTTCATGTCATTAAACTAATTTCATTATTAGACATAGATAAATGGAAATAGAAAAAAATGATTCAAACACAATTACTCTAAACCTAAAAACTGATTGTGCCACCCTTTACGGCAAGAACTACAATCAAGTGTCTGTGACAGCTGGCGAATGGCAACGAGTAGGGATGGGTTTCGAAAACTGGTTCTTGTTGAGAACCGGTTCCCACTGTTTCAATTCCTTGGAATTGTTTGCCATTTTTGCAAACAATTCCCTTATCGATTCCAGTCGCCCCGAATGACGTCACCACGTTGCGGAGTGTCATTTACCTGGCAGGAAACAGGGCGGCTCAAACGCTCAAAAGTTTGGTTATACTTTACGAGAACGGATGACAACAGGGCAACTTGCAATACTTGAAAAGTAGATATTTCATTTAAGGGAGGAAACACTACGAATATGCAAAAGCATTTGCTCACAAAACACACGATGACCTCAAATGAATGACGTGTTTTTAATTCCACTCTGGACTCGTGAATCTCAACCCAGCAGCAGCGGTAACGTTTGCACGTCCTCTCCCGTTAATGCGGCAGGTAAATAATCAACTAACAGTGCATATTATGTTAGCGCGATCTGCCTTATTACAAACCCTGCCATTACTGTGCATTTAGGCGACCATGATGAGAGAGACAGACAGAGTCTGGCTGCCTCAGATGCTGCCAGTTCTCACTGCAGTCTACCGGTAGCGTCTCTTTTCAGGCCAGGATAGACGAATGTCACCGAGCAGTGACTAAGTTTGTGGTAAAAGGCTTGCACCCATTTGCCACAGCAGATGCCCCCGATTTTTGGTAAGTGAATGTGTTTAATTGTGGGCAGGGACATTACTGGATATTCTTGTGTAATTGCTACTGAATAATTTATGTTATACTTTGTTATTGCTACAGAAGAATATTTATTTTATTATTTTACATTTACAAATTTTTTCCTGGGGACCCTGTGACACCCCATTGAAGAGCCATAGGCTGTGGATCTCTTAAGATCTCACTGTTGGGTTTGTAAGGCCATGTTACTCCTAAATTTCTATCTTGTTCAAAGAGAAGATATAAAACAAAGTTCTAAGCTAATCGAACTTAGTGTTCTCCTTTTTTAAAAAGAATTGATAAGAGAATCAATAAAGAATCGAATCGTTAAACAGAATCAAAAATGGAATTGGAATTGTGAAAATCTTATCAATACCCATCCCTAGCAACGAGTCTATCAAATTGCTTTGGACCAATTTCATCCAACTTTTTTGCAGACTTGTTTTCATTCAGCCACACTGGAGGGTTTTTGGCAAGTTGTCCATCAAAGAAGTCCCATACTGTTACAGTACATCATCATAAACATGTTTGACATTGTTTAATGTCAGATGTAATGCAATTTGCAATTGCATTGCAAAGACGAAATCAGCAAGGTGGCAAAATCTTTTTTTCAGAGCACTATAGAATACAGACTGTATATGAAGGATAGACCCAGTTTCCAGCCAATGTTTAACTGTCTTCCATCTGCATTCTGCAAGGCTGGTTACAATAAGAAGTTCAGCTGCAGAAATCCATAAGAAAGTGACCCTTTGTCTAATGTGATCTCTGATCTCACTAATTATTTTCCTGATGAGTTCATGGCCTTTCTGGTTTCAAGTGAAGCTGAATGTAACATAATGTTCTTTTGGTAAATTATGGTCTCTAGCCGAGGGCAGCACAGTGATGTGGTGGCTAGCACCTCACGCCTAAACAGTCCTTTCCATGTTCTACCCGTGTCTGTGCAGGCTCTGTCCAGGGACAGTGCTGAATGGTGTGTGTAAATGGTTGGTTCTCTATGTTTTAGCACTGTGACAGGTTGGTGACCTGGCCAGCCTCTTGCCGTATGGCAATTGTGATGTCACCACCTGTGATCCTGAATCAAATGAGCAGAATAAATTGAATGGATGGTCTCAATGTGATCGCTACAGTCTTAGGAGAGAGTGTCCCTTGGTTTCACTGTCAGATCCATGCTTGATATTTAAGTCCATTTATAAAGCACCAATATGGAAAAAAAAGCACTTAAAACTTTACAACAGATGCTTCACTAAACAATGAGTGACGTGTCAGTGGCCATGTCCATCTTTTGTATTCAGTAGATCTGCTTTTATTTTAATCATATATATTAAACATGCATTTGTTTAATTTTTAAAAACACTCCAACACTCCAATGCCTCCTGGCTATAGGCCAGTCATATAGAAGAATTTCTTGTGAGCTCAGCACAAATGTAGCCTAAAGTAAACTTTAAATAATCCATCGGAATCATCACTTTCTGTTTCCAGGTGTTTCTTGTGTTAATGGTACATTTCTTTTTTTATTATATATAAGAGATCACTGCATTTGATATGATTGAAATTATAAATCCTGTTGGGTTAATTAACTTGTCCAAGACTGTGGAACGAGTTTTTTTTATTTTTATTATTCAACAATTTCACACAAGTCTGTTGCTGCAAAAATGATTCCTAATTTACAAATTCACACATACTGTAATGTCATCTTGTGTCACAGGGAGCTCAGCAGACATCTTTCACCTTTCACACTCAGGGCAGTACTGCTTGTGATTGGAATTCAAGTGCCAGCTTTGTGTAGATGCAAAAATCCCTCCAGTTTGCTGCCTATCACTTCTGTCATCCAAAGGCAATTTTCACCATAGCTTTTGTATGGCATAAACAAATGTAGCGGGTGAGCAAATTTTGTGCAGCTTAGAAAAACAAAGACGGTTTTTATCTCCAATGATTAGATATTTAGCCAGCAATATTTCCATATCAGAGGTTATTTTGTGACATACATTATAGTCTTTCAGATATCCAACTATTATTTTAATTAGTAATGATGGGAAATTTAATGTCTTGTAGTTATCTCTCTCTTATGTTAAACTAACTATAAATAACTGTTTAACTGAGCATGTTGTACTGTAGCTGTATAGAACATTTTTGCTTATTAGCTTTCACTGTTATACAGTGTGTAACTGTTGCTTCTATAAGGAAAAGACTGATAATTAAAGCAGTCAAAAAATAGGGAAAATATGCACCAATCCATTTTGCATATTTTTGTGAATTATACTGCACCCACGATGTCCCAATGAGATTATGTCATCACTAGGTGTGAATTCAGTGTGGCATACATGTGTATCCAGGGAATTCATTAGTGTCATTGGCAATATGGGCAACCCGAGGATAGTCTTTCCCTTATGAAGCAGCAGTGAAGTTTAGCTTATTAAAGATTATGACTAACTCAGGGATATTCACAACCAGTGGAGACATTAAAAAGCAACAAATTACTAGTTAGAGGCTTGTGGTTGCCTTGTGCCATAATTTCGTCTTACAGTCTAGTACACGTGAGTATCATCTCGCTGTATTTAACTGTCAAGCTGTTTGGATAAAACAAGATGGCTTGTGCTATCTATCCAATAGCCTAACTTAATCAGTCTTCAATAAAAGGTATACATATAGTTTGCAGTTTTATCATTATCTAACAAGTGCAGTAGTATTTTTTTGACTCTTGCCTTAAAATTCTAAAATTCAATGATTAATGAGAGAAATATATTACTGTGTGTGCACACGCTTCATGCTCTCTCCCTTTCTATAATGAAAAACATGCACTCCTGGCAACCGAGGCTTCATTAACTCTTCACTCTAGAGAAATAGATGCAAATGAACACTGTTTGCTTTGCACATCAATGAGACACGTCACGCTCAATACAGGATAGCAATATGTCCTACACACATGCACACTATACTTCTAGCCACATGTCGAGATGTACAGAGTCCCATAAAAAAATATATGCAATGCCACAAAGTACAAAAAAAGTGGAAGATGGTAAAAAAAAGAAGAGCGGCAGAGAGGACAGATAGAGTTGGGGGCAGCATGTGTTGTGTCTCCATCCATCATCAGTCTTAATGTGGCTCTGAGCTGTCTGGGTGCTGTGTCATTACATCCATAATGCCTGTTGCCTCTCACAGCACACACTATCTGTCAAAAGCATGCACACACACACACACACACACAAAACTTCTGCACATGCAGTCATGCAGATTATTTGGTGGTTTTAGGTAAAACACTTTAATTGTGTCTGTGCAAAGCCATTACTTGTCTGAGTACTATTCCTTGATATTGATGCCTAATGCAAGCGCTTTCTGTTTGTGCTGGAAAAATATTTGGTCGTGCTCTGCTGGGCAACTGGGGTGACAGTGAGGCCTGTGTGTGAATCTTAATGAATGTGTTAAACTGTGTTGTCCATATCTCTTTGCTAAGCCTTCTAAAGATGATTGGAGAAAACCCACAAGGACATGAAAATGTTTATTTTATAGCTGCACACAAAATCAAAATGTAATTAGAGTATAATGTATTGAATTCTGCTTATGTTGGTGGGTTCATGACGTATTTCTTTTTCATGTGCATGCTTTCTTTTGATAAATGAGCTTTTCATGTGTATTTGTTCATCCAGCCACCATTGTGCTGAATGAATTAACCTGGACAGAGGAACTGAAGGAAGTGTTTAGAAAGAATAGAGAGGATGACCCAACCCTACTCTGGCAGGTGTTTGGCAGTGCCACTGGCCTGGCTCGCTATTATCCAGGTAAGGAAACAAAGGCGGGGGGGGGACAACAACCCAAACATTGCCTTTGAATAGGTTTTTATATGTCTGTTCATATAATTCTGAAGTTGTATGTGCTTAAATACACACTGCTTAGTAATTGAGGAGATGAGATAGCCTTTATTTGTCAGTTGCAGTTGCCCACAACCGAGTTGATAGACCTTGCCGACCGTACATACAATACACAAACATCACATTGGGGTGACAGGTCAGGCTAGGTAGCAAGGGAAAAAAACCATTGAAATGTGTAACAAAAAAGTATAATCCAGGAATGCACAGATATTAACACACCATAACACAATAAAACACAGACAAGCAACATGGGAGAATATTCCACTGTGTACAGCTGGATCTGGGACCGCTGCAATCTTCGATTGTGCCTCCAGCTGATCCACTGTCCGCATAATTAAGCTCACATTGACTTTATGTGCGTCTGCACTTGTCTATTGCTGTTCCCTCTTGTATGCGTGTTATCTTTGCCAAGCTATTTCTATTCATGAGATTCCCTGTCATCATCGACTCTATAGCTTTATGACAAAAGTTTATGCCTCATATTCATAAATTTGCATTGGCTTTGATTTATCCTTTCTTTTACTTCTTAGCATGCATGAAAGGCAGTCACTCACTCTCAGTATACTTCCTTGTTTTTATGGTGCCCTTCACTAATAGCTGTGCGTCTCCGATAAATAATTTGTGCGTGTTTTCCCTCCTCATAAATATTTTTAGTGATTTAAAACATGTTATAATGTAGACGGTGTAATAAATTGATCGATCCAATAAGCCTGTCATTATGTCACAGAATGTAGTACGTACACAACAGCTCCTGAGCAGAATATGACACTAAATACAATATGATTTTATCATATAACAATAATGGATTGGATTTATATATAGCGCTTTTCAAGGCACCCAAAGCGCTTTACAATGCCACTATTCATTCACTCTCACATTCACACGGTGGCAAGCTACGGTTGTAGCTACAGCTGCCCGGGGGCAGACTGACAGAAGCGAGGCTGCCATATCACGCCATCAGCCCCTCTGGCCAACACCAGTAGGGTAAAGGGTCTTGCCCAAGGACAAAACGACCAGGACAGAGAGCCCGGGGATCGAACCGGCGACCTTCCGGTTACAGATGCGCTTGCCAACCCCCTGAGCCACAGTCACCCCATATTAGTTAAATATATTAGAAATTTAGCCAAAATAGTATGTAGTGTGCTGTTTTTTGTTTGTTTTTCTGCTTTAATTGTGATGAAAACTCAGTACATCTCAAATCTCGTCTTTTAGCTTCTCCCTGGATGGATGCTCGTAAGACCCCTAGTAAAATAGATCTCTACGATGTGCGCAGGAGGCCATGGTAAGAAAACTGGCTCAAGGATAACAGTGTCAGTCAGAATACAAAACTTAAACTTTTATGTCATTATGTGTCTTTGTATATCTATTTCATTGTTTACATGTAGAGCTAATTAGATGTAAGCAGGGTTTTTTTTAATTCAGTCAAATAATTCAATTAAATAATGCCTATTGCATTTCAGTGGAATATTGTTATGATTATTATTACTGTGAAAATTTGGTGAATACATTTTTTTAGTCTTTAATTGATTGTTCCGTGCAGGTTGTATAAATTTGAGTGCATTCACACAGCACACAAATTGTATTCACTACAGGAATAAAGATCTTTTTTGTGATAAAATTTTGTATTGCTCTAAAAATAATAATTTGTAAAAACAGCTAATTGTTGATTGCTTTGAATAGCTACTGATTTGACCTTTTTTCATCTTTAAATCATTACCATTGAGGTATTAACATAATGTCATCCATATCGCTCAGTCTTATATTAATATGACAATGAAAATATGACTCAAGTGTGTAAAGTGTTATTGTATTTTCTCAGCATAAATGATTATGCAAATGGTTGGCCCTCAGAGTATATGTGTCTCAGTCCAGAAATGTGTTTGCATTCATTTATGACCATCTAGGTACATTCAAGGAGCCGCCTCACCGAAAGATATGCTAATTCTCGTGGATGCGTGAGTTGTTTGATAATCTTACTGATCCATAACCTTCCTGCATCCATCATGATTTCCCCTGATTGAAATGCATGCCTTTCTAGCTTTGCCACATAGTGTAATGTATTTCCCAAGGCAGAAGCAGTTCTAATTACATCGAGTAAAATCTCACAGGACAAGAACTGAGCAGACAGATTGCTGTGAGAAGCTGTCAGGTATTTCTTTCTTGGTTTTTTTTTTTTAGGAGTGGGAGTGTGTCTGGCTTGACGCTAAAACTGATCAGGACCTCTGTCAGCGAGATGCTGGAGACTCTTTCTGACGATGACTATGTCAACGTAGTCAGTGTGAGTATTATTAGACTGCCCACTTGCTGAATGTTGGGTGGTCTGTTTATTGAAGGTGACGGGGGTCAGAATTTACACCCAATTCGTATCCATTCACATACATCTTTACACATACACAACAAATGCCCATACACAGACACACACATATACACACAAATAAAAGAGAGGCAGAGAGATGGATGACCAGTAACGAAATATGGATTTCTCTCTGGTCTGGCCACCATGAAACAGGCCTTTAATGAAATACCCACTGCTCTATTTGGTGTACAGGATTAAAACTCTGCAGTACATGGCCCCTCCCCACCTCTAGGCCCTCAAATGTGGCTGTGGCTGTGTATGTCCATTCCCAACGCTCCTAAAGGAATTAAAGCTGCACCTCTGAGTGGAGTGAACCCCAGGAAACATTTATCACCCTCTTGTTCTCTCCATCATTTGTTCTTTTCATCACTGAGCCATGCAATTCCTGTCAGCATTTCACCATATACCTCCATTCATCTCTTTGTGTCAATGAATGCCCTTCCTTTACACTGTATGCCTCCACTTTTCTATACACAGCCAAGAAACATTCCTCTTCTCACTATTCCTTCTTTTTTTTACCTTCATTTTTACTTTTCTCGCCCACCCATCACTTCCATTACATTCTTCCTCTACAGCTTTTCATTCTCTGGCCATCTATTCTAAGCTTTCCACACTTGTGATTACACTTGAATAGAGCCAATCAGGAGATTGTGTGATGCGTAGATGGGTGCCTGTGGAGGTGTTTATTAAGACAGGTCTTTATAGAGATTGGAGCTGTCTTCGTTCTCCTTGCAAATGACAGCCATTCCGGCTTTCTTTCCTCTCTCGAGGGACCTTTTGTCTTGGACGTAATGTATTCGGTTTCATGGTGGACTTTTGATTCTGCAAAGATGTGCAATTATTGGCTACTGTTGGTGTGTGTGTGTGTGTGTGCGTGTGTGTGTGTAAAATGAGATGGTGAGAGATTTGTAGAGACACTGAAATCCAATTCAGTTTTGACTCAGTTTTATGACTTTTGAACTTGAACCCTTTAAAAGTACAGTGCATGAGTTATGATGAATCTATAGTCCAAAGAACTTGCCTGGTTGTATCAAGGTACTAAAAACTTCATTTAGGTTTGTTGCAGTTTAGACAAGTATTAAGACTATGTGGCTCAAACAAGCCAGCAGTATACCTATTTTATATAGTCAAGAACCATAAACTAAAGTTTGGTTGATAATTTTAACAATAATTCTTAGGGCTTATTTGCAACCTGTAATATCATACGGCTACCTGTTTTCATTGTTCCAGTCTGTCTTTTTTTACATTTCTATTTTTTAGCAGTTTTGTATTTTTAGCTGTCAACAATATTATTTGCTAAGCATAATGTCAGTATAAGAAACAGGAAGGTTATCAAAAACAACAAGACAGCTAAAGTCAAAATGAAATGGATTTATAATATTCCTGCTGCAATATATCAGTTACATAATGGTAAGTCAGTGTCAATTTCCTCCTGTTTCAGCAAAAATCATTATTCCTTCTGTCAGTCACCCCTCACCATATCTATTTCTTTCTGTCATTGATTCACTCATTTATGCACACACACGGACACACACACACACATGCATACACATATCCACTGCCCGATGTCTGGTCCTCAGGGTGTTGTTACCTGTCACTAAATCATTAGTCTCTGATATTACCCACAAATCCCTCCTCATTAACAGTAGCCCAGGGACTAAGTTGGCATTTGGTCACGGAAGATGCTCGCGCTCGTTCTTCACAGCAGGTCAGGTCAGACGATTGCTGATGGCTGCCTCTCTTCCTTTCCTTTTTTGCTCTCTCTCTCTCTCTCTTTCTGTTTTTTTACCCTTGTCTTCTCTCTTTCCCACACCTCTCACACCACAAGCCTCCACCACATTTATCCAGCCTGCTCAGCCATGTTTTGCTGGCATCAATCTTTTAGCCAGCGTCAGTCCAGTGAGCAAGCCTGAGTAGTAAACCAGAATAGAAGACAGTCTGCTGGGATTAGAGCTTGAAGATTAGTCTTCTCTCTTGTGTCATCACTAATCCATTCCCAAGGCCTGGACCATCACACACACATATAAGAGCTGTTGTAATAGGATCACGGCAGAATAGTGGAATTTGCGGTAGACTGCGTTCACATTCATGTGCAGGGCCAAAAAGGCAGTCTTACAATGAAAGAATATGGCTTTTTCTTAGTCATTCCACAGGTCTCTGTATAGCAGTGTTTATTTTTTTTTTAATAAAGTAATTAAATCAGATAAAACTATAATTCTCTGTCACGTACCCTTTATGAGATCATTATTCTCTAAAAGGCAAACACCTCACATTCGTGCTTAGCCCCCCACCACCCGCCACACACACACACACACACACACACACACACACACACACACACACACACGTTCCCTTCCTCTCACTTTCTGCTCCTCACCATCCCACATGCTAGACCCACCTTCTTCACTTCTGCTTTAGATAGATTATGTGATAACAGATTCCCATCTGCTCTACACAGTCAGTCATGTGAACTTCCATTGTGTGTTTTGGTGTTTTGTGTTGTGCGTGTGCCATAGCCAATATTGTATTGCTTTCCGGTCCAGCAGAGATGTGTATGTCTGTTATTGTCATTCTAAAAGGAACTTCAAGGCTGCCTGGTTCCCTGGAAACGCACACAGACACACATGCACACATACTGATCAAGGCAGACATATAGTCAGGGCTCTTTTTGCCCCCCTGCTTGTCTTTGTACATCAGTGTTTCAGCCTCCCTATCGGCCATCTCGCAGAGATGCATTGATTAGTTGAGATCGATGAGGTGCAGTATTGTTTCAGAAGAGTTCTGCTACACAATAGATGTGCTGGGAATGGGACAGCTGGCTGCTCTGCTGTCCCATGCCCTTCCTGCACTATCATTAGAAGTTCTTTTTGTGTTTTTAATTTATTCTGTCTTTTTACTTATTGCCATTGGGAGTTCTTTAAAAATGCCTTTCCTCCTCACTCCTAGGCACTCCTGAAGCAAACTCAAACGTACCTCATTTTTTGGGGGGTGGAGTATTTGTGCATGTGTGCACTGTGAGGTGGAAATAAGCAAGTCTCACCTTTAAAAAAAGACGATGAGGTTGCCTAAGCTCGTTTCTATATAACAGAATCTTGTTTCCATGGGTACCAAATCGTTGAGCTCTGAGGATGTGAAGCAATTAGTGGAGCTTGATGAATGTGTCTGTTTACCACTGCCTGATAACAGCCAAGGCCAGGTGGTAGTGTTTGTGTGTCTGTGTGCGTGTGCTGCATTTGTATGATGTGTTGAATTTGCACACATGTTATAATTGTATGAATAAATTTCAGGTCATAACTCCTGTCCTGTCTGTTACCCAGTTTAACACACTGGTGAAAAACACGGCGTGCTTCGACCGTCTGGTTCAAGCCAACGTGAGGAACAAAAAGCTGCTGAAGGATGCCGTGCAGAACATCAGCGCTAAAGGAATTACAGACTACACAAAGGGCTTTGAGTTTGCTTTTAAGCAGCTCTCTGCGGTAAGAAAAACGTGTTATTTTGTCTGACTTTGGGCTGAGAGATTGCACAAGTTGTAAAGCAAGTTTTGAATGAGTGTTGCCTCCATTTTTGTTGACAGCCTCAGATTGTTGTGTTTTACTGCCATCTGCTGGTTAAATGTGTTGCCTCAACTCAACTGCCTGGTCAGTGAAAGAAATAATGCAATGTTGCATTTGATTGACGAGAACCTCAGTAATGATGGAACATTTCCAAATAATACCTCCTACTGCTATTTCCTGAACACATTTCCTTCATCTGATAGAAAAATCCATGAGGTCAGAGAAAGGTGTGAAGGAGAATTTATAGCGACTCAGGAAAAGAGAAACAAATGCACCTGCAATTTTGCCGACTCCTTAATAATGTCCAGAAGATGGACTACAAAATGTGTGTCTTGGTGATCCAGTGTAACTCGTTTTCTCCCCCTTGTTTAGAATTTCTACTATTAAAGTAAAATTCGCTCCAACCTTAAATGCACCCCAATCAATTTTATAGCTCATAATCTCGATTTGAGTCTGTATAAATCTACATTCTTCATGCATTTTTGGCAAGAAGCAGATTTTATTGCAGCAGTGTAATGTTCATAGTCCACCTGTAGGTTTAACAGCCTGCTGTTGAAAATTCAAAACCTATCAGCAGGTTGTTGCGTGAAATAGCTTTTAAAACGCTTTTAATTAACATTTTCATGATCTGTGCCACTTTGTCAGGTTTGCTATAAATTTTGGGATGTTATTGTCTCACTTCCTGTCATAAAGGATGGTTCAGTTTATCCGGTGCCAAAGGAGCTAATAAAGGAAGCACTGAAGCACATTTCAGTGTAATTAGACATTTCAAACCTCTTATTATAGCTAACACACAGAAACGTCCAGGACAGTTCCCTCGATTATGAACTTTCCTAATTGAAATTGACTATTCAATCCCATCCCTTACTTTTTACTGAATAATATTAATGCAGGAGGTTAGAAGTAGTGCATATTTGATAGGATTCAGAGTAAGATGCTTAGAATTTTTGCCAATGAATCTAAGCAGCTGTTCATAACCTTTTCTGCTGGACAAAGCAAAAATATATGTCACTATATGAAAAGCAGGTGGATCTTCATAACAAAAGGTTTTATCTATTGGGCGAAAAACGTAGGATTTCTCTACTCATTTTTATATATATATA
>NW_005187436.1:13605-20472 GCF_000239375.1 Pundamilia nyererei | reverse complement strand
CTTTCTCTGGGATAGAAGAAAACTGCCTTTAACAATTTTTTTTAAGTTGCATGGAGTATTGATTATCCAAAATGAGTGTTTTTGATGAAAATGCTAGATAAAATCTTATCTAAGCAACAATGCAAAGCAAAGGCTTTAGTGAATGCCTGAATATTTTTATCCAAAAGAGTAATTGATCCATGTGCCCACAGCATATGTGGCTAAAAACATGACAAATAATTAATCTCCATGCTTATTTTCTTTGATAGACTAATGTGAGCAGAGCAAACTGCAACAAGATTATCATGCTGTTCACTGATGGAGGAGAGGAAAGAGCCCAGGCCATATTGGAGAAATATAATGCTGACAAAAAGGTATACAAAAGACACACATACACACACGTTTCTATCATTATAGAGGACAGTTAACTTGCATAAATTCCTTACTTTCTCAAACTAATTCTGCCATACTTTGAAATTTAAGGATTAACATGTTGGGGACTCGCTTTATGTTCAGCAGTGGAAGTGGGAGCAAATCGATTTACATCACACATTATGAATAATACAAAAACACACCAACAAACTTGTGTGGTGCTACCTCTTGGAACTCCCTTTGGGTTGTGTTTTCTGTGTGCACATTCTCTTTATGGAAAATTTCTTCACAAGGCAGATGAGGGTGTGAAACTAAGGCTTCACACAGTTTCCAAAATAGCTGTGATGCTGTGCAAAATATGAACAAAAGCAGAACTGAATGCCTCTGCAAAGGAACCAGGCTAAAGTATGAAATTTCCATTTCCTGCTTTATGCTTCCTAAAAAATGTAAACTCCTAGATTAACATGCGAAAGCCAGATCATTGCATTTCTGATAATAAAACTTGAAACTCAATGTTTTTTGAGCCCAAACTCATTTAAGATGGAAAACTTTCCTGTGGTCTGACAAATTATTTATCTTATTCTCTCCTGGTCCCCACATTTTCCAAAATTCTTTGAGTTTCATCATTTCACATGTTGTTTTTGTACTATTTTCAAATAAATACAGGTTCTAAATGGTCTGTAACTCATTTCATTTATTCATACAAGGATTTACATAAGGTTGCATCACATTTCAACATGTCAAAACAGGAAAAAGATTACATATGATGCTCAAAGTCACATGATCAAAGACAGATTTCACCTTTATTTTGTGTTCAGCTTCAAATGTGTTAAATTGATTAATAATTACAAGTGTTTACATTAACTTTTTGTAAAACAATTTTTCTTTGTTGGTTTTTGAACATTGTAAGAAGTAACATGGAGAGATTTTTTTTTAACCTTATGCTTCAGGTTAGGATCTTCACCTTCTCAGTAGGACAACACAACTATGACAAAGGACCCATTCAGTGGATGGCCTGCTCGAACAAAGGTACAACACTGATCCCAGCATGCATCTGTGCTTAATCTGTTCTTAGTATTAGATAACATTATGTTCTACTGAAGAATTATTTCTATGATTAACTTGGAATATTTAAGGACACCATAAAACATGCTAGAAATGCTCAAAGGGCATGAGCACAGGACATCCTTGGCCAGATGATGGAAATCTTAACAGGAATGGCTGTCTTAAATGAGCCTTGTGAGACTAATCAGAAAACAATCTCATCAGTGATGCACAAGCAATAAATCTGGATGGCAGTTATTTCATCTATTTATTTGTGTCTTGTAACTCAGCTGACACAATCAAATGTTATGATGCAGTAAATTAAACTGCAGATTTACACCCTGCATCATTTACTCCTACATGGTGTTTTATTCATACCTACACACTATCTATTGTTTCCTAATCATCTATCCAGGTTATTTCTATGAGATTCCATCCATCGGAGCCATCAGAATAAACACACAGGTGATTTTTTTATTGTGTTTAACATTAATTAATGTTAAACAATGAACAAATATGTTTTATTTGAAAGAATCTGCAGTATTAAATGATGTTATGTGTCCAATTTAGGAATACCTAGATGTCCTGGGAAGACCTATGGTTCTAGCAGACAAGCAGGCCAAACAAGTCCAGTGGACTAACGTATACCTTGATGCTCTGGTATGTATTTTGCAATTTATGTTACAAATTCTTTTAGTTTTTTTAATGAAAAAATCACCCATTTTGCTCCCAGTCTCATTTGCTCAAGAATATTGCTAAATAGGGCTTTTTCTTTATTCTCGATCAGGAGCTTGGTCTCGTCATCACTGGAACGCTACCTGTCTTCAACAGAACCAAGACCATAGATAAAAGAAACGAGGAGGTATAGTAAATGAATGCATGAACACATCACGTGAGGGCTCGTATCTGTCCTTATCTTTTCTCTCATACTTCCCATTAGCACCAGAATCAGTTGATTCTTGGCGTAATGGCAATTGACGTGTCTCTTGATGACATCAAGAAGCTCACACCACGCTTCACAGTGAGTGTATCACCCATACCCGTGTGTGATCACATGCATGGAGACAAATGCGTTTGTTGTAAAGGAGCAACTTTACACGACTTGCTCAGTTGTAAAGCACTTGCTCAGATGTTTCCCTCTGGAGCAATTAGTGAGTGATGTGATTCATTAGATGGCTTGTTCTTTTCAAGTCTGTTTAAAAAAGGTCACGCACTGATAAGACTGCTTTTGTTATCAGTTACTGGTCCTTTTTCCATTGTGTACTCATGTTTTTGGACCAGTGGAGCTGCTCTTTTGTACAGTGCCTTGACATGTCAAAAATCTAACATAATCACGGGATTTTATGGACTCACATATTATATTCCCTTTCCTCTGTACCTCTTTTGCATCAGATTGGTCCAAATGGTTACTACTTTGCCATAGATCCCAATGGATATGTGCTGCTGCACCCCAATCTCCAGCCAAAGGTATGGCGTCTGATCTTGTACATAACTTTGTGTGGCTGAGTAGGTCCATATCTGAAAGCATTAAATTATATCTATTTATCATGGTTTCACAGTAACTGTTTGCACTCAGTAAATATTATTCTGGTTAGCATATGGTGCGGTCTTCTTTCAAACTTTCCCATGTTCACCACCTCATCAGTCTTCATAAAGAGAATCTATCCCTCTGTTAGAGTATGACTTGCTATCATCAGTCCTCAGATATTGGCTAGAAGGTCACTTTCCCCTTATGGGATTAAATAGATATATAGACTTGGCAAAGAATATTTTTTAAGAGTAGCAATTACTGGATTCAGTCTCAATAAAAAATAATTTAATGTTTTAGTTTTAAAAAATTAGATAATACATATTTAAAGCTGAAATATGGAGGAAACGCTTCCATATAAAGCAACCAGAATGCCACCGAGCATACTAACTTTCAAGCTGCTTTTTTTGACCTGTCAAAAGCTCCGATTCATCTTACAATTCCTCAAAGAAAAGCACTAGTGCTTCTTGCCATAGGCATGTATTAAGATGTGGCCCATTATGAGTTAGCAATAACCTCACAGATGGTCTCTGCCTACTTTTCAGCAAATCTCTGTGCATTTCACTACTTTCAGCCAGAGGCAAATACACACTCAGAGCCTCCATAAGGGCTATATTCTGCCCAGAACTTTAGAAAAGCAACTCTTAAATCCTTTAAGACACACTTGCGCTATCAATCCACTGTCCACACTCAGCTCCATTAAGGCAAGGCAAGGCAAGTTTATTTGTATAGCACAATTCAACAACAAGGTGATTCAAAGTGCTTTACAGAGACATTAGAAACGAAAACAAATAAAAAGCATGATTTAAAATTGATTAAAACAAGCAAACAAACTAACTAACTAATTAACAAACAAAACAGTATATAAAATCAAAACAGATCAAATCAGAACAGTAGATAAAATCAGTAGTTAAATGTAAGTTTTGAAATTTAAGCTTAAAAGTGTGGATTTGGTGTTTTATTCAAATGCAGCTGAGAACAGGTGAGTCTTCAACCTGGATTTAAATAAACTGAGTGTTTCAGCTGATCTGAGGCTTTCTGGGAGTTTGTTCCAGATATAAGGAGCATAAAAGCTGAATGCAGCTTCTCCGTGTCTGGTTCTCACTCTGGGAACTGATAAAAGACCGGATCCAGATGACCTGAGGGATCTGGAAGGTTCATACTGGGTCAGGAGGTCATTGATGTATTTTGGTCCTAAACCATTCAGAGCTTTATAGACCAGCATCAGAACTTTAAAGTCTATCCTCTGACGGACAGGCAGCCAGTGTAAAGACCTCAGAGCTGGACTGATGTGGTCCACTTTTTTGGTCTTAGTGAGGACTCGAGCAGCAGAGTTCTGAATGAGCTGTAGTTGTCTGACTGATTTTTTAGGTAGACCTGTAAAGATGCTGTTACAGTAATCAAGCCTACTAAAGATGAATGCATGGACTAGTTTTTCCAGGTCCTGTTGAGACATCAGATCTTTTATCCTTGAAATATTCTTGAGGTGATAGTAAGCTGATTTTGTTATTATTAAGACAAACATGTATGGAGCCACTTATTTTAAATAGTAAACATCAGAAAAATAAGGCAGCCCTGGGCTCAAAAAGGTTATACCACCTCAGCACTGAGTATTTTTATGAATCTTGATGTATTTCTGTCATTGTGTTTATTGCAAAGCTATATAGTGTTTGTTTGATCTGTTTTGCAAACTTGTGTATGTTTCTTTTTTCTTTTTAGTCTCAACAAACAAAAATAATTCCTCCATCTCAAAAAACTTCAGAGAAATCAAAGTGTATCTCTGTATCTTTTTTCATAAATTTCCTAGAAAAGAATCCGTAACAGGAAGCTCAGACTCAATAATAAGTATGCTGTCACTTTTCATGAGGTGAGATAAAGTAGATGCACTGTAGTTTGCAGAAGTAGTCATGTAGTGTTTTCTGTAGATGAAGAGATTTCAGTGATGAAGAAGCAATAACCACAGGTAAATATCACCTTTTGCAGAGGGTATTACGGCTCCTTTTAGTAGTTTGCAATTCTGTCTGAATTGCCTATGCGAAAGCCATTCTACTTTATTCTGTTGCTTGTGATTATTGCTCTGCTGCTATATATATTGTTTGTTTTTGCCATTATGCACCATCCATCAGTGTGGGTTTATTCTGTCCCAAGGCTGGTTCTGACAAAAGTGAAAAATAGTTAGTCGTTTAAAACATATACTATTTTTAGTTAAACTGAAAGATGGCAGCATTACATTAATAAAAATATACAGTGAAGTTAATCCAAAAAATTAGACATATGATTTTTTTAACCTTTGTAGAGAGAGAGAGTGTATTTGCTGCATTTGCTATTCTCCAACATTTCCATGGCTGCTTGTACTTTCCTTGTATACGTGAGGTGAACAACTACACAGAAGCAGACACTGTTTTATCATTTTATTTGTTTTCTGCTTTTTTATATCAGTAATGTGACAATATGAGTTTAGATTTCTTCAAATCTGTATAAAAAGGCATGGAAGTCTTACTGTAATAACACACATACTGTACTCAACCATACATAAGCATCAAAGTTATTCTCTGAATGACCTCATGTTCACGTGGCATTCAAGCAAGCTATTTTCCCATCAGCCCACCACACACTTTTTAAATACAGTATGTAAGGCTTATTGTCTGAATGGGAGATTGTATGAATACTGATGGGGCCCTCTCTTTCTTTTTCTCTCTCTGTCTTTCACACTGCCTCAGCTCTCTCTGTATTTGATTATTTTTGTGCATATTTCGTATTCATCACGCAGACCTACCCTGCTGCTAGAGTGTTTTCATTCTGATCTCACACCCCATCTCTGCTCACTACATTGTTGACATACAGCGCTCCCCTACTTTGTTAACCTTTCTTTTCTAACTCCTTACGTCTCATTTGATTTTTTTCTTTGCCGTTCACACCATCCACCGTTCCCATTTCCCTTTTCTTAATTTTCTTTCCTGTCTAACTCGTGTTTGATGTTTCATTCTGTATCTCCCAGTGTTGTACCTCTTGATCTTTTATTCTTTCTTTTCTCGTTTTCATGCTGAGATGCTTCGTCGTCGTCATCTTCCTTTCTTGCTTCAATTTATTTCACTTACATGTAAGAACCTTGACTGATGCCCTTTAGTGTAAATGATTATTCTAGTTAGTTGCTTTTCTTGTCCATGTGCATTTCCCACAGTAAATCATACTTCATTTTAAAACTTAAAAAAATCACAGTTATTCTTCTGTATCCAACATAGCCGACTTCACAGTCAAATCCTGTGTGTTTTGAGCTGCAGTACGGCTTGCACAATGTATACCACCGTGCAAGAATCTATATAGAAAACATCACTTCAACACTGCTATGCTCTCACCACCCAACCCTTTATTTTGAGTGAAGAACTATGAAGGACACGCTGGTATCAGATTCCATGTACTGCTGTTTTATAGAGAAGCACAAGATTACTGCTACTATTTTATACCACCATAAAGCCACTCAGACGTATAGGGTTTTTAAGAGAGGACATTCATAGAGTTCAGTGTCACTTTGTATCAAATCTGATTTAGCTGTGTCTGATGTCAGATATGCTGTCAAACTGCTACCATATGTTAGCCTTTATTTTTTATTCCCAAGATTTAACTAGATTCATGTGTTGAGGAAAATTAATGAACTGACCCAAAAAAGAACATCTCAAATAACTGATGTCTCGTTCGTATTAGTAACACCTAAATGCATATCTGCTGCCTACCTACCCAGTACTGTAGTACACCATCTGTTATACCATCTTCTTTTTCCCCTTAAGGGTTTACTCCTTAACAGTTTTTTCATAAATCTTAGATCTTTAACCGTGCTCTAAAAATGTTCCCAAAACTACTAAAAAGCACACTTTTGTTAACCCTTGTGTGGTGTTCGTATTTTTGTTACTCAGCCAGTGTTCATGGGTCTGGTGGACCCGCTAGAG
>NW_005187436.1:0-13326 GCF_000239375.1 Pundamilia nyererei | reverse complement strand
ATACAAGGGTTAATAATGTTATTAAAGTAAAAAATCCAAGGGTTGTTGTGTCATTGTTTAAGTATCTAAACACAAACACAATAATGCATATTTGCACATGTTTACATTTTTTGTTAGGGTTTTTTGTGCCGTTTATATGAACAAAACCTTTTAAAATTATGGAATAATGTGTTGTATAGCCTTTCTGACCACATCAACCCAGTCCCTTTAGACACATAAGTAGTTGTGGGAGCCTAATTCAAAAGACCAGAAGTGCTCACAACTATAAAATTAGCTTTTAAGAAAAGGAAACAAAGGGAAGTGATACAATATGAACCTATTCAGCTAAACTGCTCATAAGAAAATTAACAGAAAATAATGAAGTGAAGTAGACTGTCTATGAAACTGTGCAGAATTGTTTTAGTTTGATACGTGTCACTCTTTGGGAAATTGCAGAAAGCTGTGTATAAGACAAGACAGATTTCCCTTTTTTTTTTAAGTCAGCATTAATAAAATATAATTCTTTTTGGTGACTTTACTATTCTTAGTGATACACTTTGAAAAGATTGATGTAAATGTAGATGAAACTGTCTTACTTGTCCATCCAAGTTACAAAATGCAGAGGAATCTGTGGTAGACTGATGATGAATAACAACTGCAAAATGGTCCCCTGGAACATTTTTCTATATTAGCTCAGTAGACTTTAGATTAATTGATATGTCTGAGTGAATTTTATTTTACAAAACTCATAATATATTATTTCGAGCTCAGCTAATCAAAAGTCTATAGTTAAATCAAAATTCTCTTTTGTTTTGATTACACTGATCCTGTCAGTGTGATTGATTAAGCTGTCCTTAGTTAATCTAAAACTGTGCCTCTCTCTGAGTGAAATATTATTCTTTCCACAGAATCCTAAATTTCAGGAGCCTGTTACTCTGGACTTTCTGGATGCTGAGTTGGAGAACGACATCAAAATAGAGGTGTAGTATATAGAAGCATGTCAATCCCCACCAAACAAACACTTACACAAGTCAAAGTTTGCTACACAAACATACAGATGCTGTCATGTCCTGTCACAGGTTACTATTCCTAGTATCTGCAAGTGATTTTCCAGGTTGTCTGACTAACTTGTTTATATGAAGCCATGAGACAAACTGTTAAAATGATCTATTATTATCAGTCAATCAGATTTTTTTTTAAAAAAAAGTCTAACTGTGGTGTTTGTTTGTCTCGATGTGTAGATCAGGAGGATGATGATTGATGGTGAAACAGGAGAGCGCACCATTAACACTCTGGTCAAAACTCAGGATGAGGTAAGGCAATATGCTGAAGGGGATTAACATATTACAGTGCAGTAACTGGTGGAAGTTTTTAAAATCGGCAAACCCAGCCACAAGCTACATTATATCTTCAATTCAAAATTATATTAACTTTATGAATGAGGCACTGAGAAATGTTACAGGTACTGTAACTGAAAATGATTGAGCCATATTGACATATTAATTCAGCCATCGGAATAAATATGTATTTCAAGCTTTCTTAAATGTTTACATTTATTACATTTAAAGAGTTACAACTTATGTAGAAACATTTTTATCTCCTGCTACAAGAAAACAGTTTTTGTTCTTGCTTGCTATAACGAAGGTCCTTTTACGTGAGGATATTTTGGACTATTTTTGCACCACAAGTGAGGTGCTAATGATGTGACAGAGCTCCTGGTTTGGGATGAAAATAGTTTCTTTGTAACAAATTTATTTATTTTTCCACAACTAAAAGGGAGCTTGATACATAACTTTACCATTTACAGAACAATTCTGAATTCTCTTTTTTGTATGCACCATCTGTTGCAGAGGTATATAGATAGTGGAATCAGGACCTACACGTGGGCACCAGTCAATGGAACAGACTACAGGTGACACATATTACAAAAAATGTTGTATTATATATATATTTTTAAGGATGCTCGAGCAGTTTAATGTAAGCTCAAACCCAGTTAGCACTGAGACATCAAATATTGGAAGATGCTGCTGTACCTAAGCCAACAGGGGTCACTCTCTTGTTTCTAACACCAGCCTCTGTTGAATGAGAAATACATTGAAGAGATCACACGTGTAGTCCACCATAAATGTATTCCGGAAAAACAACTCTTTGGAAAGCATCCTTTATTTTATTTTTTATATATTTAATGTATAATTTCGTACTTACTGTACAATTTTATTCAGATGTCTGTGGTCATATTTTCTGCAGCCTGGCTCTTGTGTTGCCTAAATACAGTGAACACTTCATTCAAGCTAAACTGGGGGATGATATTAAACAAGCCATGTGTAAGTATGACATATACAGCGGCGATAACCAGCATGCAAACAAATCTTTACCCCCATGCATACTGTCTTTGGGTTTTTCTCTTGAGTGTCCCCACTTGCTTTGTACTGCTTGTTCATAGCTGGAACCATAGCGACTCCTTTGTATTTACTCCTCAAAACTGCCAAATCCCTACAGAGTTTCTCTTTTCTAGTGCAACCCACTGGTCAGTCACCCTTCGCTCCCACACAAACTCTTCCACATGCTTTCCCTCTCACATACCCAGCCCAAGCACTGGTTCTTTTGATCTTATCTCTTTTTTTTACTCTTCCATCCTTCTTTACTCCCTTCATTTGGGCTTCTCTCATCTCCTCATTATCATCTCCATTACCAAACTGGTTGTTTTTCTTTTCCTTTTTTTTTTGGACATTACACTTTTAAAAATATTTCTTTGGCCAATTATGTCTTCCTTTCTGTCGTTAAGTCCAACTTTTCTTTCCTAAATTGTTAACAGGGTGATGACCTACCTTAAGCAGACGTACCTTACCCTGGATTGTTTTCCCTGACTCTCAACCTATTTCTCTGTCTCTCTATCTTATCTATAAACCTGTCCTCACCTCACACTCTTCATTCTTCTTGACACCCCTCTCCCACCACCCCCATGTTCGTTTTTTTCTTTGGCCGATTTATTTATTTTTTCACTCTGCGCTCCAAAAGCTCTCTGTATAATGCAAACTGGCTGCTTCTTTTAACACCTCAGAACATAGCGAATGTAATAGTTGCTTATAAATCATGAAAACACAGCTCAGGCACACGCTAACATGCACACATTCTGTGTGCCACTCTTTGTACAATTGCTTGCATTTTGATTCTGATGCAGCTTTTTCTGTCTCTTCTCCTGCTTCTGAACCGGGAATTTACAGCTTCTTCTTGGGGCAAGTACTCACTGTTCTGTGTCCTCTGTTTCCTTCTTGCTGTGTGATGCTCTTCCATTGCATAAACCTTTTTGTCCTTTATTGTTTGCATTATTGCATTGAGATGTTTATTGTCTTATCAAAGCACAGAGGGCCATTTTAGTCAAAGGTTAAAAGTGGCTGAAAAAAGCACTGGATTTGGCATATCTGGCTTTAGTTAATTTTTTGCTAACTTTGATGTAAACACCACAAAGCATAAGCAATGGTGTAGCTATTCCAACAGATGAGATCTTGACTGACTCTTTCAGCCTTTGTATCGCTCCCTCGGTTACCGTAACGACTTTGTCACTGTGCCATAAATGCTGTCAGAACGTTTACAGGCCTGTTAAAGAAAGTAGCATGCTGTGCCTCAGTGCCACAGTCTGCACTGATAGGAAGATTGGACTCTAAAGTTCTCCATACAGCCATATTGAGTTTCCATTTGGGGCCAGACCACCAGAACACCACCTTAATCCAGTTTATCGAGAATTTCTAATATCCTAGAGAACAAGTGAGTGCAGAAACCACGTTGGTTTCTGCACTCACTTGTTCTCTAGGATATTAGAAATTGTCCTTAAAGCAATGGGTAAGGTGGATGAATATATGTGGGACTTTTTCTTTATCTATGTAGTGGAACTTTATATTTGTTGATGTGACCCAATACTGTGGTAGAGGAAGTGATGAGAGAAAAGTAAAGACATAAAGACACCCTTCCTAGTCTATAGAGACACAGCAACAATGAATCTGCTTGTTATGTTTTATATGTGAAGGACATTGTTTCATCCTGCACCAGATTTCAATGACCCCAAAGAAACTCGGCGCTCAGTAATTGTTTTTGCAGACTGCACCGCACAAGTCAATATATTTTAAAGGCAATGTCCAAAAAACTCTTCATTTTAAGAGACTACAGAATGATGGCTGTTGATGCCTGCCGTGTCATTTATACGATAAGAATTACCAGACTGTTTTTTTTAATAAAATCCAGACTTGCAGCAAGTAACACCCTGGAAGAAAAATTTTCTCATATTGTTTTATATTTACATCTTGTTTCCTTGCATTCCCACAGTCTACCCCACCTTTCATTGTTTTATGTTCTGTTCTTTTCTACAAAGTGCAATCAATCTCTGTTATTTATATATTCAAGGTTTGTCTATTAGTCCTAATATCCTTTCAGTGCAGCATAGTATTTCATTACCTACTGTAGGGAATATACACATCTCAACATATTTTCCCAGGTATGACATCATTCGTCAGATGACAAACTCACTTTTATCACCCTTTGTCTTTCCTGCTTTCCCCTCTCTCCTACTCTTTTTCTCTGGGGTCACAACAGGGCAAGAAGGCAAGTATTTCTCAGTCAGTTATTCTCTCATAGCTTCCCATTCTAACTCCATTCACACTCTCTACTTTAATCCATCACCTCATATCTGTCTAATTCTCTTGTGACTATGTATGGCTATGGATTTTGGAGCTTGTCATGGAATTTGGACTCCTGTGTGTGTGTATCAACCAAAATAAATTCTGTTTGTCTGCTTATCATGTCATCTCACAGTGAATACTTTCACATATAGCCATCACACAGCTGGCTCCTATTCTACTTATCTGTAAAAATATATTTTTGGATAATATAATATCTGATAATATGAGCCTAAACAAGGTTGTTTTTTGTTTTTTTCAAAAGCAATGGAGACCTTGCAGCAGGAGAGATTTGAAGAATTTGGTTATACCTACATTGCTCCAAGGTGAGTGGTCCTCACATTTACTATACATCCTCTATATACTATACAGGAGATTCCAACTGACCAATGCTGTTTCTTCAGGGAGTACTGCAAAGAGCTGAAGTTGTCACTCAACAACACCCAATTTCTCCTCGACTTCAACCAGTACATTGATAGAAA
Organism: Pundamilia nyererei; assembly: GCF_000239375.1. NCBI lineage: Eukaryota > Metazoa > Chordata > Actinopteri > Cichliformes > Cichlidae > Pundamilia > Pundamilia nyererei. The sequence continues at coordinate 8,195 of NW_005187436.1, read as the reverse complement.
CACTCCAGATGCATGTGAGTCATGCATCTTTTTCAGTGTTATTTCACTGTGCACATTTGTACTGGTTTCCTGCACTGTTCGTACTCATATTGCATATACACCCAGAACAGCAGACGGTATGTTGCATTTCTATGTGTGTGTATGTATTTGTACATTGCATATTTTACAGTTTATCATGGTCTAAAAGATTTTCCACTTGCAAATCTTGATCTCAAGGTCAGAGCATGACTGTGATCATTACTATATCCTAAGCAGGATGATAACAGAATTATCGACTGAGTTTCCTACAAGTCTGATGCTGTCATGCTGCACAATGACTCATAGTGTTTGTCATCACCTAATGGATCTCACCCAGAGTATGGCTTACCACCATCATCCAGCTAATGGATCAGTGTACCATGATCCATTTTAACCCAAGGTCAAGTCATGTACTTTGGCATCAATTCTCTTTTTGCTGTTGTTTATGCAGTACGTTGAGTCATTGTGAAATGTTATGGACATGATTTAAAACAACACTCGGGAGATGTTGTGTTGAAACTCTATAGAGAAACGTGCTTGAATGATTTCATTTTGAAAAGCACGTTTTTGAGATTTAAACTTAGCATCTTGGCATCATCTCCCTCCTAAATATACAACAGTCAATCCTTCACAAAGTACACCTGCTTTCTGAATTGCAATAGCCACACAAGCCTCCCTGCTGGATGGTTTTCGGACAGCTGACATTTTCCCTTGATTTATTTAGAGAAGAACATTGGCTGAATACACCTGCTCTTTTTTTCAGACTCTGACTTTCACCTGCATGACAACTTGTTTTATTCTAACTTTTAGCAAATTAGAAGATCTGATTGGTTTCAGCTCACTGGTGCACATTCCAAAAGCATAAGTTATTAATGTTACCTGCCCAGATTTGTAAACAAGAGACTGCTTTTTGCATTACTATAATTCACCTGTCACGCACTGTTGTTGTGCTATGTTTCACTGCCTGGAATATGTAAAAAATACCTTGTCTTTAATCTATAGGTAATGTGTCCCTTGTGAGTCGACTGATCCTGGATGCAGGTTTGACAGCTGAACTGGTTAAACTTTGGAGCGAGCAGACCGTGTGAGTGCCAAAACTTTTAGGTCTTGTGTATTGAAAGCAATGCAAATAAACAAATGTGAAAATCTGCACTTCAATAAAATAGTGATAGGGAATTTAAATACATTTTCAATATTATGTGGTGATACTCAGGCAAAAGATGATGATTAGAATACAAAATTTCAAATTTGGATTCATTACTCCATAAGACCTGTTGCAACAAATGTTCAATCCAGTTCTTGTATTATTTTCTCCCTTCTTCCCATCTTGATTTGCTTCATTCCATTGAGACCTTATCTGACGAGGCTTCAGCAAACACTAGATGTAGCAGGTGTTTGCTGGAATTGTTTCCTGTTTCCTAATTACAAGTCTTTTTTTGTCCTCAAAACATTTTTTTTAATGAAACACTGCATATAGTGCTGGGATAAGCCATATTTTCAGCTAATAACACTTTGAAAATATTTTTGGTGCAAAAATACTATTTCATCTATGTCAAGCCATTTTTCATATTCAGCTAAAAAGGTTAAGGCAAATTATGTATTGTTTTAAATAGGCTGCTAATGATGTGCCTGAAGATACAATTTAAAATAGGTTATTTGCTAAGTTGTCTGTATAGAGATGAAACAGGTTAATCCCTTGAGTTTGGTCTGTTTTTTATGCTTGAATGAGACATATGTCAATGTAAAGGGATTTAAAAAACAAACCAAAAACACCCCTGTCGTTCATTTTAAAATGCTCAGCTACAAGGACTAGAGCAGCGGTCTCCAACTCCAAGCCTCAAGGGCCGGTGTCCTGCAGGTTTTAGATATCACCCTGGGTCAACACACCTGAATCAAATGATTAGTTCATTACCAGGCCTCGAGAACTTCAAGACATGTCGAGGAGGTAATTTAGCCATTTGAATCAGCTGTGTTGGATCCTGCAGACATTAGCTGTAGCACACCGGCCCTTGAGGTCTGGAGTCGGACACCCTGGACTAGAGGGTTAAGGTTCAGAGTTGAAAATGAGCGAAAAAGCAGCTAATGTCTAAAGAAAAACTTTGAAAGACTTTTAGAAAACCTGGGAAAGTACTGCCTAACACCATCCATTCATCCATCCACCCATCCAAATTAAGTATGAGTCACAAAACCCACCCTGGAGCCAGGCCCACGGAGACATTGCTGGCAAAAGTCTGGTGATGAATGAGCTACATCATTCCACCACCCATAGGAGGCGCTGTAGAAGTCTGGTGCAGTATGAATCAGATGGTGATTGAAGCCAGAGGCCTTGGCAGTCCGATCCCCTGAAACTGCTTTGGTTACATAGAATGCCATGGCTCTGGTGCAAAAGGAAGCTTAAGATAGTGCTAGTGATGAGGCCTAGTGATACTGGCTAAATTTAATTGGACTTTGGCCAAACGTCTGATTGAATCCAGCCAGGGGTATACTTGTACACCCTGAGTTGGGGTGCTGGAAGGTGCCCCATCTGGAGACTCCATTGTCTTGCGAAATGACAGTGTGACCTGAAGGAATGTGATTGTGATGTCTTAAAAGAATTACAAAGTCTTGTGGCTCGTTGGAAGGAAAATTTAAAGAAATGAGGGGTGACTTAAGACATTTGCACAGTACTATATACATTACAGAGTACTGTGCAGTGGAAAACCTTGTTCTATTTGTACACCACTGCTCTGAACTACCCTAGCTGATGATTACTTCATGCACAGTTTATTGGCTGAGCCAACGTTTCACTTCTTTCTTGTCCGCCATGGATGATTTGATCACAACTTATGAGTGAAATATGATGAAAGCAAAGTATAAAATGCATATCACACCCAACCACATTGTGCTTTGCCAAGACGCTGTTTTGAGGGGAAAATAAAATAATTACGTCAGTGTGTTTGCTTTTATGGTATGCCCCCTTGTCTGAAATAATCCCAGCACACATTTACACACACTGAAGGGTATCTGTTTAACATTATGACATATAGAGACAATCGAATGGGTATAAAACAGTTTGTGTCTGTAGTCTGATCTCAGTTCACAAAAGCTCTTTTTCTGTAATTGTGAGTGTGATTGACTTTGATGTTTGATTTTCTGTTGCTTTCCATGTTCTCAGGGATGGGATAGCGGCCAGGTTTGTAGCTACAGATGGAGGAATCACAAGAGTCTATCCAAGAAGGTACTCTTAGTTTTTTGCTATCATTAGCATTGGGAAATATCACTGAATTCTTTCCCCAAATACCTTGTGGTGAAAATGTGTAAAATGAAAATTGATACAGACTGTAATACTCTTAGGTTGAGTGGTTTTGGCTGCTTTACTCACTTGCTTCACTGGGCTATTTTACAGAACATGGAGGATTAAACTCTTTCAGCTGAACTCCCAGGGCTTGCCAGACCAGTATAGGACAGGGGTTAAGACTACAAAAACCACAGCCAAATACAGCAGTTTTTCCTCAATTTCTCCTCAATTGCCTGAACAACATTTAGGGGCTCCACTTTTCAAATATACAGCAACATTGCAACTAAAACTGAATGCACATAGTCTTTGTTCTCACAATCAAAAACACAATATACAGTTCGTTATTGCTTTTATTATAAGGACGTCACACCCTACAAAGGGTGTGAGCCTATTTTTATGAGTTACAACTGGCTATAGATTAAAATATGAGTTGTTTAGAAAGATCAAACACATTTACTTGGTGTTTTATGGCTGTAACAGACCCCATATAATATTACACACCTTTATTAATGTTTTCAGTGCTGGGGAAGAGTGGACTGAGAATCCTGAGACATATGAGTCAAGTTTCTACAAGCGGACCCTGGACAATGAAATTTATATTTTCACAGCTCCATCTTTCAACGGCAAGTTTTCTGAAAGGTTTGGATTTGCATGCACATTTCCGTGTGTGAGGATCTTCAGTGTGGTCTGGCACTGAGCCTTTTCTGTTCTCTGCCTTTGGACGCCATCCCAATCCTACTGGCAGAGATCAGGCTCTCAGCCCTCTGATATCACTCTCTTTATCCTTCTTCTTTTCCCGCTGTGTCTTAAAGTGCTCATCCCCACCTTCCCTCCCTTCTGTCCTGTATACTTCCTGTCATCTCCGCTGATCACTCTAACAGACATCAGTGCAGTGATGAAGCCATGCTTAAAGCTCCAGTACACGTGACTAGATTAACACGTGCTGGCTTTACAGGGTCAGCTCTTGTAAATTTCGGCAGATAAAAATGTATGGAATTTTGCACTGGGAGTGGAAATTGCTTTCTGCCGCATACTTCTAAACATGATTTCAATTAAATTGCAATGATAAAAGATCATCTAACCTTCTTTCATCTTTTTCCAAATTGCAGCAGAGAGTGGGGAGTCTGTGTCTGAGTCAGGTATTCTGGTGAGCAAAGCAGTGGATCTTGTCATTAATGAAGTCACGCTCAAACCAGCAGGTCAGTCTTGCTAATACCACGCTGATTGCTTCTTGTGATGAAACACAAATAAAAAGACCTCTGCCTGTTTTGTGGTTTGTTCTGTAGTGGTGGGAGTGAAACTCAATGTCTCATTCTGGATGAACAGTTTCATGAATGCCACACTGAAACTGAATGTAAGCTGTTCATTTTATTGTTTGAAATATCTAAGAAATGTATATTTTACTGAACTTTTTTTTTTGCCTCACTCAATTTATTTCCTTTTAGTGCAAAGATGAGATTTGCGGCTGTCTAAGGAATGACAAGGTATAACCATATAAAAAGCTACCAGTTTATTTAAATACTTTTTTTGAACGCTTTTTCAGTTGTTTAACACTTTTTATCCTCCAGCATGTGGACTGTGTGATACTGGATGATGGAGGATTTCTTCTCATGTCCAACAAGGATGAGTACATTACCCTGGTGAGTTATCATCAGCAATCTTTACATTATTGAAAACATGTAAGCTTCACTAATTTGGAAAATTCCTTTTTCTCTCTACAAATTGTGATCATAAAAATGTGTGGCCACATGTTCAGAAGGGGCGACTTTTCCAGCAGTCATGTTTCTTGTCTTTTCTATTCATTTTTTACTTGTCTACAAACTCAGTTCCTCTTACCTTTGACAGAGAAATTCATCAATCATATATACGGGTCAAATAAAGGACTTATGACTCATTTACAAGAATGGCCTGTTTGCTTTTAGCTCTACTTTTCTACTACAGCAGTGCACCCATGTGTCTGGTAAAGTAGAGCACTAGACTCTGGACGAAGATCAAAGGGAAGGCTCCGATGGGTCTTAGTCAATCATGGAAGCTGTACTGAACTGTTTCCCCTGTGTATGTGAGAAGTCCGCTCAACTGTGTTAACTCCACTCTTTTAGGCTGCCTTCAGCCCCAGCCTGTCAGTTGTAGGATATACTGTGAGCTCAAAAACATCTCATGTCAGTCAAGATAGGACATCGGCTGTCTTTGATCCATTCTACCATCACAAAATCTGACACATACAGTTTACTCTCTTTGAGTATTCTTTTCCACATTGTGAAACAATTGATGTCTTCAGAGACGATGCCAAACCTTTTGTGCTATTGAAAAAAAGTAAATGTATGCAGTGACAGTAGTTCTATGATCCAGAAAAAGGATCCCTTTATTAGGCTTAACAGTACACCTCTTCACTTAGAATCTTTTCCAATCTATAATAGAAGAAGTGGAATTCTTAAGACTAAAAATCTTGTTCTGGGCCATGGATTCAGATATATAGCATTGCCTAAGATGTGTTTCAATGACAAAGAAAAATTAACCGCTCAGTAATCTAATACACACGGTTAAGTCAACATGAAAAAGTCCTGTGACAATGACCTCAGTCGAGCATCAACATGTGTAATTGGTGACTGGAGGATTCCACCACTTTCTATCTAGCGAGATCATATGCCCTCTGTGAAAAATTTGAATGGGAAAGCAATACAGTGCATGTACTTCATATAGTACAATCTGATTGGTCCCAAACTCATCCTTCAGCATAACAGCCACAAACATGCTTTTGTAAAGAACTCTTTTTAGCCACAAGTAAAACAAAGAGTCTCATAACAGATGGCAAAGCCCCACAGAGTGTTGATCTCAACATCAGTGAGGCAGTGTGGGCTTACATGAAGAGGCAGAAGGCTGTGAGACAACCCAAATCCACAACAGAACTGCAGAGAAGCAAAGTTTATGTGGAAAGGTCTACATTTTTGTGAACGACTCACCTGCCAAGCAAAGTTATGATTTTGTACTAAGTCTACAAGAAAAGTTAAAGCTAGCTGTGGAAAAAACGTTTAATTTGGAAAAAAGAAACTAATTGAAACAATATTGCGTATTTGCATAATTAAAAAATATACAGGAAATGACGTAAGTTTATCAGTTTTGTCAAATTTGCCATCACAACAGTCATGAGGACGCTTTGTTGCACATGTGTTTATTTAGACTACGATGTTTGTATAACTGTGGCTCATCTACCTCTGCAAAGTGCTGTGTTTGTATTATAATACCTTTTCTGAACTTGCATCTTTCCCATGGAAACTTTCTACATATTAAAGCATCAAATACTAAAAATAATACAATTTAAAATTAAAAAATTGCAATTTATTAAAAAATAGGTTACACAATAACTAACCTAAAAATAACTAACAAATCATTTAATGGGTTGTAAATTAATAGTTATTAAAACAGCAATAAATACTGCTAAATAAATATTGTCCATTGTCAGTTATTGTTAAACTAACTCACACCTGATGATGATCACTGAGCACGTGTAATATTTTAATTTAAATTTATTTTTGTTGTTGTTTCTAATTATAGAAAATTGTAATTTTATGGAATATAGATGAGGTGATAAAATTAAATTTTAATTACATCAGCACACATAATTTTTAAAGCCTTATGTAGTGTTTAATGGTATCTCTATTTGTTGACAATTCCCACGTACAGTATAATGGTCATTTTGTTATAAAGTTTTTATCACTGACCTATGAGCCTGTTCTTATTTTCAGGGTATTTAAATATTTTGGTTTTATAAAAGTTGCTGGTATCGTAATAGTAAGAGCATTCTCTTATTATTACGATATTCTCAATCCCACCTATTATATATAGAAACTTTTTTTACTTTATCATTACAGCTAACATTTTTCATCCAAAACTGCGTTTGTTTCCTAAACTGTTTAAGTACTTTTGGAACCTAAAGCTAACTAGTGAACAAAACAGAACACAAATAATAGTACATGTTGCAGTTATTTGACTGACTCCAGTGCCAATCTGCCCGACTTTTATGGAAACTTATAAAGGTATACTGTAACGTAGAAAACATTTTCAGTTTTACAATAGCTATCAAGATAATATTTGTAGATACCCAATACCATTTACAAACGTTTACTTAGGCAGTATCATTCAACAGCATAGCATGCATTTTTATTGCTATGCAGATGATATCCAGCTTTATTTATCCATAAGGCCAGATAACACACACCAATCGGCAAAACTGTAGGAAAGTCTTAAAGATGTAAAGACGTAGATGACCTTTACATTTCTGCTTCGAAATTTAAATAAAACTGAGGTTATTTACTAAAACATAGCATCTATCAAGTACTTACTCTGGATGACACTACCTTGGCTTCCAGTAACACTATGAGGAAAGTTGGAGTTGTTTTTGACCAGGATATGACCTGGTCGTTTGGAATCCTTCGCACATACAAGGTCTTGAATAATTAGGCTTCATCTTACGTTAAAGACCTCATAGTACCCTACTCCAATAAGGCAGTTTGCTCTCCAACTGCTGGGTGACTTGTGGTTCCCAAGATGTGAGGTAGAATGGGGGAAAAGTAGAATGGGAGGAAGAGCTGCCAGATTTCAGGCCAAGAAACAGCTCTCAGTTTGGATTCAGGAGACAGACACCCTCTCTGCTTTTAAGATCAGGCTGAACGCTTTCCCTTTTTGATAAAGTATGGCTGCCTCTCCCCGAGCCTGGTTCAGTCAGAAGTTTTTTCCTGCTAAAAGGAAGATTTTCCTTGTCAGTGTTTCCAAGTGCTTGTTTAAAGTGGGTTGTTTGATTGTTGGAATTTTCTCTGTATTATTGTAGGGTATTTAACTTGTAAATAAAATTAACTGAAAAAAAAGCTATTAACCTCAGACAAGAGGTTCATATATATATATA
>NW_005187435.1:4564515-4612717 GCF_000239375.1 Pundamilia nyererei | reverse complement strand
ATATTACAAAGTTCTGCATATACAGTATGAGGTGGTACTAACTATTTATTTTGTTGACTATAAGGTTGAGTTGGATGTTCAAAAACTTGTTTGAAATTATTTCAGTTTTGTGACATGGCACGTTATCCTGCTGGAAGCAGCCAGCTGAAAATGGGCACAATATTGTCATAAAGATAAGGACATGGTTAGCAACAATACTCGGATAGGTTGTGCATTTAAACAATGCTAAACTGGTACTAAGGAGTCTAAAATGTGCCAAGAAAATATCCCCCAGAGCTGCGGCAGCCTGAAACTTTGATACGAGGCAGGATCATTTCTTGCTTTTATTGTGTTTAACCCAAATACTGGCCCTGCCATCCAAATGACCAGGCAACATTTTTCCAGTTGTCTGTCGTCCAGTTTTTGATGAGCTCATGTGAACCGTATATTCAGTTTCCTGATTTAGGTGACAGGGATGGCTGTTATGGTATTCTGCTGCTGTAGCCCATCTGCATTAACATGTTCAATATACTGTGCAATCAGTGATGTTCTTTTGCATACTTTGGTTGGAAGAAGTGTTTAACCTTTCAGTATGAAGCAGTCTGGCCATTTTCCTCTGACTTTTGACATCAACAAGTGATTTTCACCCTGAGACCTGCAGCTCACTAGATATTTTCTCTTTTTAGATGATTCTCTGTAATCCCAGAGATAGTTGTCCATCAGTTCAAGCACCAGTTTCTGAAAGACCAGTCTATTCACGCCCTCTGGATGACGTATTATCCTTTTCACTATTACCACCTTTATATTTCAAAGTAACATATCAATATCAATATTAACAGTTTGTTGCAAAACACTTGCTTATTTTAATAATCTCCACAGCTTTAAAATGTCAGGTATCTGGTGGTTTTCATAGTTGTCTTTTACATGGGCAGCCTCCCTGCCTGACATTGGAGATGAGATACTAAACTATGAAAGATTTTATCTTGTATGAATCCACTGGAAAAAATGTCCATCTATTCTAAAAAATAAATTAGACTCCCACATGCTTTCACGCTTTGATTACATTAAAAAGAGTCACAAAAATATGCATACCAACCCACCTAGTCCACCCTGTTACTGTGGAAAACAGTAACTGGGTGGACAATAAGAAAGAGCATGTTTTATGCTTAAGTCAACTATTATTATTCGTATGATGCACAACAGGGTTGCGTGTGAATAGAAATTCTTTTTTAACATTTTTATAAGCCATATGATTAAATTTACAAAAATACTGGTTTATGTTGTAAATAAATGTAACCTGATGGACATGTGATGATAAACCATCAGTGAACCACTGTGAAACATGAAAAAATGGCTGATGAAAGAGTATTTTCTCTTTGTCTAGTAGATGATTTTCCTTCAAAAATATATAACGAACTATAAGCAATAAAACTAGAGGACCAATGAAGAGTGTGTTTCTTTTTATACAATTTTAAAAGAAAATGTTAGCAGATAAACTGGAAACAATTTTTTTCATGTTTCTTGTTTGACTTTATGAATTGTTGGGTTTCTTAGCAGGATAACACATGAGACCAGAGTTGGAGTCTATTTTCAGACAAATAGACCACTTTCACAGACTTCCCTCTGGGTTTTGCTTTATCTCTATGATTGTTTATTCTGTATACTGCTGTAAAAACAACTTTTTCCCAGCAGACATTTTATCACGCACACAGATGACACTGCTTTAGTAAGCCCCTACATGATTTGTTAAGGTAAATCATCATGGTAACAATAACCAATAAGTTGTTAGGAACTGCGTTTCCTATTTTAGAAAGTGGCATCTTCTTTTTTGCCTCCTCTTTTCAACTCTTGCCATCCGCATGGCACTATTGCGCCCACTTGCTCACAAAGGAAAAGATCTTTAGTTCCATATTGGTGTATAGAAATATCATGATTTTCCCAGAGGGACAAATAAACATAGATGAGTGACAAAGGCCTTTTCTTCTTTTCTTTTCTTGTCTACATTTCTTAATGCAAAATGAAGATATTTAAAATGATGTCAAATGCAATGAGGCTACATGAATATTAAAATCACCCTCTGTAATTATTTTATCTGAGCTGAACACTAAAAAAAGCTGAGCACTTAAAAAAGAGAGATTAGACTTAAGGGGCAGGAGGAAAAATGGACAACAACAAATAACAACAACGCTTTCCAGTTAGGGTGGCTAAGAGTAAGGTTTTCAAATGAAAGATATGTGGTTTTTATTAATTATACATCTCCCTCAACTCTGTAAGGCAAAAGGTTAGAGCAGCTATCCATAAATGAGTAACAAAGCTAAACTATGAAGACAAAATTGGCTATTACATACATTCATACACACTCATGTGCAGCTTTCCCCCCTCTGTCACTTGATCTCTTTACACGAACATTCCTTAGGTTTTGTAATTCATTGATTAATCCACCTCAAATAAGTTGTTGCACAAGGATATGGAGTTTTGCCCCAGAATAGAAGCGTGGGAGGTTAGCTATTTGAAACTCGTCATTGTTCACTCTGGTTTGCCTCTTAATGAAACTAGCATCATCATCATCATTGCGCAAATGTTTTTGTAGTGAAGGAGCGCTCACCCACTTATAATTACAAGCACGCACAATATCTTGGGTGGGAAGCATTTTTGGAGAATGAGTACTGACTCGCTCTCATGAATTTTAACTGTTGCTTTCTATGTTTCATATCTGCCTGGATTATACTTTTCTTGCTCAAATCGTAACATAAGCCATTTGTTGAAAAGTGTTAGTGTAAGAGTGAACAGTACTGTGTTGCATTATTTTTACATCAACAGTGTTTTTAGTTGAAGTTGTTTGATATTTTATTTTTTAACATTTGACATTTAACAAGTAACACCAGTGCCTTTTAGTCGCAGCACATATATAATCTTTTTTTGTCTACACAGAAGGACTGTTCATAAAGTACGGTGTAAGTGTACTTAGCCTATATTTACTTTTAACAGAGAGTATTATCTAAATTATAGAAATAAGCACATTCGTTCAGAACAGCCCTTTTATGGTGTTATAATAATATGTACAGTATTATTACCACCAATGGGTACGGTAAGTAAAATTCTGATGCTCTAAAGCATGGATTGTCGTGGCCAAATTAAAGGTGTTTTTTATTTTTTATTTTATATATTGTTAGTGTTATTTACCAATGGAGAGCATAAAGTAACATTAAATTGAAACATTGAAAGTCATCATCCATGTCACTGTCACTTCTCATTTGAATTTTGCATCAAAAGTGATTCTGTAAGTTTGACACTAGGATGTAATTTCATAAGGAATGCATAAGCACAAGTACTATTATCATCAGTGAGCTGACAGTTCTAGCTGAAATACCTGGCCACCTGGGGGTGTTCTGTGTGGGGTTTGCATGTTCTCCCAGCGCATGCATGTACAACATGCCCAAAAGTCTGCATGTGAATGACTGTCTCTGTGTGATAGGCCTGTTATAGACTGCCCTGGGTGCAGGTCTCTCTCTGTGTAACAGTTGGGTTAGGCTCCAACACCGCTGTGACCCTGAATTGTCCAAGCAGTTAAAAATGGATGGATTCTTCTAGTAAATGTATACATTACCATTTATAGCATTTTTAAAGTAATTAATATTTCAATTCAAATAACAGACTGTAGAACATTTTTAACAAGTATACAGTAGAGAATGCACCTGCTTAATTCATCCAACTAAACTTGTTTTTTCTTGAAACTGGCCACGTTGGACCAATTTTGTGAATAAAACTAGAAAACCTATGCAACGTTGTTGAACAATATGCTATTGTTCAAGAAAATGATGCAATCAAAAAGTGATGATTAACCCTTTGAAGATTTCACTCTACATTAAATATTATATAACAATGGCACACCTTGAGTCACTAAGACAACCTAACAAAATCTGCAACATGCAAATCCAGTATTTCTTCTGCATGCATTGCTGGGAGGAGTTCAGGCGTAAGCAGTATGAAGAAATCATTATTTCATAAAAAAAAACAAAACGCAAAGAAATACGTGTCATTATGCTTCATCATTCAAACTTGCAGAATGCATTGCAGAAAGAACATTAACAGTTCGTATATAAGTTAAAAATAACAGCTGCCATTGCTTTGTTACTGAATGAATGTTAAAGAATGTTTTAATTTTTTTTTTAATAAATCAGCTGACAACTTGAGGTGACACAAATATGTCAATGTGTAGCTACAGGTTTACAAGAGATAACAGAAATTTAATTTAGTTGTTTATTAATTCTTCAATTATACAGCAACTACATTTAGTGACATAGCTCTGGAAAATCAGAATCTCCAACAATCTGTACAATCAGATAAAATATGAACACAAAATCATAGGAAGTACTGCAACCATTGCCTTTCAGCAATGGTACTTAAATATGATGGTTGAGCACTTTAGCTAGAAACTTGGTTGATACTGACAAACAGAAAAGAATTAGGACATTCAAATACAAACTTCAGTGTCAAACATTTAAAAAGGCAAAATTCAATCATATTTAGAATAGTGATTAAAAAAAGATTATTTTACAAAAAATAAAACAATAAACCTTCAGTTTTGGGCAGCAGTCCTTGGCTTATTGTAAACTAGGAAGTCTGAGATGTCATGCCACACGTTGCTGTCATGATAGAGGTAGTTCATGGAGGACTGCAGTGATGGCTGGAGTGTATGTGGGTAATACTCAAACAACCACAAGACGATACCCCAAACTAGCGTGGCAAAGAGTGGGAAAGGGTCATGCTTAGGCTGTGGGATGAATCCTTTCTCTACAGCCAGCCGAGACAGGGCGAACAGGATCCTGGACAGCAGGTACATGTTGATCTAGAGTAGAAAGTAAAGAGTTGTATAATCGGAACACAGACAGATGCAACAGGCAAGTTTGAAGTTTGACACCCACAGGCTGCAGTTTGTCCTACCTGACTGTTAATGTTGTTGTTATCGCCAAACACTAACCATCCACCAACACAGGCAGCCAGAAATGAGTGAGACTGTAAACTCTTTCCTTGAAGTTTCTGCTGCAAAGCTTGCAGTCCTTTGTACGTGAACACAAAGCACGCCAGGTTTCTGGAGTGGGTGTATGTGGCCTTCAAAATGGCTTTGAACTTGTCCTTTAAACTAGAACACAGGAGGAAAACGGGATGTTTTAACACTTCAGAGGCACGCGAAGTGTAGCACAGGGTTTGTTTGGGTTTTTTTTTTATATATATAAGCTTGAGATTTATGCCTTACCTGCCACTTCTAAATAGAAATGTCATAACCAGGGCATGTGGTGCTCTGATTTTAGCCCCATATCTGAGAAATAAACAGAGTGTTATATAAGTGCTTCGCTACCGGCTACAAATCTCCACTTATTGTTATTATCCTCAGCTGCTGCTAAATCCACCGCCAAGTTACCAGTCTGGCTCTCTGCCATGACAGAGAACAACAGCTAAAGGAACAAGTGCAATAGTCCAGCTGATAGCAGTGTAAGTGTAAATAAGTAAATAGCGTAGTTAAGCTCGCAGGGTGCTCCACTGAACTCACACAGCGCCGTTCCTGAATCCCTTCAAAACTGCCAACGCCGCTTTGTATTTCTCCTGCTGTAGAAGATTATTGACGGTATACAGAAGAGTTCTTATCAGATCAGGACCTGCCATGACTTTCAACGGAGCCGAGGGGAAACAGATACAGGTGGGACACAACAGTGTAGAATGCTGTGTCACATTAAAAACGCACCCTGTAGCCGAGTTCTATTAAAGGTTCCTACGCGTGCAGAAGCGCAGCTCAGTGAGATGAAACTAACACTGAAGGGGAAAGCTCTAAAACACCACAAAACAGTACAAGTATTGTGTGGTTACTGAAAGTAAATAAAATCGTACAGGACGTGTCTTTACTCTTAGTTTTTTTTTTTTTCAACACAGTCAGGATATCTGCTTAAATCCAACAAAATCTGAAGTAAACTTTAACTCGATGAAAACTACACAAAAAACAAACAAACAAAAAATATGGAAAAAAGAAAATAAGTAAATAATCAAAAAATACCGAAGTGTAGTAAAACTCTAATGTTATTTGAAACCGCTCCACCTGTTGAAAAACACACTTTAAAAAAGAAAAACAGAAAAAGGTAATTTAGCTGAAAACTCTTCAGTATTTTGCACAATGCCACAAATGACATGAGGAAAAGAGCCTACTGCACCTCATTATTATTGCACTGCAATTTATTGCTGACTGTAAATTAAATGCCTAATTTTTGATACATTACTGCACTAGTTATTCATCTTCTGCTTATTACATAATGCAAATGTGAATCTCTCATATGAAAACTGAAGTGTTTTTATGTCAACCTTCACTTTAAATGCAAGCCTAAGACCAAAGACCAGTTTTTGACTTTATCCTGCAAGAACGGTTACAAATTTTAGGATGTTAAAATAACAACAAGGAGAGGGCATAATTTGTTTAGAGGTATCAGCATGTACACATGCAGTATTCTAGCACATTTGCCAAGACACCACCCATGTAATTCAGGCAGACACTTTACTTATGTAATAGATTCATACAGTTCCCCATCATTTCTTGTTCTTATCTTTAGAAATGTCACCTTGATAACTATTAATAACTTATAGTAGATAACTCTAGTAGAAATAAAAAAGTACCATATGCTTATAATTCAGAAGTCAAGTTTTAAAGAAACAATAATTAATATTATGTAACAGAACAATTAGCAGACAGCAGTTTCTGAGTCACAATGTTAAGTAATGGCTTATGACATGCACATACAGTGGTGTGGTGAGTACTATTAACGTTGTTCTTTGGGGTGGAAGAAAACCTATTCTAAAAACATGCTAATTTCTTATTTTAGTAGAATTTGTTCTGTCTATTAAACAAAACAACTAAATATGAAACTTTAAGGAAACTGTGTTAGTCATTTAATTATTGCATATTACATAATGTAAGAGTGGATGCTTCATACAAGTACTAATGTAAAATTATGCAATGAATTCTAATTGTTATTTTTGTGCTCTCCACTGTATATTTTGTGATTCTTATGTTTTTTGAAAGGCATCACCCTTTTAACCAGGATTTCAAGTAATACTTACATCCACACTATAAATGCTGTCTAGAAAATCATTCTGTACAATACAATTATACAACTGTTTATGACTTGTATAGTTCATATTTCATAATTCTGTATAGTTTCATATTTATATCCTGTTCATAGCTTGTACACTCACTACAGCCTGTACATACTTATAGTTATAACATATTCATAACATACCTTCATACCATGTACATTGTAACATACCCATAATAGACCCATGGTTTGTACCCTCTCTACAATAGACCCATTTTTGTAATATATCTATATAACTATATTATTGCTAATATATATTTTGTTATATATATATATATATTGCTAAAGCACTTTCTGGGTGGATGCAAACTGCATTTCGTTGCCTTGTACCTGTGACATGTGCAATGACAATAAAGTTGAATTCTAATTCTATTCTACAACATACAGTTGAAAGAAAGCAACACAACATTCTCAAAAGTACAAACAGCATAGTGAAACAGTGCTAGAACTTGGTAGTTCACTCACTGTTTCAGCTGTTACATAATGGAGTAAGCATCATCCTGTTAAATGATGTTGCCAAGAGCCATCTTACATACCATCTGGTGTATTCTGGTACATTCTCTGTGTCAACACCCATCAACATACCCAGCATTTGTAGTTTTGTAACAAAGAGAGTTCTCGTTTTCTTTCATGTATCTTCTGTGTGTTTTCAAAGACAGCAGTTCTTACATAATTTAGGTCACTTTGCTAAAAGTAAATGAAGACAGCACTCTGACAAAACTGTTGGAGACAGAGATAGATTTGTTTGGGAAATTTCAGCTCAAAGGGCAACAATAAACCCAGCAAGATGAAGAGATCAATTCAAGTGGAAGACAACATAAAAAAAAATTTATTCAATTAGACTCGGAAGAAATATACTTACAAAATGAATGAGTTGTGTGTTGTAAGTTATTGTAATGTACGTGTACAAAATACCCATCACACTTTCAGTGTTTTAATTGTTTTATTGCTCTTTTTTAAATCTACTAAATCCATTGATAGAAGAAACTCATCTTCCTAATATTTATCCACAAACTTCCACTTGTGTATAAAAAATGTTAGTCTACTATTCGAATGACTGTGCAATCAGAACAAGTCAAACACCATTTTGCATATTTTTTTTAAATATATTCATCTGCCCCATGACCTGGACCACAGTGGTGGTTAAACACAGAAGTGGTTAATTCAACCACTCCGAGTGTCAATGTGCTGTAATATTGTTACCTGTTAAATATTCAACAGTCAACATACTTAAAAAAAAAAGAAAAGAAAAGAAAAAAGTTTTATGCATTTTTTTTTACATTAATCTGCACAGGAGTAGCTACACTGCAAGTGTATGGGTGTACAACCAGTAAGGGAATAGAGGTGAAGTCAAGTGAAACATCCTACACAATTAAATGAAGAAAAACTGGTATGTGGCGGTGGAGGTGTGGCCTGAATGAATGTACTCATCAGGGCAACGAGGGATCACTTACATCAGACAAGTCTTTTTTTTCCCCTACCTGCAGTGCTGACGACATGAAATGGAAAAACAGCCACATGGTTCACACATGAGTACATTAAAAATGACAGTATTTTGTCTGTTTACATTTCAATCTGTATCTTAAAGACACCATGTATAAAATCATTTTCTGGGCCACACACTGGAATTACTGCAGATAATTTACACCACGCTGCCAACATACACACTACCACAGGTTGAAGGCTGGACAGTGGGAAGAAAAATAAATAAATTAAAAAAAGAAATCATAATATGAGTTTTGGGTCTGTTTATTCAATCCTGTTTATAAAAAAATATTAAGACCTACTGACCTAATGATCTTTTAAAATGTGCTTACTTTCACTGGCTACGTCTTTGTTTCTGGTGTCATTCACTTGTAGAACTACATTCTAAGTAAAAGGGGAAAAAAAGTAAAGTCTTTTTATAATGGCAACAAAATTATTAAAACGTGAATGCGAATATAATTCCTCAGCAAGGTAAATTTGTTTTAAATACAAAATATATTATTAGTTTTCTTTTTAGCAGAACAGAGCAGTTGCCTCCTTTGTTTTAATTTCTATACCTTACCACAAGTAAAACAAATAACAAACTCTTAGTACTGACCATTGATATCACGTGTGTAATTACTTTGGGACTGTTCGGAATTGATTACCTCTGTTAAGGGTTCTTTAATTAATTTAACTCATTTGTTAGACTGGTTCCAAAGATTTTATTTAAGTGATACTTTACCTAAAATAAACTATATCTGTCAGCAGACAACATTTTGAAAAGTCATGAAATACAATACAACTGTACAAATCTGAAAGCCATACGCCCTATAAAACTAGGGGCACTTGCTATCATAATTCAGATCTTATTTCACATCTTGCCAGCAACTTAAGAAGTTCTATTGCTAGAATAAGTCACTTTTCTTTTGATTAAACTTCGGAGTATATTTACATAAACTGCCTTAGCCACAGATAAATTTGTTAATAATCAGAATAGTCATTAATCCTTTTTGTTGTATTGTGGTATCATAACATCAACACACACACAAAAATATACAATTTTTTAAAAACCTTTTTGTTTCCTAATAAATGTGCCACATTTTATCTATTTTGTGGGAGAGAAAAAAAAAAAAGGTGGTTGCCTCAGAAACCCAGCATCAGCACATGTAATACTTTGCTCTGGGCAATTAGCAGAGATCAGTTACCATCTCATGGAAATTGTTCATTGACATTCCACGTCATCAGTAACAAGTTAATTATCAGGAAAAGCCCGTCATGTTCCCTGACTGACAAAAGTGCTGAGCGTCCACACTTAAATCTGATTTCATACAGCACAGTATGGGAAGGTAATCTTTTCTCAAATCACAACCACATTAATTTCACCAAATATGTCACCAACTTCATATTGGAATTGAAATCAACACTAAATGGTAAATATTATCAAAGTGTTATAAAAATGATCAAACAGCTTTGACTCTTATCTGGAAAAATGTTTCCTACAAAACAATTGCACATAAAAATACCACATCTTTCAAGAACAACCAAAGCATCTTACTGCTCACACAACAATGTGCAAAGGTACTCAGCATCTTAACTCATTAAATTTTTAAGAAATAAACCTGTCAAAATAAGATAAAGTTATCATTATGTTTTGCAAAAAGTGTTAAAGAAACTGTATAAGTGCTACGGGAGTCTTTACAGTCTGTCAGTCAGCGATTTGGGGGGGGGGGGGGGGATCCATTTCATTCATAAAAAATAGGAAAGATTCAAAGCCATGTGTGAACCTCTGATGTTGTTTTTAACATATCAACTTCCATCCTTTAAGACAAAATGCACAAATATGGTTCTTCATGCTCATGCATAGAACCAGAAAGTGTCTCATAGGTTTCTGGTTTCTACTGCATATTCACACATGTAGATGTAGAAACTGCAGTCGGTCTTCATACAAGTGCAAATACGACAATGCAAGAAAGGCCCCGCCTCCATCGCCTGACAGTGGATTAGGAATGAACTGATCACCTCTTACTACAGGAAAGAGGTGAAACCAGGTTAAGAGGATTTTTAAGGTCTCGTTTGAAGCAAACTAATTTTTAACAATACACCTTTTTCTTTATGAATATGCAATTGTGACAAACTATAAGTAAGTAATAATAAGTTCTTCCACCAGATCATAAGCAGCTTCTGACTACGAAGACAATCTGCTGGAAAGTGCTCTTGTCTGAAATGGATATGGCTCCTCCAAGTCCACCGCCATCACCACCATCCTATACGTTTGCACTTATAGTTTTACTCCTGCCCGAATCCTTCTGTTTCCTCTATGGCAAACATGAGTTTCTCCTTCAGCTGTTCGTAGCTCTTATAAGGAGGGAGGTCCAGACGATTAAAGCTACATAAAACAAGAAGACAGAAACAGAGGGTGGCCAGAAGTGCTCTATTAGTATTAAGTTAACATTTTCTTTCTAGGTCATTCATAATGATGACAAGTGTGTTGTGTTTGCATTTATAAATGATAACATTTGTTCAGCTGCAGTAATGTCCCACGGTACTGCGCACAGCGAAGACATCTGCTAAATAAACACTTAACGAGCAACAATGTATTCTCACATAGCATTATATAACAACAAACACCAACATCTTAGGCTAAAAATAAAGGAACGCTTACAACGGTTGAATCAGAAATGACTAATAGGGTTTGGTCATGAAAGTTTAATCCCACATTAAGCCGGATATGACACGAGGTTTAACACATGAACTGAAGAAACCTGTACAAATGTAGAATTACTGGTCTTACCATGTGTGGCTTCGTGGAAGCCAGTTTTCTTTTCCAACTTTCTCAATGCAAAACTTCTGTGGACCATTGCTTCCTATATTGATCAAAAATAAGGATAAAGAGATTAAATATGATTTTGATATCACATACTGGTTTATACTACTGTACAAATGTCATGTGTCTGTTCACTGTTAATACCCATTAGATCAGTGAAGCCGCCCACGGGAAGACGACAGGTTCCTGTGACAAACTGCAGAAGTCTCATCCTTTTTTCGTTGTCCATCTCCTTCACAAACTGTTAACAGACAGTTTTGTGTTAACACCAGTATAAGGCTGATATCCGTACATTACAGTGATACTAATTTTCCATTTGTTGTTTTTCAGTTGGAAAAAGAAATATTCACACTGAATTAAGCAGCTACAGCTGATTCAAAAACATATATATATATTTTTTTAAGTACCAACCTGCCAGAACCACATTATCTGCTTGCTAGTTCGGGCATAATGTCTATAGATTGTGTTTCTCTGCCAGTCCACCAAGTCTATCTCCTGCATACCGCACAGCATCACCTACAGACAAGAAGGGAACATTTTATAAATAAGCCCAACATTCATGTTAGTATTTATTTTCTCTAATTTTTTAAATCCATATTGTTACAGAATCCCTGTAGTATTTAAAGGACCAGTGCTACCTCAAACACTTGTAAAGGTTATAGAGAATCATCTATTGACTTCAGTACCTCTAATTCTCTAGCATCAAAGTACTGAAGGTATTGCTGTGGAAGAACTTCATTGAAGCCCTCAAAGAAAGCCTGTGTCTGCTCCTCCACACCTCTGGATAGCCTCCACTCTGCCACTAACCTGCATAGAGATGACATAATGAAATATTAATAAATTAATATTAACCCACTTTAGAGATGTCAAGTGCTGCTTAAAAATGAATGTTTTCAAGGAAAACAGGATTATTTAGTTTAAACATGACATGTCCGAATTCAGTGTATTTAAATGTTACGCTTGTTTACCACATTATGTTATGGAGCATGTAAAAGTAACAAATGAATATGGACGGTAGGTAAGAAGTTGTACCTGATGTATTCCTCTTTATTTTCTTCAGTTACTAGAATGTTCCCTCCATCTGGTTTAAGCTCATGTGTGGTGACCTCCCCAAGTATCTCCTTGTCAACGGAGAAGAACATTTCCAGACCGCACTCCTCTATATTATTGTCCCTACAAGCAAGACAATGACAGTTACCGTCATTACTGACAATGTTTAAAAAAACAAAAGAAGTTAGCTATTATGTATGCTCTAAAGGTCACTATAGAATCCTATACATTTCCACAGTGAGTGACAAATTACGGGAGCATAAATCATTTACTCAAATAATGCACATGACCCAATTTGTCCTCTCAAACTCTTCATTTGTGTGCATAGGTTATCAAAACCTAGTATCTAACAATATGCAAACATATTTAGGAAATGAAATTTTTTTTTTTAAAGCAGCCAGAAGTCTATGTATATATCCACAAATTTTGGTCCACTTATAACAACCCAACAAATGTAAAATACATCAAAGTCTTCGCCACCATCCACCATAAGTATAACTCAATTATCACATGTACATCAGAAACTTACTTGATCCAGATGAGTGAATTATAGAATTCTGGATCTATGGACTCCAGGTCTTTCAGACCCAGAGGTTTGTTCAGAATACGTTTGTAAAAGGGCAGCGAGAAACCTGTGTCGATAAATTTGCCATGGAACAAGGCCTGGAGAGACATAAAATGGAAAGGTTTTGTATGCAAATTAAAAAACAACAACAGATAAACAGAAGACATTTATCTCATATTTGAGATTTGTAATTTTATGGGAGAAAGTCAAACATATTATTCTGTAAGGCACATCTATCTCTTTTGAAATTTAATTGATTAAATTGCAATAAAAGACAAAAGCATAAAATATTGCATGATTCACATAAAGTAATTAATGTGTTACACAATGTAATAATGTACAGGGTGGGCCATTTATATGGATACACCGTAATAACATGGGAATGGTTGGTGATATTAAAGTCCTGTTTGTGGCACATTAGTATATGTGAGGGGGCAAACTCCTCAAGATGGGTGGTGACCATGGTGGCCATGTAGAAGTCGGCCATCTTGGATAGAACTTTTGCTTTTTCAATAGGAAGAGGGCCAAAACAATGGTGTGCTTGGTTTCAACATAACTCACGAAATAATAAAGTTACGTTGAAACCAAGCACACCATTGTTTTTCTTGTGACATTACCAATAAGTCTGATGTGTCACATGGCCCTCTTCCTATTGGAAAAACAAAAGTTGTATCCAAGATGACCGACTTCTACATAGCCACCATGGTCACCACCCATCTTGAGGAGTTTGCCCCCTCACATATACTAATGCGCCACAAAACAGGACTTTAATATCACCAACCATTCCCATTTTATTACGGCGTATCCATATAAATGGCCCACCCTGTAGTATGGCATAATAATATGGCAGGATATAGCAATGGCAGACCAGATTAATCATGCACATACATTTAGTTTCAAAACTAATGATTTAAACTTATTAGTAACAACTGAGAGATGGTGCGCATACCATGGCAATAAATCGCCCAATGAACTTGAAGTACTTAAGGTGATCCGGGTTGATGTAAGAGGCAGGGTTGATCTGAAGACAGTAGTTGTCCTTGCCAGCATACTCAAACAAACAGTACATTGGATTCAGCACCTCATGAGACAGCAAGAAGAACCATTCCCTGAAAATAAGCACGAGTGGTCAAACTAGTTGAGTGGGGTAGTTCTTTTTAAACTAGATTTTAATGACAAAATCACGAGTTTTTACTGTTTGTGTTGTTATTTTAGCAACAGGGTGGTGCAGCTTTTACTTTGAGATTACCTGGCCACACCTCCATAGTCCAAGCCTTCCTCACCAGGGAAAATTATCCAAAGTCTACGCCTAAGATCTTGTGGGTGGAAACTCATGATCTAAGAATGAATTAATTACACATCTCAAGCACTGAAAAGACAATGTTATTAAATATAGAAATGTGGTGAGAAGACAGTACAACCAATTAAAACAATTACCTGTTGAAATGAATCCTCAAACAAAGTTTTGCGTGAAACTGTAATTTTAATGTGCTGAGGCATCGACAGTTGCTAAGAGGAAACAAAACATGTAAACAATGTAAATAATTGATTTTAAAAACTCTGTCCACTGGCAAAATCATTTACACTTTACTTTGCATTTACGTAATTAAAAACAAGAAGAACATAACAGCATATGTAGTAAAACAGTATGATATGCTGAAAGCACGTACCTGACACCAGAATCTGAAGTATTGCACTTTGGCTTTGAAGTCCCTGACATAAGTTATCTGTGGCCCATTCTCACTACAAAAAAGACCACATTAAATTATTGTCAAATAAAAGTATCAAAATACATTTTGATAACAAGTGCTTATATTCATCTCTGGACATTCTGAGCATCCTGTTTGTTTTCTTTAGCAACACCCAGGCTTTGTGGTCATGATCACTTGAGACTATAAGGCTCATTTGATTTTACGCCAATCGCTGATTTAAATATATTCAGGCGTGCACTAATCAATATTCTTGACATTTGCAATTTAGTGTGGAAAGAGTTAGATAAGCAAACATATACACATTTTGTAAAAATTAATGAGACACACCTGTCCCATTTAAATTGAACTCTGTTCATCCCCCCCCCCTTTCATGATGCTTGTTCATGCAAATGTAAGCACTGTAACACACCCAGGTACGGACCAGAACAACAGAACAGAGACCATTGGAGTAGGTCTCAGTCAAACTCCCGAGTTGTTTGCTTATGTTGAGAATGACCTCAATTATAATTATAAATACATATATAAAAACAACCAAAGACTTTTTTGATTCACAGGCTACAGAAGCTTTTAACGTGCAGTTGTGTCTGTCTCCATTAAATGAATCTGATCCCCCTCGTGTTAGCACAAGATACCAAAACTTACAGTGAGGATTTCCCTGTGCGAGGGTCAATGTAGGTTGTTGTTCGCCTATTGTGATCTACAAAGTAGGGAATACCATCCACAGTGAACCTCATCTCCCAACCCTCAGGCAGAGGCTTGTCATTCAGCAGCCTGGATAAAGTTAAGTAAGCACAGAGAAATGCAACCATTAAAATAAATCCTTTTAAAAGAAACATAAAATGTATATTTTAAGTTAAATGAATGAAAAATAATAAATGGAATCAAAGATTTAAAAACTCGTCCTTAAAAGCAGGGTTTCCTCCGTACTACTTAACTGTGATTAGCTGGTTACAAAAAAAGCATTTAGACAGAAACCCTTCCCTTTGTGTATCCATAAACCATAAACTTAAGAGCAGTTAGTGGTCAATAGCAAAGACTTTCTGAAGGAACTATCCAATCTGTTAAAGATGTCAGAATCCAGTCATTATGTTCTACACATTTAATCCAGTTTCACAGTTGCCAGATCATCTGCATGCAATTTCTGTGCCACTGTTGACCTGTTCCAAACCCCCAGCTCCTAAGAGGTTAGGACAGCTTTTCAGGGAGTCCTGCAATGGAAAGAATTAACCTTCTACATCAAATTGATGGCTGAAACACAGACCTAAAATGTGTCACTCAGAAATTTGGGCCTGCCAAAAACAAAGTGACATTCCTTTCACTTGTCATTTTATTCTAGACATATCAGCGCTCCCTACTGTCAAGAACACAAAATACACTCACCCTTGGGTCCTTGGGTCTTCCCACTGTGTCCTGCGAGTTGGGTGATGGACAAAATACACTCTACCATTGGTGTCAGTTCTCTTTTCTTGTGAAGGAGAAAATCAACACATTTCATTTATTTATCATGTCAGTAACATCAGCTAAAACATTTTTGTAATCTCACTGATACTTACCCCATCCGTGAGGCAGAGGTCCTAGTGGGTCAAACTCTTTACTGGCTGTGGCTGCAAACTGGTCTTGCAGCTGAGCCAGAAAGAAAACGTTACAAATGTCAAGTCTGCAAAAACATCTGTAAAAACTATTTTTGTCACGGTCTGTTTAAACACAGTTTAGACTTAAAATCAGAGAAGAAACTGACCCAAGAGCATTTGTATGTTTATTTCCATCGGGTGCTTAAAGCTTTTTAGTCACGAGACTTAAAACATGCTATCTGGACTTTACAAACTCATGCAACCTTACTTGAGCTCCTTTCACACTCGAGAGCTACATCAGACCTCAAAGTCTGCACTGTCACTTCATTTTAAAGAGAAAGATGTTCCAAAATGTTTCCAAGACACAATTATTGCAATATATTGTTCAGCATGAAATATGCAAATTACACAGTAGAAGTGGAAAGCTGAAACCTTAAGTGCTTATTCATTAGACTGCAGGTGTTTAGTACTTAAACGTTAAAGTTATTTTTCTATTTATAAATTTGAATTTAAGACGTAGAAGGACTGTGCAGTATAATTTTTGTATGTGGTAAAAGTACACCATATACAAATGATTTTATAGATCAAAAACCATGCGTAGATGGGCTCTTTAAGCAAATCAAAAGAAATACATCTTCAAACTGTTCTTCATGTGTAGTCTGAAGCACATTCAGTGACTGCTCTCACCCCATATATGAATCTCTGGTTAAATTGCTGCATGGCTCCCTGAAGCTGGCTACGCTGGTGCTGCCATTCCTCGTAGTTACGCACTGACTCCTGTGTGGGTCTTTGCCATGTAGTAGTTCGGGTTATGTGGTCAACATAATAAACTCTACCCATTGGATCCACTCTGCGCTCCCATCTGCATAAAAGGAGAGCAAAAAAAAAAAAAGTTGTTTATTTTGCCAAGGATTTCTTTCTAGATATTAAAAACTCCCACAGAGAACACATAACCACATAGTAAAAGTGATTATAAACAATGTGGCATAGATAATTATATGCCACTGAATACACAATATTCAAACTACATATATATCTGTAGTATAAAAAAAATCAAGATGTTTGGCACCCTGAAGGCAAAGGCTCAGGCCTATCCCAGGTTGTTCTTTTCTCAATGTGATCCACATAGTATACCCGTCCATTCTGGTCAACTCTTTGCTCCCACCTGCAGAAGAAATACAAATTAAATAAACAGATTGAAAATAAGCTTAAATGAGGGGCCTATAAAACAAAATGCAGAAAGCATTGCTCTTTACCCTGGGGGCAAGGGACCATTGTTTATGGGAGCCACCCTGGGAATTGTTGCTGAGGCACTGGCCCCTTGTTTAGGAACACTTGCTGTCTGTGGGGAACTTGATGTTGCCGCCCTTGCATTTGATTCATTCTGCTGATCTGAACACCCACTAGCTGATGCCTGAGAGGAACCATCGGAAGCTGGGCCTTCGCTGAGTTCACTAGGAGAAGAACTGCTAGAAGAGGCTATGAAATGAGCAAGAACAAGAGTAGGGAACCTTTAAGTCTGTGAAAAAAAATGTTCTTTCTATTTTCAAAGGTGTATTTGTTTTCAAAAGCGTAGTGACTTTAATACTGACTGAAGTCAGTATTCAGTGCTTTAGCTAGTATATCAAAGAATAATGGTATATTAGACATGAGGGAGATTGAAATCACTCATGTGATGTATATGTAAGCCATTTAATCTTTGATGTCTTATAGTTTTCCTACATGGTGAAGCTGCCGGTTTCTGTCGCATAGGAGGGGGCGGTCGAGTAGGTCCAGAAGGAAGTGATGCAGTGGAGCCCCCTGGAGACCGTGAGGGAGAACTTGTACCATTGACAGCATGCACATTTGGTACAATGACCCATTCATCTGAGTCACTTGAAGGTGATGAGCCTCCGCTTGACCTACAAGTACAAAATACTTAATATTTGAGTAGTTTTCCAAGACCAAAGATTTAAAATGTTTATTTAATCTTACAAAACCAATGTCCAAATATTTTAATGCAATAGTATCTTAAGATCATTAATTAAAGATTTACTAGACCTGTCACCAGTATCTCCATTTTGCCGCGTATTTCCATTTGGAAGAGCAGCTAGCAAGCCATAAAAACAAAAATAAAATTAAAAACAAAAATCAAAATCAAAGTAAAAGACAAATGTTTAATGTGACATTCAAAAATGTATGTGTAACTCCCAAGTTCTCAAATGCTTGGGTGCAAATGTAGTCACTAATGCAGGTAGATATAAAGGTTACAAGTAATGCCAAGGTCTTGTCAGGGCACAGAACACTGATAAGCATTTACAACCTGGCAGCAGTTTCCACCTTGTTACCTCATTGCTATCAGATTCATTAATAATGACCAACATGGTAACAAGCTAAATTTATTCTGCAATTCTATTCATTTTCACATTACAGATTATGAGCATTCGTGTTCTAAAATTGCAAATGTGTCCCACATAGTATACTGGGTTTGTGTGAGCGTGGTCTCTCACCTTGTTCTCTCTCTGCCAAGCCAAAGGTTTCTGGGTCTACCTGCATGCCATCCAGACAGACTGACAAGTCACCTACAAGATCCTGGGGGTCTCTGTCAGAGCACAGCTGCAGTGTCTGCACGACCTCACATACTTAAGGGGGACAGAATACATGTCAAGTTTTAAGCAGGCACTGTAATTGCAAGACAAGAGAACACATACGATACCATAACACAAAAGAATAAAAGCAATTATTAACGATGTCCTGGTTTAATTAAAAACTGCTCCCACAAGCACATTGTTCTCCTAGTAACATTTATTACTAAAATAAACAAATACTGAAGAACAATTTCCTATGGGGTCTCAGATTGTTATTAATCACCTGATTTTTAAAGCAGTGTTTCCTTTTTTAGCCCAAACTGTGACAGTGTGAAAACAGCAGAGCTGAAAAACTCCAGTCACAAGGAATGCCTCAAAAACCATGTGCAACAAGAATCTCATTCAGTGCTTTAAAAATCACAGACAAGTAGCTCTTACAGAGAATGTAGACCAGACTGTAATGTCACATGTTTTGTGTATGCTATGCACACTGACCAGGTCTGATGAAGCATTGTATTTAGTTACATCAAACACTGAAAAGCTCATGTGTATAGGTGATGCAGTGTACAGCATCTACAAAATGTGCATCAATTACATTAATTGTGAGACATAGACAAAGAAAATGAAGTCAGAAAGGGAGTTCAAAAGTGCTCCAATTTGTTATTATCATGAAATCATGAAGTCATGTAGTAACAGCTTTGTCTTTATACAATTTACGATTTTGTACAGCTCAACTCCAAGAACCTAGAAATATTAGCCGTATACTCATTTCCTCAGAACATCTTTCCGTATCCAAGGTTAATATAGAAAATAGCAGCACAAGTATCCTTGTGCTACAACATTTTCACAACTGTCTCATGCATGGCTGTAGCTCAGGAGGTACAGCTCCTATTGATGAGAAGGTCAGTTGTTCAATTCCTCCAGTCTGCATTTCAAATTATCCTATAGGCAAAGTACTGAACCTTGTGTTGCACTCATCAGCGTGTTATAATGAGTGTGACAAAAGCACTAAGGATAGAAAAAAGTGCCTGTATAAACATGTGAATGAAAGTGTTTTGAGTGCTCAAGTAAAGTAGAAAAGTGCTACATAACTTCCAGTCCATTTACCATATCATGCCAATAGTGGGGGAAAAAAAATCGCCACTTAGGAAAATGAACTTACATTTCATGTCATTGGCCTTAAGGGTCTTGCTGATTTCCAATGTAGCTAGACCCAATAGAATGTCTGACTTGAGTGTCTGATGGCTCCAAACACGAAATATCAGTTTGCTGAACGGCGTCACAATTCTGTAGAAAGGTGAGAAATTTTCAGCATATAGCACCAACCAATACGATACAACAGCAGAGAAATAATTGAGGGAATCTGTACAGCTTCTTAGCTTTTGTTTGAAACTCATCAAGCATTGATACTTTTTGTTTTGTTTTTCCCACCTCCACGTACAGAGGAAATCCAATTAATAAGTCTATGATGATTTTAATCCTCCATTATATCTTACATTACATTTACTGTTCTCAATTGCAAGATTCTGCTAAAATATGGACCTAAACAAATTTTCGCAGTTGTACTCACACTGTGAGAGCCTGCTTCCATTTAGGGCTGTGTGTGTTGTTGCATTTCTCAGTCCTCTTTGACTGGCCATCCACTGCTATTTCAACATATGGACTTGGACCAAACCAGGTCTTTTTGTTTTCCTTCAGCTTAGCTGAAAGCACTGGAAAAATAGAAATTCTAGTCATGGAAAACCAAGATTTTAAAACCACTTCCTGTAGCCCCATGCATCCTGAGCTCAACAGCAGTCAGTTTATTTACATCCAGCTTTAAGGTATTTTTTTTAAGACCAAGGGATTCATCAAAATCTAGGTTTCCATGACAGGTGTTAAGCATATTAATAATGATAAAAGAAAACCCCGTTAAGAATTTATCACAGTCCTCTACTGGTTTTTGTTAAATGATGAGCATACAAATTTTGCAAAAACAATAACTTACCAGTAACTTGCAACTGGGCCTTCATGGTTCATCCATAACATTAGAGCCTAAGTGGCAACAACAAATGAACCTCCAATCAATGTTATCACATATAACTTAATACTTAAAGAGTGAAAAATATAACCTGATTTATAGTCAACTGTGAGTAAGCAATCTAAATAAAACAAAGAGATACTTGAGACAGATTCTGGTATCTGGGATCATTTTTGTTGACTCAAAGATAACATGTTATCTCAATTATCACTCTGGTTAAATATTTAAATTGACTGTGGTTTACAATACAAAAATAAACAAATTGAGCTATACCCTCACTAGCTTCGCAGCACACAGGCCCAGGGAAATCATTCATAACTGCTGTCCAAATCTGTCACTCATCTGGTAGAGCTTGTAAATCACCAAACCGCATTGCTATGTGTGCTAGACAGTCAATTTTAGTAATCAAAACAGAGCCTGAACTAAATAATGGTTGGTCAGTATAAAAAAAAAATTGTATTGGCATACATATTGTTCATTGTTGAGGTTTGAGATATTGGTACTGAGAAACTGAGGTTGTATGGAGTAAAATGATTTCTGCTTGTTAGTTTGTGAGGTTTTATATATATATATATATAAACAGAAGGGAAACGAGACGGAGGATATCAGTCAGTAAACTGATATCTGATCTCGTTGCGCATTAGGCTCAATTTTCTCACAGGTTAGCAGTAATGTTAGCCAACAGAAGATTAGTTATTAAGACAGCGTTAAACACTAGACTCTAGTAGAGTTTCCGTTTAAGCTGTCACATCACCATCACTAGCCAGCTTGTAAACTGTTTCATAACTGTAACGAAGGCGGACAAGTTCAAGAACCTGGAACTTTGCACACCGATATCCTGATCAAGGCTTTAGCTAACCATGCATTAAACCCACGCTCGAAATGCTAACACCACTTTCACTCCTTCGACTATTTAGAGGAGGAAAAATCAAAGCTGTTCCTTGGAAGAACTCTAAGTGACCATACCTGATGAAAGAAGAAGATGAAGAGTGACAAAAACTTTAGTTTCAGCTATGTCTGAATGATGACAGGTAAGATAACAACATCAGCTCAGACCAGTGATCCGCTAGCTTGAACAAGTCCAGGTTTTCCGGTACAAGTTTTTCATAATAAAGCATTGGAGAAAAAGGCTTATTATCTATATAATCTGATTATCTATATAAGTTATAAGCAACATTAGGCGTCAGACCATGTTAATTTTTATTATAAAGTTATACACAATCAAAAACAAAAAGACAAAAATAAAACAGCACGATGCACCAGACTATATTTGTCTTGGTATTTTTGTCCCCCAGCTTGCTGCTATTATAAGTCTGGACTAGAGTAGTTTTGTCATTTGATTTCTGTCTGCAGCATTAGTAGATGTCGCCTATAGGCAAGCTTTTATTTTGAAGGGATGTTGAAGCTGCTGACATTGCGATAAAAAGATAAAACAATCGTATAATTTAACAATATACAAGATACGTTTATGTTCCTTTAAATTTTATATTGTTTGGCAGTACATACTAAAATATATGGTTTTATTTATGAAATTATTCAGGCATTTACTCGATGGCCAAAGTGTGGACACGCCCACGTGTGACATCCGTCTTTTTAGTCCCGTGACACGGCTGTAATTGTTAGCAGTCAGCAAGAAACGCCGCGGTGTGGTAAATGAGATGTTATTTGTTCTATGAGCAGTCACTTTCGCCATTAATATAACGTCTGCTGAAGCACGATGTTATCTCGTCTATTGAAGGAGCACCAGGCGAAGCAAAATGAGCGGAAGGAGCTGCAGGGTGTGTGATAACAAAAATCGATAGTGATAGCTGCCAGTGCTAACCATTGCTAAAAACAAAGCTCTCTTTGACTTAGGATGTCCCAGCACCACACAGTGCTACAGTCCGGTGTTGATTGGTTGTAGTAATGTCTTTTTTCTCTCACAGAGAAACGCAGACGTGAAGCAATTGCTGCTGCCACTTGTTTGACAGAAGCCCTGGTAGACCACCTCAACGTTGGGTATGACGGTGATTCCTTTCTTTTTTCTTTTTTCTTATTTCTTGCTGTTCATTTTGGTTTGGTAGTATTTAAGGAATGCTCAGTCATCCAGGTAAGTAAATCTCCAAAAGTTGATTCTGTTCATCTGGACGTAGCGTTTTTAGTGGGAGTAACGTTTCGCCACTCTTCCAAGTGACTTCTTCAGTCTCAGTTTACTGCAGGTTTCCCCAATCGTATAAACAGTACATTTGCATAATGATCGAAACTAACACCACTGAAGGAACAATGCGCTGGGAGGTCAGTTCCATTGATCAACAACCACTGATCAAAGCCCATTGATCAATGGCCATGAGTACCATTCACATAGAGTTGGGGAATGGCTGCAATCACAGCACTGTAAGATGCCAAGAGATGTACCCTTAGACCCCCTTCTCGATTCAGAGATGGTCTTTACCTTTTCACGTAAATGGCCTCCTTGACTACGCGCTCAAACCAGCGTTCCTCCCTGTCCAGGATGTGTACATCCTCATCATTGACACTACAGGCCACTAGACTGTAGTGTCTAGTAAATAGACTGCGGAGGTAGCTTTTCTGTGTTGTGCCATCCGCTTCGCCTGAGGTTGTTTGGTTTCCCCGATGTATAAGTCCTGGCAATCCTCCTGGCACTTAACAGCGTACACTATGTTACTCTTGTTTGCGTCGGGCGACCTGATCCTTGGGGTGGACCAATTTTTGTCACATCGTGTTTTGGGGTTTAAAAGCCACAGGAGACACGGTGTTTAGCAAAAATGTGTCTTGATACTTCTGAAATATACAGAATCACTACAGGTTTTTGCTTAGGCCAAAACGCGCTGCGGCAAAAATTGGTCCACCCCCAGGATCGGGTCCAAAACTCATCCAGGTTTCGTCACTTGGATGAGTGACAAAACGTTTCTCCCCCTGAAAATGCTACGTTCAGATGAACAGAATCAACCTTTGGAGGTCCCACAGAAAGGTACATTTCACGCAATCTCTCTGGAATATTGGACATCTATGTCCTGCACCAATTGTATTATTTACTTTTAAGTGTTGCTCTGAAAGCTGTACTTGTTTCAGCACCAGTAATTATTGATTTTCTTTTTTACATTGCAAGTTTAGTCAATGAAAAGTAAGCAAGTTGTGAAAAATCTCTGAGCCCAATATTAACTTTCCACATGTTGTGTTGTCTACAACCACTATTCAAAATCTAAGGATATTTAATGTGAAATGAGAATAAAGTTAGAGAATATGTTACATTAAATATTTTTTTGCTTATTTAAAGTCAAGTGTAAACAATTTTAAAAGTATCTTGATTTTAGTGTGATGTTAATAGCTAGTAATTATTTATTATTTGTATCCCACTAATTAATAATAATTTTTCGACTGATTACTTCGTATATGGTATGTCAGTGCCAGGCTGACACAAGGCTGTCACACACATCAGATTTTAGTCATACTGTTTCTCCAGGCGTTCACATTACTGACACCTTCTTCGGACCAAATTAATCAAACAGTTTATTCTTAACAGGATGGACATCGCCTAATATTTAATACAGCCAAAAACAGTATGCTGAAATTATTAACAATGTATTGTGAAAGATGTGATGAAACCAGGACAATCGGCTTAAGAGACTCAGAGTGGGATGCAAAGACCATTATTGTTGTGCTGCTCCTGCATGAAAAAGATTAGCCACCAGACCAAAATCCTTCTGGGACAAAGAGAGATTTTTACTATATTGAGTAACAGTGTATGGTTTCAGTGTATTGAAATTGTAGCGGCTATATGTATTATAATGCCCTAAACCTCATTATTTTGTTCTGTTTCATTTTAGAGTTGCACAGGCATATGTAAACCAGCGAAAGCTTGACCATGAGGTTAAGACTCTCCAAGTGCAGGCAAGCCAGTTCTCCAAACAAACTGCTCAGTGGATCAGTATGGTGGAGGGTTTCAATCAAGCATTAAAGGTAGGTTAAAAGGAAATGGCTGTCGTCTGTCATCATCTCAAATCTACCATATCAGTCTTGAACACAGTCATGTTGCAAAATGATTTTGCAGCAAACATCAGCATTTTTTCAAGGTCAGTTAGGATGAAAATGTTAAAAGAACTTTATGATATTTAATAATATTGTACTTGTAATGATAATTCGTTTGACATGTTTTTTTGTCAGTATAATTTTTATCCAAAAATTCCCTAAAATACATCCCCTTAAGTGTGTCAGCAGGCTAACTTCTAGCTGCAGTTCTTTGTGCAAGTGTGAGGAGTAAAACACATTAAAACTGTAACACTAGACGCTGGAGCAAATAAAGTACTATTGTAACCTTGTGTTAAATAACGTCAGGAGTACATACAAACAAAACTGTTTATGCATCTTCCAAAGATCTGCGCTCTCTGTTGTGCACTGGCAGTTCCAGGTCAACACATCGCACTTGTGTAAAATACAAACTGGATCATGATTGGCTTTGGAGTTATTTGTGACATCACCAAGGAATTGCTTGTACAAACACATTTTAATTAGGGACTTAATCTGAGCTCAACACACTTTTCCCCTTTTGAAAAAGAATCCAAAAAACACATTTTGGGAATTAAATAGTGGGTTATATTTGTACATTAACAAGGTTGTGAATACTAATTTTTTTCATGCTCTCATTTAAACAGGAAATCGGAGATGTAGAAAACTGGGCACGCAGTATTGAGATGGACATGAGGACAATAGCAACAGCACTGGAGTATGTACACAAGGGTCAGCTTCAGTCTGCTTGCTCATAAACCATGAACATGTACGTGCTGGACATTTGCAAGTGAAACTGAATACACTGGAATAACATTTAAATCTACTTGAGTTGACTCCTATCAGCGAATATGTGTTTTGCCTTTGTCAGCAGTTTATTTGCTTGTCTGCACTCCCCTCTAAGTTTGCCAGGGCAGCTCAGATGAACATCAGAATTCTGCTGCTTTAACAATTAAATGCACATGTGCAGAAATTGTTATGTTGTTGTGTTAGCAGCAGTGTTGGAGGTGCTTACAGATCAAGGTTGCAACAACCTAAATGGCAGTAGATAAATATTTAGAATAGAATAATTCATGTACAAATGGGGGGGCTCTCACCTGTGGCACCTGTGGCCTACTTTTTCTGAAACAGGAGAATCTGACGATGGCCTCCAGGGGTGGAAGAGGAATCATTTTTGGGGCAGTGTTAATTACCCTTTGCATAGCCTTCCTATTCTCAGTTGTGGTCCTTGCGTACTTGATGAGTGGTAGAAGGCCAGCAGCAGCTCCCGGTCCTGGTTATTCTTCCTCAGGACACAGTCGTGTGCACAGGGCATACATACAGTAGGGGGCTAAGAACACAGTCCTGCAGGGATCCTGTCACTCCATGTGGTGAGTGACAGTAGGCGATAGAGGTGGGGGCCGAGTCAGACAAATTGGTTCACTACATTGCCTGATTTGTTGAATAAAAGAGGAAAAAGTAACATTGTTGTAAAGATTCAGTTTACCCCTTTGCAATAGGTTGAAGAAGCCACAGACATAATAAACACCGGTTACCTTTATTTAGTATATCCAAAAAAAGCATTTTGTTTTATGGCTTTCTTTTCTGTGCCTGATACCTGAACGATGGATGGATTTCAGATGTTGTTAATGATGGAAAAATATTTTAATAAAGTTTAAAAATCTTCACTTGTGTTTTCTTCTTATAAACAAATGTGTTAATTGAACAGTTGTTACATATAAAGACATTGGGAGCAAGGAAATGTGAATATTTGTATAAAGTACCTCATTTAAGAAAGAAAAGCCTGTAGGCTGCTTTTTAAGGAGATACATTGTCAGGAGGTTCATATGCACAGCAGATGTCAGTGTTGGGTAAGCACAGATTAAATCTTTACAACACAACTGGAGAACAAGTGAGAGTTAAAGGCTGTGAGGGTTGCAAGTGGGCAGTTTCCTTCAAAATTACTTCAGGATCAAGAATTGTTTTTTTCATAATGGCTTCAGTGTACCTGTTACAAATGTGAAAATCCCAAAGAGACCTGAAAATGTATAGACTTGCAACTATTGCAACAAGTTTTGATATAAATATAGTAAGTGGATAAATACCTGCCTGGCTAAGGTGCTTGGACAGTTTGTGGAATGTGTGACGTGTCAGTGAGTGTGGCTTGTGAGTTCACTAATCGTATTACAGGCAAGAAATTTACCACACGAGACTGCTCTTAATCTAATTTTAATGTAAAAAAAAAAAAAAAAGGTTGGATGTATTTGTTCTTTTTCCACTGGCCCAAAAATTACGCAGGTCATAGAGACTGTTAAAAGAGTACTGTATGAGCTTTATTACTGATATAACTGTCAGGTGAACTGAGGCAGTCACAGATTGTACTCATGCTTGGTCCTACAGGATTATCACAATTTGTATAAATACTCTTAAAACACAAAGTATTCATGCCGCTGTAAACTAGGAACCTTCAGGCTTTGAAAATATATACTGTATACACTTTGTGGTGCACCATTTGAAAGGACCTGACGTAACATGTTAAAATGTCTTTAAGAAGATCTTGAAATCCAAGTGCACGTCACAGAAAAGGGTTTTTGTTTGTTTCGTTCCCACCACCTTTTTTTTAAACACACCAACCAAATGGTTACGCGTTGCTGGATTACCAATAGCGGGCTAGTCTAAAGGGATAAACAACAGGGATAAAGCTTCTGTCCAACCAGCTGAACTAAGACTGGAGAATAACCAGAAAGGGAACAGGAAGAGGAGCGACAACGTGTGGAGCGCCATCACTTCCCAAAAGATAAAAAGGTAGGGCAACACAGTTTTGTGTTTTACTCACCACTTCAGTTTAATCAAAGAAAGTAATTAGTTTAAAAGTGAATATTAAAAACTCAAGATATGCAGAAATGGACTTTTGAGTTTTATCTGATTATAAATTTACACTGATTGAGATTTAAACAGTTATTAGCAAATTTAGTAAACCACATGTCATAAAAAACAAGAAAACATATTTTAGAAATCTGTCAAAAACCAGTTAAAAACAAAAAAAGTATGTTGTCATTGGCTATTAGGCTAATAGCAAACTGATTTCATGGTTTTGTATCCAAATTTGAAATGGAACACTAGAGAAGTCCCTGAGAAGTCACAAAATTAATCAAGTATTTAGCATTCAGTTGGAAAATTACTGTAATTTGGCATCAAAAATAATAATGTGGTTTATTATTTTTTTCTGCTTTTTTTGTAAAATAGCAAATTTGAACATTTGTGGTTAACCAAAATAATTATATTCTAGCATTAAAAATATCATTACGGTGAAAGAGCTTGTACACACTGGTGGATTAACGATTACAGAAACATAAGAAATCAATTTGGTAATTACCAATATTGTTAATTTAGGGCAGCTGTAGCATAAACCTTGCACTGACATCTCTCTCTTTCTGAGAGAGTGTTCTGGTTCAGAAAATGTAATTATAACTCTACTTGCTAACTTAATTTATCCCAAATGTAACAAGATTTTAACAAGTATTAGTTTTTCCACACAATAAATATTTTGGATACCTTAAGCCACAGAAGTTTTTTTGTTACAATAATAAGCCTGCAGACTAATTAGTTTTCAGCAATCCCAAGCAGATCCGTTACGGGTATTAAAATTATGCATCAAAAACATGTCTTCGTCCCCCCCACTCACTGGGTTTTACTCCATCACAAATGCCTTTTCTTTCTTCCTTAAGAGTATTATCCAAAGATTTATCACATGCCCAGAGCAGCCAAAGCAGTTTTGCATTAGGGGCACCCTTCAATTATGGCTCTCACTGAACAAATTCATTGTGTCAAATAGCTGTCAAAAAGATGAAATAAAACAATATAAAGCTTCAATAAAAACCTAATTATTGTGGAATTGAGACAAAATCGGTTTTGCAACATTCCTGAAACGTATCAATGTATTTCTGATTTACATTCTCTTCTCTGAAAACTGTATTTGAGAGCTTCCCATGTCAGTACATACTAACATGTTATTTCAGCAGGCATCAAGTTCTCACAGTGACTGAAAAACTACTTCTAGTCCTGAAGGCATCATGGATACACAGTTTGTGTATGACCTTTTAGGGTAAGAAATACCAAAACTAAACTTTGACTTCTTGATTTCTTTGCTACCTGTAGTCATACCGTACCATACTCACAGATGCAGATGTGACAGTCAAATACTTAACATTCTTATTACATATTATTTGATCTCTTTTAGGGAAAATGCTTGGTTATACATCTCTGCTACCTTCATTGTGTTGTGGATTGTCGGGTGGCTCTACAGAGACAGCTTGGAGATTGAGGATTTCAAAAATAAGTATGTCTTTGTTACTGGCTGTGACACGGGGTTTGGAAACCTGCTGTGCAAGAAACTGGATCGTAAAGGTTTCCGTGTACTAGCTGGCTGTCTCACAGAAAAGGGAGCTGATGATCTGAAAAGAGTGGCAGGGCCTTATCTGAAGACTGTCCTGCTGGATGTGACCAGTCAGGATAGCATTGAAAAAGCAATGGAGTGGACCAAGCAAGAGGTTGGCGATAAGGGTGAGAGATGATTTCCTACAGTTACATATATGATTGTAGGACATTATTAGATCACACAAGGCAAGCCTGTAAACAAAACACAACATCATGTTTTCCTTGTTTTGTCTTTTTATTTGCTTTGTAGGACTTTGGGGTCTTGTGAACAATGCTGGACGTTCATTACCCATGGGTCCATCCGAGTGGATGAAAGTGGAGGATTTCCACAGCACACTGAAAGTAAACATGAATGGAGTGATTGCCATGACAATGACCTTCCTGCCCCTCATCAAACAGGCTCGTGGTCGTATTGTAAATGTAGCATCAGTGCTTGGTAGAGTGGCAGCAAATGGTGGTGGATACTGCATTTCCAAGTTTGCAGTAGAATCTTTCTCTGACTGCCTCAGGTAAGACTCATTTAAAGGGCTGCTGCAACCATATATATTAGCTTAAGGACCCAGTTGGTACTTTCTTCTTATTTAGAAAGACAGACAGTGTATCATAATTAGAAAGTTAGCATGGGTGATACAGTTTTATTACATTTTCAGTGATAAAAAAGACCATCAGTAAATTACAGAGTGCACTAAAAATACACACCATCTAACCAATTGTACAAATAGACCTAATTTGGCCACAGCGTGCCTCAGAGAAGATTTTTGGTTCTGAGGCCAAACGGGGGGAAATGTTTGTTGCCCTCACTGACTCACATAGCTACATTAACTCTCTTTTTTTGCCAGGTAGTTGAGTATGTTTTCATTAATGACAATGAAAAGCTTGCAGCCTGTGTTATAGAGCTAGCACTGAAACCATCTAAATCTATAAACCTGAATATTAGTTGGTAAGTGGAAACTCAAGACTTTACTAATGTTCAGTAGGTCATTCAACAGTATTTGATAGTAATAGAATACAATGTATCAGTTATAAACAATTGATAAGAACTCATTTGCACTCTCAGAAAATCAAGAAAGCCCGCACTGTAAGGGAATACTAATGACAAGTAGAGATTTTTAGACTCGTTTTTTGGCTTAAATGCAGATGGCCAATCCATTTGGCCATTTGATTGGCCTTTCTACCAATCCAAATATTTTTATTAATATCTCACAAATAAACTGTAAAGCAGATATAAAGCAGGACATGTGTGAATGGTGACCTGTTAGAAAGTGGTGCTCAAAATTAGATGAGGTTTTGTTATTGCTATGAAAAAGCAACACACAGAGCATATCTGTGTTTCCAGGAGAGACATCCACTACTTTGGAATTAAGGTATGTATCGTTGAGCCCGGGTTTTTCAAGACTGCAGTAACGAGCCTCGAACCCATTGAGAGGGAGCTCCATCGCCTGTGGAACCAACTCAGCCCTGAAGTAAAGGCCAGCTATGGAGACAAATACCTTGATAAATGTAAGTACAATGGGCCGTGGATCATCTGAAGCATTTTATTGATGCAGAATAGGTCAATTGTGTCACATTCTTACTGATTTTTTTTTACTCGTTTTTGTTTGTTTGTTTGTTTGTTTTTTGCTTTGATACACTAGGAATGAAATGTAACTGTTAATTTTAGATATAAAAAGTCACCTATTGAGAACTGACTTCCAAGATTCATACATAACATGTTAATCCAAAAATATGTTTGCGTGCTTTTAAAAAAATGAAGTATAAAAATAAATCATTGAACATCAGATAAGAATGAAGGATTCTTGGAAACTGCAAGTTTACTGTGGCTTAAAAAAATCACAAATTACTATCTGGTCACGATACATAATTCTCTTTTTAAGATGTCAATATACAGCGTTTGATCATGAATGCCGTCTGCGACTCTGACCTCACTAAAGTGACCAACTGCATGGAGCACGCTCTCTCTGCTGCCTACCCTCGCACCAGATACAGTGCTGGCTGGGATGCCAAGCTTGTCTGGATCCCCCTCTCTTACATGCCTTCCTTTGTAGTTGATATTGCACTGAAGCTCGTGCTTCCACGTCCTTCAAAGAGCGTCTGATTTGGGATGACCTACTTTATGTCATTTTGACGCAATAAGGAGGCTGACATTAAAAAAGTTTTTTTTTCTTGATCTATTTTCCTTATCAGAGTTGGCCATGCGATGATAATACGACAACTTTAGAAATTACTGTTATTATATTTATAAGTGTATACCATAGAAAAGTTTTTTTCCTCTGTAATGTCTCTTTGACACTTCTAGACAACACAAAAATACTCATACAGTTTACTGTATGCATATTATTCTGTTTGTTGGGTGTTTTAACGCTATTATTTAATGTGCTTGTTATGGATGTTGTTCACCATGGAAGCCTAAATAAAGAACATTTTAATATTAAGAAACTGTGTTTGTCAGAATGCAAGGATGCTGCTGAAACGAGAGTGAGAACGGGCTGCATACAGAAAGAAAATAAATAAAGCTTTGCTCTGAAACAATGTCTACAGGCTGAGCTACAGTTATGGGCAACATGAACACGGCAGTTAAATGAGAAGAAATATGCATATATGAAGACTCATGCACTGTATGTGTGTGATTGTCATGTTTTTAAGTTGTGTATGACTGTATTATTGTTGGATCTTTAAACATTATGTTATACTATTTTGTATACTTTCTAAATGCAGTTCAGTAGCTTCGGGACATTTTCAACTGACAGATGGAATTAATTACCATGATGGAGGGACATTATTACTGTTTTATGTTTTTTAATGCAAAGAAGCAGATAGAGTGAGTCATCTGAACCACTAGAAGAAACAAGAAAAAAAATATGTTTCGCCAGAACTGGGTTCACTATTCTGGCACATTGCTAGCCAACTATAAATGTACACCACATTACATTCAAACCTACTGACTGGAAAATCCACCAGGTGGTGCTAAAACATCGCATGAAAGTTTCAGAACTGAAGTGCTTAAAATTGCCGTACTATAAACATTAGATTTTTTTCCCCATAATGTTGCAAAAGCAGTTAAGTAATGCGTAAAATATTAATATTTCTTTCTTATGCGCGTTTTAATAATACTCCAACAGCTTTGGAGTTTCAGATTGGGAAATTTATTTCTAGCTTCTGACCGGCTCCTGTGCAGACTCTGCTGCTTTCAAATGCTCCTTGTAAAACTTTAACCACGCTTCAAACGAGTATTTGTGGAGTTGTGGGTTGTGACACATTCTAGGCTGTTTTAATAATATAAACCTGTTTCTTGTTGTGCTGTTTAAGTAGTCGAGATCTCTATATATTTTAAGTTAAATGTTTTTTTCCAAGTAAATGAACTGTACTTGTAAAGGGCTTGTAAAAAAACAGTCCCACCTTTCCGATGACACATGAAGGTAACAAAACTTCAACTTCAGCCTAAAGCTGGTAAGTCAACGACCTCGCACGATCAGCTGGCGTCCAGCTCAGAAAATAACAGCAAGGTTATCTGTGTTGATTTCATCCTGAACGAACTATCGCGAAGGCTTTATTTGTGCCATTTGTCGCAGCCATGCATTTCCTGAACGCGCTGCGCCTGTCAAACTCTGCTCAACTGATGGTCAAAAGTACAGATGTGGCGAAGAAGGTTTTCATCGTGCAACCAGCATGCTGTTTGGGCACGAAATCAATAACTCAGTTTCAGAGACGATCCCCTGCACTACGCGATCGTTTGCATCTGAAAATGTAAGTATGTGTGTGCTAAACTGGTGAGAATCAGCACCTTCTTACTGGTGTGAATTCGTTTAAACAGAACGCCTCCACACTAACTATTATCTGCCATATGCTGGTATATAATTATTTGTGCATAAGCAGTTGTTTTCTGTGTTATGGGCACAGAGAAACTATAGGAGGAAGAGAACAGTCACCATATGGACCTCCATATAGGTGGTTATGTCTGTGTGTGCAGCATGTGTAGGCTATAAAAGCAATCTTGTCTTTTATTTGTTGTTGTTGTTGTGTTTTTTTTAAGGGAATCCAACACTTCTTTTGATTGTTTTCCTCTTTTCAAGAGTGTGCTCTTCACTTCACCAGGAATATGCATTCAAAGCCATCTGGTTCCGGAGTGGAAAACATGCTTTTCTACACCATCACAGAGGGAAAAGAGCAAGTGCCCATCTCATACTTTACAGCAGTAAGCAGACATCATCTGTACATTACTTTATATGCACTGTTGCTACTGAATATATACTATCCTATTTATTGTACATACTGTGTGCAATGACATTAATGCTGACAACTTCTTATTTGCAGGCACTGAAAAAAAATGGCCTTCACCCATCCGATCCTCGCCTTAAAGACTGCATGGAGAAGCTCCGAGAGGCCGTGAAGGAATCTGTTGGCGAGGTGATGATGGACAAAGACCTTTTCCACAGGTGACAACCACCAGGCAACCAAGTCAAGCGGTTTCTCAAGGCTAAGAAAATTTATGTCAATAGCACCTCCAAAGCACACAGGCAGTTCAGAATGATTGGGAAATGAGTCAGTTAATCATTCTTTAATTAAACTAAAAAGAATCCAGTCTGACCAAAACTTAATTTAATTAAAGAATTTCTTTTGTATTTTCCTGCAATTTGGTTCTGGAGCAATTTGGGGGCTATGGTCTTGTATATACAGGTTTACTGCCAGGGCGTTATGAATATAACTATATACTGTGATTAGAAAGCCTGTGCCTTTCCTACTGACAAGAGAACAGTCAACTCCACTGTAGTAGACCATGATAACCCCCATATCTTGTAAATTTTACAAATGCAAACTGTTTAAAAGACAACCTCTATCTTCTACTGAAGCCCAATCAGTAGAAGATAGAGGAAAGTCTAGATAATTATTTTATATCACTTTGATTTTAAGTAGGCCTAACCATTGAAATTCTCTTTTCTAACGATGTAAAAAAAAGTTTTACTACACATTTAATCTCTGAGAATAATATCAGAAAAAAGTGGAATTACACAGTAAGTCCTAGATTTTCCATATGACATAGTAATGGTGGTGTAGTAGATGAAATAATTGAAAGAAATCTTTCACAAGACAGGAAACAAGAATTTCTGGTAGCTAATTGCTCAGACTGTCCTGCAATAACAAAACGGAAAGTTTCTCTTAATTCACAGAGAATGCTCTTTTCTTGTGGATTCACTGTAAAGTCAGTATTAAAAAACAGGAACTTTTCTCTTATTTAAATATTCATATATTTTTTAATTACTGTGGTGTAATATAAATTGTGACGGGGGAGGTCTTTAAAAGCATAAAAGGCTGCAAAACCTATTAAAATACAGTTAAAAATACAAACATTTATAACCCCTTCACGTTTTCCAAAGCTGTCCATTATGCCGATTCTGGCCCCTGGGCCTTAAGTTTTATACCCATGGTCTAGCTGGAAATGTGTGCACTTTTTAACTTAATAAACAAAGCATTTTACAATTAGGACACAGAGATCAGATCAGTAACCCTGTGGTTATTGGACAGCGAGCCTGAGCCACAGCTGCCTCTGTCTACAGAGTGTGATTCAATTTGGAAAAATGGTTTACATTGCTGGTAAACGCTTTATGTCTTTGATCACTACAAATCAAATGAGGCTAAGTTTCATTGCATTAGGGTTATTTACACTCAGTACGTCGACCCTCGCGCTGAACTGCCTGTAAGTGCTGACATTTAACTGTTAGTCCTGCGGCTGCTGGAGATATAGTTTTGCTCCCTTTTTTTTTAGTTTTTTTTGTTGTTTTGGTTATTTCATTGTGTTTTGTTTTTTATTATTAATATTATTTCTTATGCCACTCTGTGAAACCAATGCAGTCTGTGGATAAGCCCATGATTTGTCATTTGTGTGTCAGCTTAGCAAGTCAGAAATCAAGTTAAGAAAATGGCACACAGAATAACTTTTAGCAAACTCTAAAGGGCAACAGTGGCCAAGAAAAATGGATCTAATGCGGCAGCTGACAGGAAATTTAACTTTACATTTCTCCCACAATTATTGTTGTTTTTTTGTGGGACTTAATCTTCGTTACACTATCCCTCAGAGAGGGCTATCTTAGCTGTGACAGTCCATGGTGTTTTGTTTTCCATGCATGAGGAAGCAGGTGCAGGCATGAGACCAAACTATTTTTAGCCTGACCTTCCACTAACAATCCATTTTAGTACAGGATTTGTTGTATGTGATGTTATGCATAATTGTTTCTCTCTTCTTTTGTCTTCCACGTACTTTATGTTCAGTCATTCAGACAGGTTTAAGAATGATAAGGCGGAACTATAGAATGTGGAAGAAGTCGGAACTAAATGGACAACATTTTATGCAATTTTTAAGGCTATGGCTTCTGGTGTCACAAATTGTGCGCATACAGATTTTTTTTCTTTATAAATAATAAATTGAAAAACGGATACACTGTTTAATGTAATGCAAATACGTACAGGTATAGCTTAAGAATGTTAGATTTTTCATACAGTAATAAATTCACACACATTGTAATGTCATAATTAAATACATGCATTTCATCAAGATCCATCCCAAACATGGAGGTGTCAAAGTCGGTGTCAGGACATGTCAGTTTTATTTACTGTCGTTTTGATCAAAGGAACAGCTTCTCACACTTAATGAAAACTGACAGCTGCTGGCTTCCACTTACTCTAGAGGCTACGCACACACATGCACACCCACACACACACACACACACACACACACACACACACACACACACACACTCATGTGTGTACTCATATCCTTGAGGGGACATTTCTTTCCCTAGCCCCTTACCCTAACACTAGCCATCAAAAATAATTGCCTAACCCTAACCTAAACTCTCTTAATACCTAACCATAAACCAATTGTATCTCTTTCACTAAAACCACATTATGAATCGGAAATGCCTTCAAACTTGTGGGGACCGGGATTTTGGTCCCCACAAGTATAGTAAACTTCCATTCTTTGGTCCCCACAAAGATGTCTAAACAGGTACACAAACAACACACACACACACACACACACACACACACACACACACAATGAAAGTATTTTCTTTTTATTTAGAGCTCTTGAGTAATTCTGCATTATGCTGTTTTTGTCTTAGATGTGTAGGAGGAAACATTGTTCTGCTAATCC
Source organism: Pundamilia nyererei (assembly GCF_000239375.1). Lineage (NCBI taxonomy): Eukaryota > Metazoa > Chordata > Actinopteri > Cichliformes > Cichlidae > Pundamilia > Pundamilia nyererei. Next base: position 4,576,255 of record NW_005187435.1, on the reverse strand, counting down.
AGGCCTTCAGGAAGAAGTTTATCATCCCTGAGTTTGACCTGTTTGTACAGAAAATAAATGAAATCTACAAAAACGTGCAGAAGCAAAGTGATGGGAAGGTAAACTTTTCCAAATGTAGTTTTCCATGCTATGATGGTTTATTTGCTGCATAAAGCTTTCTCTTAATTCATCCTGCTGCCCCAACATCTGCACACATTAAACATAATACTTGATGAGTAAATAAGGAATCTCTTCTACTACATTAACATTAGTTCTAACAATTACTTCTGAATGAGCATTACTTCTGTCTTAACTTTAACTGTGTTTGTCATTGTGACTGCAGGTTGCAGACTACATTCCCCAGCTGGCTAAATTCAGCCCAGAGCTATGGGGTGTGTCTTTGTGTACAGTTGACGGACAGAGGTAGGAACTAAACATTTGAATAATCTAAATGAGAGTCTTTTATGAGATTTGTAGAGATCCATAGAGCTATTTCATTCATATATTATGAGATTCCTCATTAGATTGTGATTTCCCAGCTATCACTGAATGACAGCTGGAAACAAAGATTCTTCTTGGCTAGTGTGTTACTAGATTTATTTGATTTGACATATTCTTTGTAAGACAATTTGATATGAAAAAAATTTGCAGAACATCAGCCTATTTTGCTGTGCTTTTATTTTATTTTTCTCCATTTTTGAGTCACAGACTTACTGATACACATTTCTGTAGTCAAAATATAATTTTTAGTTCCAGTCTTATAATCTTCATACACAGTGCATTTGCTACAGATTTCAGAAGGTGGATCAAATATATATGAGCATTCTCTCAGTCTCTACTTAAACATAGTTCATACTTTTTTTTTAAAGTGATACTGCACATTGAGTATGACTATCACTTTATTTTCAAGATTGTGTAGGCTCTAAAGGTCTATTCGGTTTTCTTTTTGCAGGCACTCAGTAGGCCACACCAAACAGCCGTTTTGCCTGCAGTCCTGCGTGAAGCCCCTGCAGTATGCCATTGCCGTACATGAGTCAGAAACTGAGAAGGTTCACCGCTATGTTGGCATGGAGCCCAGTGGACTCAAGTTCAATGTGCTTTCACTTGATGATGAAGGTATGTAAAGCCTCATTACCTCCTATTGGATTATAAAAATCTATCAATGCAATCAGTGTGCGGAAATGACACCTGAAGTTCAAAGAAATCTAGTTATGAGGCATCTAGCACAGCACATAACATGTATCTTAGTTTCCTTTTACTCCTGCATAAGTGCTAAACTGACTGGATGAACAATGTCTTCGTCCAGATGAAACCCGAATTTATATTCTCATAATAATTTTATCATAATGTTTCTTTATTCTTCTGCTTAATATCAAGGAAGAAATCTAGCTGTGTTACTCTGACACAGAATTTAGGTCCTTCACAACTGTCACTGACACTGGTTTCCTTCTCTGAGAAATACTGTGAAATTCAGGCCATTTCCGTTCCACCGAGTCAAATTTTACACCAGTAATAATTAATGAAATGTAATAAACTGATTAGTTGCTATTTTGGTAACAAGGTAGTGTTTGTAATTGTTTTTCAGTTAAAAAAAAAAAAGAACAAATATTTATTGGTTGCCCTTTTCAAAAAAAAAAAAATTGGTAACACAATATACATTTAAAGACATTTTGTAAATTTGTTTTTGCAGTACTTTTTTGGTACAAATATTATTCTGTTATTCAGATTATATTTCATGCACATTAGGAATTTTGTCAGGACCCTTTTTTTAAAATATGCACTCGTGGTCAGAAATTTACATATACCCATCATGAGCATGTATGTTTGGTGGTAATTTCAGGAATTTTAATGATTTCTTTGACCTCTTCTTTTGGAAGAGGTGGAATGATTGTACAGCTTTATTTTGAAAAATATGAAAATATTTTAATATAAATATAAATTTGAATATACTTTGTAATTTCTCTAATCTAAAAAGGTTAAAAAGTATACATACAGGCCCAAATTAAAATTTTTAAATAACTGTTGTTGAAGCTTCTACAGTGCCTTTTAACCTGACAACGCCACACCCTATTAGTTTTGTTAGTAAGCTACAAGCTACAAGTGGTATTGTAGTCTCTTTTTGCCAGCATAAAAAGAATTTGTTTGACACTCATTGGGTTGAACATTAGCATTGAACTCTGCTAAGAATAGTGGTCAAAAATCCAGTCCTCCCAGTAGCATGTTGATGGTGACCAAAAGCATCTGGTTGAGGTGCAATTTGTTAAGAGTGGGGGCAGCATGTATGTTTGAACCTGCATATATATTTTTGATGTTGTTTGAATTAGAGAAAATCCACAATAATTGCAATCTTGTGTACCCAATTCTTGGTTTTTTTTTTACATAATTGAAGATGTTTGCTGTACAATCATTCTACCCTGGAAAAACAGCAGTGCAAAGAAATCATTAAAATCCCCAAATTACTATAACAAGTGTATATAAACTTCAGACCACAACTCTTATGTTGATTCACATATTATAGAGATTGATTTCAGTCCTTTGTACAAAATCATTATTTCATAAAGAATTTGTCTTCAACCCTGTGTCTTATCTTACTGTCCCGTCTCATAGATAAGCCCCATAATCCCATGGTGAATGCTGGAGCCATTTTGATCAGCTCTCTTATCAAGGTAGACATATGAACAGTTATCACTCTCTTTTTAGTGAAAGACTGTGGCAGCAAAAGGTTAGTTGCAGATTTTATATATTTTTGAAGCTCAAATCTCTTAAATAAAGAAATTAATATTAAAATATGCACTAACTAACTATGTTTACCCTGCTGTTGAGTAAGACTCTTGCAGCAATGGTACTTTGCAGTAGCAAGTTTAAAAACAACTTAATGCATCAGATGTTTTACTGCATGAAAATTTGTGATGTTCTATAGCATATTCAATGTTTGCCTTAAAGTTGGACCACCTGGTTTATGATCATTACCTGCTCTTCTCTTACTGCTGATAATAGGATACTAAATCATGCAATCAGTAACACATTCGTGTTTTTATACTGTGCAATTAGTACCAGCTTCTGAATGCAGGAGCTGAGTGAATGTGGCAATTATACTCAGTACTGTTTGTTTTTACACAAGCAAGCGACTCTCCTTGTTTTCAGCCTCACTCAAATAAGGCAGAAAAGTTTGACTATGTGAGTAATGTACCTCCAGTTTTCTACTCTGTTTAGACCATGAATATAAAAATGTAGGATTATTATTTTGGTGCTCAGAGGTATGCTGAAAAAGCACAGACGTTTTTTTTTCCAGGTTATGGAGTTTGTGAAAAAGATGGCTGGCCAAGAATATGTAGGATTCAGCAATGCCACGTGAGTGCATTTCAAAATAGAGTTGGAGTATTTTGTATTTATTTGCCTCCGTTTGGCACAAGCATGAGGGAAAAGACTTACTGTGTTATGGGTTTAGTCCACTACCTATTGCATTATTGATGTTTTTTTTTTATATTGATTTCTGCTCTTTCTTTGTCTCAGGTTCCAGTCAGAAAAAGAAACAGGCGACAGAAATTTTGCCATCGGATACTACATGAAAGAGAAGAAGGTCAGTTTCAGAACATTTGGACCTCTGTTTAAAATCTCAGACTTCAAAAATTCATTTTTGTTTTTTGTTCTAGATGAAATATTATAGAGTCTAACCAGTTTAGATCATGCAGTTGTGTACATGTTGAAAAAACATTTCCTAAAGCTCACATATATGAATTTAAAAGTTTCAACTTGATAGTACTAACCAAATGACATTAACTTGTTTGCCATTTTATGATGTGTGACAATCATGGTGACAATGAAGGATCAAGTGAATAAGGCCTGTAGGACACAAATCAGAAGCCAGCCAGAAACCTCCAAGAACTACTGATTTTTTCCTTAGCAATGGTTGTATTACTTTTAATATGTTGGACAACTCAAGCAATGTCCGCATGAGGTCATGTTAGAAACTCAATAGATGACACACATGACAAGGAAAAGCTAACATTTAAAACCTAAATACTGTATTTTTATCCATTTTAACCTATTATAAAATGTATATTTTGATCAGGTACTCAGCAGTCATATTCCACATTTATAATAAGGTTTTTATATTATTTAATTTTCATGAAACCAAATTGCCAAGTTTCAGATAAATATTCTGCTTAATTTGGTCAATCAGATACTCATGATGATAATATTTCACTCACCAGTGTTTTCCTCTGGGAGCAGATATGATCGATGCCCTTGACTTCTACTTCCAGGTAAAATGTCAATAAAAAGAGTCTTTTGCAGCCTTTTATTTATGAAAAATGATTCAGTAGTTTCAATAATAAACTGACTATTCCTCTCAGCTTTGCTCCATTGAGGTAACCTGTGAGTCAGGAAGCATCATGGCTGCCACTCTGGCCAATGGGGGAATTTGCCCAATTACAGGCGAGCGTGTCCTGAGTACTGAGGCTGTGCGAAACACCCTGAGCCTCATGCACTCCTGTGGCATGTATGACTTCTCCGGCCAGATGGCTTTTCATGTGAGTAACAGCAGGATGTGATGGAACAAGCGCTTCACTGTGTCACAACAAAAATAGCAATAATCTCATTACCTAGAACAAATGGCACATTCAGCCTCTCGTTCTCATCTCACAGGTGGGCTTGCCTGCAAAATCAGGAGTATCCGGTGCAATTCTGTTGGTGATCCCCAATGTGATGGGAGTGATGTGCTGGTCTCCTCCACTGGACAGGGTTGGAAATAGTGTCCGAGGAATACACTTCTGTCAGGCAAGAAAACAGTTTCTGTTTTATTATATTTAGACCACTTATGTTTTGTTTTTTCACGTTAATGTTTTAATTTGAATTTTTAATGCAAGTAGAACATCCTGGCCTTTCTAATATTTTTCTCGTGTTTAAATTGGCTCTGAAGTCTTCAATACTTCAGGCCTTACGGTAGAAGCTTTAATTTTTTTTAAAGATGATGATGATTACAGTAATAACCAGTTTAGTTTGATAAATAATTTGCAGTCATTTTGTGGCTGTTATATTCTGTTTTATAATATTTAATTTATTTTTTTTTGACAGAACAAAACAGAATAAATAATTTTTTTGTTCCCCCCCTAAAGATTAAATCATACTGTTTTTGTTTTCTTAGGAACTTGTGTCAGTGTTCAATTTTCACAATTACGACAACTTGAGGCACTTTGTAAAGAAACAGGACCCTCGCAGACAGGATGGAGATGACAGGGTGAGTTGCTCGTATTTTGTTTGGTACTGTATGTAATATGCGCTGTGCTCTAAGCCTCCATGTTTATGGCTCTGTGATGTTTTTGCAGAACAAGTCTGTTTTCAACTTGTTGTTTGCTGCCTACAGTGGAGATGTATCGGCACTGAGAAGGTAGATAATCGAGACTCCTGATTTTGTCTGTCCTCTATAAAACATTTCCCTCACAATGTCTAAAACAGGCCCTGGATCAAATTACCTCAACAATGTTTATTACTAGTAAGGTGTAGTGAACAAAATGACCTTTTATACCTAGTACAGAATCAGAGCATAGAGTATAAGACCTATAAGAGTTCTCTTTTTCTTTTTCTTTTTTAATAAGACAAGTGTGGAATCCACAATTTGTTTCAGGGAGGAGATACAAATCTCTTTGGGGTTGCATCAGTAAAGGCAGCTAGTGAAAAAATCTGCCAAATCAAACATGCAGGGCTACCCGCTGCGGCGACCCCTTGTGAATAATGGAGCACTTGAAAGTAGCTGACTGATTTGTTTTGCAGATTTGCACTTTCTTCCATGGACATGGACCTCAAAGACTATGATTCTCGAACAGCGCTTCATGTTGCTGCAGCTGAGGGTAAGCGTCATAAGTTCAGGCTAATTTTACACTTATTCGGTCGTTTTTTTATTTACTTATTTATTTTTAAATTAATGACTTCAAAACAAGTGCAGTTAGCTTAAGTCATCATCTGAGATCAAACTAATCATGACTTTGATCCAAACAACATACATTTAAAGTTTTGCTACAACACAAAAGTTTGTCATAGATGTTTAAGAAAACTTGGTGTAATTGTAAGATAACAGATGCAGAAAGTTGCAGATTTCAGTTTTAATGATGATTGGTTGGTATAGCAGATAAAAACAACCTTTATTACCTATCCACCGTCTTCTCTCAGTTAAAAGAATGGCGTCTGTTCACTCTGTCATTTCTTTTCATTGCTGACTGATACAAAAATACTTAAACTTGTTAAATCGTTTGTTTTGATGCTCACAGCAGTAATTAGCGCAAAGTTTTCACTTTGTTTATTCTCATGATTAACAGTAGAGGTTCAGTACCTCTGGCTCACATTATACAAGCCACTAATGAACCAGCTCATAAACCCTTACAGAGCACCATATGGTAGATTATTTGTCTTCTGTTGCAATGTTAGTTTATTCACAGCACAGATTTAATACTCTGCTGCCACGGCTACAGCAGTAACATTTTTCTTGAAAAGAGCCTCGTAAGCAAACTATTTGTTTCGAGGATTAACATGGAAGTAACAGCAGTTTTCTTCCAAAAGGGAAAAGGCAAAGATTCCTAAATGCCATTCTGAGCTGGATTCCAATAGAAGGAATTAGTAATTACATATTTATTGTTGTTTGTTTTTATTTTAGCAGATTTTCTTCTCCATTTCTAATTCTGTGATGCTACTAGATTAATTTGTCAATGGTGACAATTTTTTTTTTTGCTTTTTAAAAATTATATTCTTAGGTCACATGGATGTAGTAAAATTCCTCACTGAAACCTGCAAAGTTGATCCATTTGTAGAAGACAGGTGAGATAAATACCTTGTATATAATTCTAATTATAATCAGTTGATTAGATTAACCCTGTACTGTCATACTACTTCATTGTAAAGAGCCTTTTTCCATCAACTAAACTTTTCCAATTATTTATCAGCACACGATGTTAATACCACAGTTTGTATACTCTTGGATTTTGTCATCCATAGTTTTATGAATTGCCTCTCCATCACTTGCAGGTGGGGGAATCTACCGGTCGATGATGCCATGCAATTTGGGCATGACGAGCTAGTGAAGGTGCTCAAAGATTACCAGCAAGAGTGCAGGCAGCAGGAAAAGAAGCAGAGTGAAGCTGTGCATCCCCAGAAGCTTGACACCATTGATGGCATGGTGTGATAGCTAAAATGAAGTTCTGAAATTGTAATACATCAGGGCATTTGTGCAATTTTCCAAGTTTAGAAATATGGGTGTCCATTTGTAGCACGTAACATGAGTGACGCACAAACAACAGAATATAACTGTCATGGAGCTTTATGAAAGATTTTCTTCAAATTCCAGTCAGGTGAATATTTTATTTAGCATTTCCTTTTTGTGATTTTGAGTCTTTTTGTTAGAAACACTAGGTAAGTAGGTTGGTGCCACCCATGTAATTTTGAGCTTGTTTTGAGTTGAGGTTTAGGGTCTTTCCCTCTTGTTTTTGCTTTTCTAGGATAATAGCTCAGCTAAGTTTTGGTTTTGTCGTTTTGGTGTTTTTTTTGGCACAACCTAACTGTCCCTTTCTCCCCCACATTTGTTGTTTGAGTCTGGGTTATTTATTTTGTGAGAGCGCTGCCATTAAACCTTTTTCATAACACCTGTACCGAGTTTCCGGAGTTGTTGTGTTATCCCCTCCTGCCCTCGAGGAGACGCAACAATTGCATTTTTAGAACACTACAGTCCGTATAGCATTTCTGTTCTATAATGTATATATGTGTGAGGTTCACTTGATTGATATCTCTGTCAAAGTGCAACCGAGTACAATGCAGTGCCACACAAAGGGAAATTGATGCCACCTGACTCAAAGTTACATGGATTTCAGCAGCAGGTGACAGGGTGTAAAAGATTTTTGATGACAGGAAGGTGCTTGTTGTTTTTGTTCTATAAAGGATTTTCCCTCCTTTGCCTTGTCTGAATGTTGTGTGACACTCGTCTTTTTTACTCCCAGTCAAACCAACTATCAAACTCAGCGTATTTAAATTATTTGAAATCCATACCATAAACACAATGACATAATATCACAGTTATAACACATAGTGACCAACTTAATGTTAATTTATTATGTATATGTTTATACCTTGACTTGGGAAAACTGCATGTTTTTTACTGTAAAAAAAGAGACAATGAGTGTCTCAGTGTGGTACTTTATGATCTCCAGCCTCATAATAAATTAGGTTCCAAAAACTAAATGATGTGAAAGGTTTGGCATTAAAGCCATGTATGCCACCCATAGCTTGATTTTATTTTGATTTTATTAAGCTAGTCAGTGCTTCATAGTGTGACAAATTTGATATTAAATATTTTGCAGCACCGAGTAAATCAACTGAATACATGATGAAAAAGCAGCAGGAGTGTGTTTTGCATAATCAAGATATTTCAATGAAAACAAATGGAACAAGTAATGTAATAAGAACTATTTAGCGAGATATAACAAATGTGCACCACATTATTTTAACCATATAAAGACTGTACCATGAAATAATTGCCAAAAAAATCACATTTTCTGAAACAGGATTGTGTATTTAACCTTCTGAAAAATGTAATAAATAAATAAATATAAATGTGCATATATGAGCTTATATTGCATATATGAGCTTTAATTTACACTATTTTTGTTAAATCCAGTATTTTTGTGCAATTTCTTGCTTAGAAGTCACACTTTTAAGTCTTTAAGAGTCTTTAAGACTCACAAAAACTCATAACAAATATGATACCCTTGACATTACAGGGTTGACTTCCCTCTCCTTACCAATGCTTTATTTATAAATGTAGAGTTAATAATTTTTGACAGATTGTACCTTTAATTTCATGCATATGATACAATAAACTGTAGCCACAGAGCACAAATGCTTCATTTTTTCTTTAATCCATCAGATGGCACTATGTGCCTGTCCAACATGTGTCCGTGTTGTCTGCAAACTGGTCAACCTACAGTATCAGTTGTTATCAGGTGGAACAGTGTGCCTTAGATTTGTGGAGAGAAAGAGCACTGCTGAGCAATAAAGAGCTTATATAAGATTAAGCTGACGTTCAGAGAGACTAGTGCCGCCTGAAGAGACTATGGTGGTCCTGACAGGATCTTGAACCCATTCCACTAAAGAAATAAACAGAAACAGACATTTTCTGTCACAACAAATATGCAGTGCAATATTTTCTACACATTTTACTTGCTCTTTAAATGGATTTATTTTAGTCTCTTAGACCAATATTTCTCTTTTTTATTTTGGAAAGTGAGCAAATATGTCACAACTGTATCCAGCACTTTGAATGATTTACAAAGAAAATCTACACCACCCAGTCGATTAGGTGCAGCTCTTGATTTGAACGCTTTACTGTGTGTAGACTGGTGCTCTTCATTTTCTCAAAAGCATTCAATAAAATCGATTGTTGGCAATTGCTACCTTGTTGAAGCCTGTGGTTTTTTTCTACCTTAAGAAGACAACTGGTGAGGTATCAATGTGTGTCTTCGGAAAAGACAAACACATTTGTATTGCTTTCCACAATGATTAAAATTTTGGACTCTGGACAGTTCGTGACTCAGATAAATTGGACCTGCTTATTAATGTCGTCGACAAGTGTTCATTTTTTTAATGATTTGAACTTTTTGGCATGAAGGAGGTTTAATGAAGCCACAAATATAAAAGCTGACTTTAATGAGTTGGCACAGGGATGTGCGTGAATCCCACAAGGATGTTAGGATTTTCTCAAGTTGACAAGGTTGTTCTGCCATTCAGCCATTGCCTTCTGGAGATTAGGTTTCAGAGAATGCATTTGCAGCAGTGAGATTAAAGGTGGTAATAGCAAAATACCTGAATCAGATCAGTTGCTATTAAATTTAATTTTAATACTTATAGTTCCAGTAGAATGATTCCTACTAGCATTCGTGTTTGACTTAATTTTCTTCTATTGTAACTTCAAGTTGTGATTTATATTCCCTTTTTGGTTTCTAATAAAATCATAGTGAATCTATCAATATTTCAGCATCAGTAGCATATATATAAATATATATATACGTTTCTGTAGCATATGAGTGGGTCACACATGTGGGTCAAACAGACTTTACCAACAACTGTGTTTGTACTGTCATGGTTCATCAGTGGCTGCCCTGGCATGCTGTTCTTACTATGTTCACCAGGGAGGCGTCTGTTCTTCTGTGTTCTTCTGATTCTCACACCTGCGCACACACACCTGCGGCTCATCATTGCTGATGGATCCTGACAGTATTTAAGGCCGTGTTGGAGTAGTGTTCCTCACTGGATTGTTGTACTTACTTCTGTTAGTGTAGCCTGGCTCGCGTTTGTACTTCCCTGTGGTCCCTGGTGCTTCTTCTGACCTCTGTGTCCATCTACCTGTATAGATTGCCCTGGACCTGACCAGAATGAGAGTGGGTCACGGTGTTGGATTGGACGGTGTGTGTATCATGTTCTGGACTCTACGAAGAGGTGCTTGACGTGTGTTTCCCTGACCCTCTCTTGGAATCCCCAGAACACTGTCGCTCTGTATATGTAAATATTTCACTGGTGTTGTATATAAATCCCCTTTTGACTGCACAGTTCAGAGTCCTGTCATTGAGCCCTGCTTCAGTAACAGTGAGATGTAGCAACAGTCAGTGAGATGACTCATGAGAACATAACACAAAGTTTGTATTCACAGTAGCTTACCCCTGACAGTGTGTTAAATTGAGAGGTGAACATTCTTCATCACAAGAATGTGATTAATCAAGTGCAAAAAATGATGAATATGTGTAATTAGCGAACTGTTTTTCATTAACATGAGGAACGTAACCCTCTTGCAGAGATATTACAGATACGCTGACCTTTGGAATTAGTTCCACCAACTGAGAAAATGGTTAAAAAATGTTATGCATTAATTCTGTGTTGATTAACTTGTGTATTAATTTCTAATATGTTTGCTAATCTTGTCCACATATCACAAAGAGATGTGCACAGATTTTTAAATATTCACAGAGGCATGAAAGCATTTCTGTTAAAGAATTGGGGATTTATGAAACATTAGACAACACAAATCTAAATAGACTTTAAAAAGTGCATTAAGCTAAAACTTAATCACCAATTTACCTTTAGTATTATATATAATATAATGCTATTATAGAAAGAAACCCATACAAAAACCGCAGGATAACCTTTTGAGCTTGTAACAACAGAAACAGACAGTCTTGTTCTGGTCTTCTGAAGTTTTCAACCACATCACACAGGCAGCACATTAAAATCATCCATGTGTCAGCTCACGTCACTCGTTCAGTTCGGGCTTGCACACCAGCAGTTCTTCCACAGTTGCACAACTATTAGGTTCATGGTTGGTGATATATCTGGATTGTCAAACTCTTCTACTGGGACATCTGGACATCTACACTTTTAGTGGTAGTTGTCATGAAGCCATTGCCATTATGATGCAATACTTACAGCTTATAGCTTTTCACATTTAAGCTGCAGTTTGCTGCAGTCTCCCTCACTCATTCTTTCTCCACAGACAAGTTGATATATTCTGTACACAAGCAGTGTTTACTGAATCCATGAGCGGTCAAAGATGAAAAAATTACATTTTAAATGAAATCACGACACAGGGTGTCCTTTTGCCATGATTGCTGTGTAGTAAAGATTGTAGGTCTTTTGATTTCAGTATGTGTGTTAACAAACTTTAAAATATCAGAAAACAGTAGTCTGCTATAGTAAAATCAATACCCAACTTCTCCACTTCTCCATTCCA
>NW_005187435.1:4554651-4556380 GCF_000239375.1 Pundamilia nyererei | reverse complement strand
TAAGAAACTGAGGTGAATCCAGAGTGTTTCCATGGAGATGATCACTCTTCTCAACCCATGATCTGGCAAAGCAAGGACAAATGAATCATTACATGATTACCACAACAATCAACCTGCACAAAATGCTGCAAAAATATTTGTAAGAATTGAATGGATTAAATTAACTATGAAATCTTCTATTTACTGCATTAGTAAGACTAATAAAACATTACCACACACAGTAACTCAAACACAGTGTTTTAAAATGCTGTGATCTATATTAATGGTTATAAAATACTAACACTGTTCATCCAGCTGATGTAAGCAGAGACGCGGGTGAAGACAGTAGGCTTCTGGTAGGCATTGCAGCCCGAGGAGGACACAAAGCTGGTCACACCATGGACAACATACTGGCCACCAACACTGCAGTTCAGGGGGCCACCAGAGTCACCCTGCATTCGAAAGGTTACATCACAGACAAGCAAAAAAAAATCATTTATGCATTTTGGGTAAAGTCAAGAGCAAATTTGCCAGTGCACTTAACTACTTCCCAACTTCCAATGTCCAGCTAACATCTCAGTCAGCCTAAAGCAAGTTTGTGCAGAACACAAGTTTACAACATGCACTTTGTGCAGCTTAAGCACTTGCTTGAATTATTGTAAGTGACTTATGCCCTGCTGAAGCAGCAAGTAATCCCACATGTGCCCCCCAAAATATCTTCCTTGACAGGAAGGGGTCAGCTTCCAACTCAGTGGGAGACATTAAATGTCACTCTGTTACAGTGACATGGGACTGAAATAGAACAACTTCTTTCCAGCGTTTCTTCCTGTCTGTTTATACCCAAACATTTTTTAGGGCTGACACACCTGTTTGCTAAAGAGCTTAAAAAAACAAGGTTCAACGTTTGTTAAATATTACAATGAATGAAGACAGTGTTCATCTTTGTTTGTAGCTAATAATGAAGTTCTAGATTTTAACTCATCTCAACCCTAAAAGGTTATTAACCACATAGCAAACCTATTTTTCTTGCTGATGGTTTATTACGGATTCAAAAGACTTAATAAATTATTTACGCATTACCAACTTAACACTCCTGGATATTACACTTTAAACAACAAAGTGTTGCTAAGTAAAAAGCATGAAACAATCGCTCTGGCCTAAAATACTTCATAATGTTCTTGGCTCACCTGACAGCCAGAATTGCTGCCGCCACCAGCACAAACCATGGTGGTCTTCACTGTGCTCCCCCACCATCCGCTGCTGGAGCAGGTATTGTGGTCAACAACAGGCAGAGAGGCCTGCTTCAGCTGGGCGGAGATCTGACCTCCAGCTGTGTACAGCAGTACAGAAAAAAGACTCACAATACAACTGTGTCTTGAAAAAAATCTGGGTGAAAAAACCCTCTCTTGACTTTATGGTTCTTACAGATTGCTTTCCCATGTATGCTAGCACTGCACCGAATAATTTATTGTATAGTGTAAATGCATGATATCCTTATGTCAGACTCACTCTGGGTGCGACCCCATCCACTGATATAGCAGGGGTTGTTGTTAGGCAAAACCTGGTTAGCAGGAGGCAGAGCGGCGAGCTGGACGTAGTTATTGAGAGTAGCATCAGATGTCAGACGCAGGAGGGCAATGTCATACCTGAGAGACCAGCACACAGTCACTTCAATGAATAACACGTTTTGTTCATCTTCTAAAATATCATTAAGTCTTTAAGGATACAGAATAAATATGCCCCAATTTGC
>NW_005187435.1:4551970-4553690 GCF_000239375.1 Pundamilia nyererei | reverse complement strand
GAGAGAGAGCGAGAGAGAGATTGTGTGTAGTGCTCAGCACCAGCCCTTGTCCACCTGTGTCTGTCTCACAGTTATCACTGAAGTGAAGGCCTGCGGATTCATTCATGGAATAGCTGACTCAGCCGCTGAATTCATTATGTTTTTCCATTTACATTAGCAGTTGCTGCTCAGGATTATTTAGTTGGATTCTCTGTGTAAACTAAACTAAACTTTAACATTAATGTAATAGTCAGGGAATTTTGGGGTTCTTTGTCTGTGCTGAGGGTAAAACTTGTATAAATTTTAATAGATTGTATGCTGCTCAGAAGTCAACTAACAGTATGCTCTGTTGAGCTGAGTTCAAGTGATTGCATTGGTGATTGAAGAATATCCCATTTTATTCCCTGAAAAACAGGTTGGGTTGCTTTTGGAGAATGCTATAGGCTATTGTTCAAAACCTGTCAGATCAATTTTAGAGTGTTTAAATTAATCTGAACATATTATAATCCTGTACACTTCAGAAGTCATCCTGTTTCTTTTATCACCAGACATAGGATCAATAAAAATTAGCGGTCCCGTCCCACTGGCAGCCATACATGCCCATAATATTACTTCATCATGTTTGACAGATAATGTGGTGTGCTTTGGTGTGCTCATGAGGTACTCATTTGCTTCTCAGTTTTCTCTTCCCATTATTCGGTAGAAGTAAATTTGGATTTCATCTGCCCAAATAATATTTTCCAGAATTGGGCAGGCCCTTTAAGTTATTTTGTGGCAAAATCTAATTTGATATTCCCTTTTTTTATGTGTAAAACAGTGGCTTGCACTTTATTGTAAATCCTCTGCAGAAAGTGATGTAACAATGATTTTGTGGTGGTCCAATGACCCAGTGTTTTGAGTTTTGTGGGTTCATGATTTATTTGTTTTTTAAAAGTGATGTTCTAGTTCTTTACTGTTTCATCCTTTGAGTACAGTTTTGTTTCCTAGCACTTCTGAGTTTTTTGCTATATGTTTCTGGTTCTATTGTCACAGTTCACACTGGCCAACTGTGGGTGTGTGGGGAAGGAAGACTCAAAATGCAGGACTCTGTGCGATGAATGCAGTGCGTTTATTTGCAGTGAAGTAAATAGTACGCAACAATAAATCCAACTCCCGTGCTGTGTTTCTTTCTAAGTGCTCGTGCTCCGTGTCCCCGCTCCCGTGAAACATTTGCTTGCTGCTCTCCTGTTCCCGCACTCCTGCTGGAAAATCCACAGAGGCAGCTGTTAACATACAACTAAACAGCAACAGACTAGCACTCACTGATTTTGCTGGAATCACTGACGGGTAGTCACTCAACGATCCAGCGTTGGAGAGAGCTCCACCACACTTTAAAGCGGCTCCTCCAACGAAGCTTGATCAGCTGTGTGATGGTCTTCAGGTGTGGCCAACCACCTGGCAGGGCCACACCCACCAGGCCTGAAGGTGCTCTCAGAAACACCGGCATCCACACACACCTGCCTATACACACGCACACCCACAAGCATGGAACACGAGAACACAGCACAGTGCAGCAAACAAACACCATATACTATAATAATAATAATGAGGATAATAATGGTCCACACTGCTCACGGACCCCGAGTCCCTATAGAACTGGGTCCGTGACAGTTATTCCTTGTTTGATGTTAGTTCCCTTTGGTGTTACTTGCCTGTTTCCCCAGTCATGTCCACACGTCTGTCTGATCTCTTTGAATTCGAT
>NW_005187435.1:4545102-4550831 GCF_000239375.1 Pundamilia nyererei | reverse complement strand
TATATATATATATATACAAGTGAGAGAGAGAGAGAGAGAGCTCAGCAGGTCCATATGTATGTAAGTCATATGTCCTAAACAGTTAATGCAATACTACTACTGCAAAGCTACTGTCCAAATACTTTGGTCCTAACTGTAACTCCTGAAAATGCATACATCTCATATTTAGATCATACTCAGTCCCTGCTGTTAAAACAGTCTCTATGTAGGTCTTTGTTCCTGTTATTAGTAAGAATGTTTTTGTCACGGTCTGGCTGGCAGACCGTGCGTATGTAGGGAATGAGGACCCAAGCGCGGAGCTCTGAATAACAACAGTGCGTTTATTTACAGTGTGGTAAATATTGATGCACAATTGATCCCCGTGCTCCCCAAGACTCCTGTGTGTGTCTTCCAGTGGCGTCCGTGTTCGTGCTCCCCGCTGTCGTGACTCTGCACACCCTGTGCGTGCTGTCCTTCCTCTCCACGTTCCTCCTGTAGGAAAACAATTGAGGCAGCTGTTAAACACTGACCCCCGCGGGCACACACGATCTGCACCTCCTAAACGCACACTGACATGGGAGACTAACGCAATGATCCCGCGTCGGTGGGAGCTCCAAGACTCTCCTAAGTAGCTCCCCCGATGAGCCCTGATCAGCAGCAGGTGTGTGGCTTCGGGTGAGGCCTGTCCCCTAGCAGGGCCACACCCACCAGGCCTGAAGGTGCCTGTAAACAAGAGTTCAGACACACCTGCACCCATCCACACACTCATATCTACAAACATGGAGAAGAGGGGCAGCAACACCAAAAATACATATAATATAACAAGTCCATAACTGCTCAGGGATCGGACCCTGACAGTTTTCTTTTTTTCAACATTAAGATTTGGCACTTGACTTACTGAGTCATTTAATATCTTTACGTTTAGACATTAATATGTTTACCTATTTTCTCACTTAACCTAGAAACAATCAGTCACTCTTACTAAATATTATGGATACATGAATGTCAGATTTTTGTAAATGTGTCATTTTAAATAAGTAGAAAAATTGAGTTGTTGCAATTTATCTTTACATAAATTGTAGTTCACTGTTGATGACTGTGGTGAAAATGCAGTCAGCTGTTAATCTATTGTTGTTTTGACAGGTTCACAGACCTGTGAGCCATTAGGAAAGACAGCTGAGCTCAAGCTACGACAATGCAGGTGAACATCTAGAGAAAAGGGAACAGAAAAGGGATCCTGTACGTCGCAGGTTACAGGATATTTATTGCTATAGATGAGGATCACTGTTAAAAGCTACAATATCAACCCCGAAGCCACACACCAGAATTATACATTAACCCTTTGATAAATATTCATGACGCCCTGCAGAGGTGCTATTACAACTCTCTATCTTTAGTGCAGGTATTGCACGTTAAGTGTTGCCTCAGAAAAGGATGTGGTTTAATGGAGATGAACGATAGTGTGGGGTACGATTTTTAAGGCATCAAAATAAATTCCACTTGTCATGTTGATTTTAACACTACAACACAACATATGTTTATTTTACTTTTGGGATCCTCACAGTCTTACCTTTAGCCAGAAATAAACTACAGAACTTCATTCAGCTGCTGTGTTTGAGTATTGTGCCTGTTATCTACAGCACCACTTTTGCGTTCCATACACTAACTTCACATGCTGGACATGCTGAGCTCGATTATTTACTTTTCTCAAAGAGAACACTGCAGGTCTGATATGAGCTTGTTCTGCACACGTGGCTCACAGACAGCATTCACACAGTGAACAATATCTCCATTTAATATACCAGTATTTAAAATGTAAATTCTGTAAACCTATATTCAAAGCTTGTACTTGAAGTGAGGCAAGTTACATTTTTTATGAGATTTATTGTGTGAGATTTTTGTTTATAAACAAAATAAATGTCTTTACTTTAAATGAATTTAACAAAAAGTAAAACACGAGATGAATAAAACACTTTTCATTTAGTGTGTGCAAGAAATTCCTTTTAACTTTAAAGATCACTGCTGGAATCATACACAGCAGCTATCCTGTAATAATAAAAGCATAGCTAGGAGCATATAACTAATATCCAAGTAAATCCAGGTTCATTTAGGTTCATTTAACCTCCCCACAGGCCCTGCTTTAAAATATATTCATGGACAGTACTTTGGTGTTTCAAGGTTGAGTTAAAGATACAGTAAAAAAAAAAAAAAGCTGTAACATTTCTCAGATTTTACATAAAAAGGCATAACAAAAAGGTTCAGCTGTACTTCTAAAAACATGATACAGATAATGTGAAAACATTTAAGACATATGAAATGTAATCAATATCTCCTGTTACTGTCACTTTGACTCTCCAGTGCTATTTGAATTTTGACTACACCCTAGCTGCAACAGGTGTGCTGTTCCCACTATAGGCACACAGTTATCGTGCATCTACTGTGCAAGTTTGTTAAGCCCCAGCCTTTTACTTCTAAAATGTCACTGAACCACCAGAGAGACAACAGAAAAGGGCAACACAATATTTATGTTTATTAAACAGAACAATTTTGTCAACCAAGGAAAAACAAAAGAAACAAAGACAAGAGAAACTGAACTGGCTACCAGAATCAGAACATTATGCTTTATATTTAAAAAAATAAATAAATAAAATAAAATAAATGAATGAATAATAACACATAAATAAAATAACATAAAAATGCCTTTTGGTGTGCTTGGTAAAGCCCCTCTGTTTCTGCATTTGCTCTATCATAAAGCTTTTGGATGTGAAGTTTTAGGAGGTCTAATAAAACTTTTAGGTATCAGGAATTTTATTAGAAATGTGGATGTTCATTCATCAGAAATATAAATGTTGCAAGATCCACAAAATCCAACTATACATCTGTGTTATAAAAGACATCATTCAGATGCCACGTTGGTTTTTATCAATTATTGGTTGAAGATTTGACCAGGGAAATTGCAACAACAGAAACTTATCAAGCTTAGCTCTGAGAAAATTCTGTTCACGAAAGAAGAAAACACTTTAGTATATCAATCAATCAATCAAAGCAGAGATAGATTAGATAGATTATTATATTCTATTCAAATCCAATCTGGCAGCTGAATCAGCACTAACATCAGGACTTAAAAAAAACTCCACCATCATATAAAAAAAACAACAAAAACGAAGAGACATACACTGTAATATGAAGAAACTTATATGTATATGTAAGTTAATTTATATAGTTAATATATTTAAGCTGAGCAGTGGCTCCAACTGCTCAATGTATCTTTCTCACTTAAACCCCTCTTACAAATTCTGGTGCAGACTCTGGGCCTACCTACATGTCTGTGTCCTGAAAACCTCCCGTGGGTTTTGTTTTTATCTAGCAATAAATATTTGTATGTTCTGTATCTCTTTTGTTTCGTCTGTGTCATTCTTCTGTTGTGAAGCTAACTGAGACCTGTTTGAGTCTTTAGGTCCTACCATATTTATTTATAAATGTTTTATAAGGCAAAAGTAGTCCTCACTTTAGATGAGGTCAAACCGAATAATTAACTAACAACTAGTAACTGCCTGAATTAACCATGAATTACAGTATGAAATGAGTATATATAAATTCTCCAGTAACACACTCACAAACAATGAGCTCATATCTTAATCATTATGTATATATAACTGTGTATCTCAATACTTAATTACTTATTTCATATATTGAATTACTTTCTGTATACTAATGCTAAGGCATTACCTATTAGTAATGAATTGCTGATACACTTACTAATACACTCATTAATGCTTAATGCCTTACTAATGTTTAATGGTGCAACATTATAAAGTGTTACGCAATATAATAATAATATTAGAAAAGATTCTATTTTATTGAATGTGCTGTCAAAAAACACAGTGAAGCTGTTTAACAGCCTTTATTAGTTTCTCTTTATTTTTCATTACATTTCCATTAGTTACCCAGTTCATTCATGTCATGTAGTAGGCAGAAAATTCTTCTGAGGCATACTAAATCCCATAAAAGACACAAAGCTGTCTATCCCATTGGCATGCCAAATGCTTTTAGCTCTGCAGCTTGGAGGCCCACCAGTCTCCTTGTGATGAAATGAACGGGACTTTTTGATCAATACCATAGACCATACATATGTATGAGTACGCGCAGAGGAGCAACCTATAAAAGCACATACCATCATTTCTCAAAGTGTTAGTACTGTTGGCAGCAAATAAACAATTCAATTCAAATTTATTTATATAGCGCCAAATCACAACAATAGTCACCTCAAGGCGCTTTATATTGTAAGCTAGATCCTACAATAACACATACAGAGAAAAACCCAACAATCAAATGACCCTATGAGCAAGCACTTTGGTGACAGTGGGAAGGAAAAACTCCCTTTTAATAGGAAGAGACCTTCAGGGGAACCAGGCTCAGGGAGGGGCGGGGCCATCTGTTGCAACCGGTTGGGGTGAGAGAAGGAAAACAGGATAGAAGACGTGTTGTGGAAGAAAGACAGAGATTAATAACAAGTATGATTCAATGCAGAGAGGTCTATTAACACATGGTGAGTGAAAAAGGTGACTGAAAAGGAAAAACTCAATGCATCTTGGGAATCCCCCAGCAGCCTACGTGTATTGCAGCATAACTAAGGGAGGATTCAGGGTCACCTGGTCCAGCCCTTAGCAAAAAGGAAAGTTTGTGTCATGATCCTGGGTCTTATGACCCAGCGTTTTGAGTTTTAGTTCATTTTGATGTTTATAGTGTATGTTTAAGCTCATTAGATTTTCTATGTTCATTTGCTTATTATATTCCCCTTGTGTTTTCAACCCTTGTGTTAAGTCTCCCTTATCCTTCATGTGTTTCATGTCTGTTTCTTGTCAAGGTCATGTAGTCATGTCAGTGTTTCATTGTTTCCTATTTTATTTTTAAAGAGGTCCTGTGCTTCTGTGTTCTGTTTTGCTCTTTCCCTGTGGGCGTTGTTATGTTCATGTTGTGTCTACTTTGCCTTTCTGTCCCATGTTTCAGGTCCCTATGTTCTGTCTCAGTTGCTGTTAAGTTTACATGTTTTGAGTTCAGTCAGTGTGTTTCCTGTTTTACTTTCACAGTCTGTCCTATGTTAATGTTTCTAGTTTTGCTTCCCTTGTCTCGTCCTGCGTTATTACTCTCCTCCTGTGGCTCATTCCCCCTCGTTATCCCTCTGTGTATTTAAGCCCCGTGTTTCTCTTTGTCAGCGTTGCGTCCTCCCTCATAGCTGTGTGATTTTCCCTGTGGCTCCTTGTGCTTTAGTTTTCCCAGTTTAGTTTTGTATTGTTTGTATTGTCCTCCTACACCAGCAATAAAGCTGTGTTTTTTGAGTTTACCTTTGTCTCTGTGAGTTTGCGTTTGGGTCCTTCCCTTGCCTGCACACAGCCGTACTGTGACAGTTTGAAGCCTAAGTAGAGATAGTGT
Organism: Pundamilia nyererei; assembly: GCF_000239375.1. Lineage (NCBI taxonomy): Eukaryota > Metazoa > Chordata > Actinopteri > Cichliformes > Cichlidae > Pundamilia > Pundamilia nyererei. The sequence goes on along the minus strand of NW_005187435.1, from coordinate 4,545,419 downwards.
CTGTCTCCCGAATCCAAACTGAAAGCTGGTTCCACAGAAGAGGGGCATGAAAACTGAAGGCTCTGCCTCCCATTCTACTTTTAAACACTAGGAACAACAAGTAAGCCTGCAGTGCGAGAGCGAAGTGTTCTAATAGGGTGATATGGTACTACAAGGTCCTTAAATTAAGATGGGGCCTGATTATTTAAGACATTAATACATTAAATTAATTATTTAATTAATTGAATTACAGTATTTGTTTGCTTACCAAGAGTTAGTATGCAAGTATAAGTGTGAGGCTACAAACACTAGCCTCTTTAAAAAAACATTATGACAGT
>NW_005187435.1:4526370-4545034 GCF_000239375.1 Pundamilia nyererei | reverse complement strand
CTCTAGAACCTTCTAACATTTGGAAAGCAGTGAAAGCAGCTATCTCAAATTCCTGATGGTAAAACAAATGTGTACACGAACGCAAAGAATGTGTGTCATAGAAATACAAAGCAATACAGGCTGAGAGTTGTGTAAGTATCATAAAACAGATTTAAGACAAGCATCTTAGATTCTTTCCACCTGTAGATTCATCTGCAACCAATACTGAAGGGCAAAACTAGCACTGCATTTACACAACCTTTCACAGTCCCGATTCAGCTAGTGTGTGAAACTTAACTTGCCAAGGCCATTAGGCAACATAAGCCACTACTTCCGCACCCACAGCTCCTCTTGCGATACTACTTTCTGTATAGACAGTTCAGCCAGCACTGAAGTCTAAAGGACATGCATCAGTTATAATATTAAATATATCTTAAATATCACCATGTCATTTGTTACATGTTGCAGACTGGACTCTCTGTTTAAAGGGAGGGTCCAAATTCCCTGCTAGCGACTCATTTTTAAAAAATGTTTGTAGAGGCAGTCCATATTGATTTTTTTTTTCTGTTTTTTGTTTTTGTTTTTTTACACCTGTGGCAATTTAAGCATTTTAGGTGGGCAATGTAAAAAAATAAATCAAATACCAAGAATAACTTAATCAAATCACCTGATTTTTATCCTAATCTAACTAATAAACTTGAAATGAATAGATGAAAAGAGCTACATCCAGGCCTTGTCCCGTGCCTGATAATGTCCAGCAGTGACTCAGTATGTCCTCCAATCCCTTTGAAACCTTAATCCAACTTGGCAAAAAAAAAAATGAGTAAAGACAAAGCTAAAAATTATAATTACAATTTGTAATTCCTGTGGCATCTCAGAATTTCTAAATCTCTAAATCTCTTTTTTTTTCTTTTTCATAGTAAAAGATGACCTTTGTCCTCCTCCGCTGTGCTTGGCAGAGGTTAGACATACACCTGTTGTCTAGCTCAGACTTTTTTGCTGTTTCAAATAGTTTTTGCAATCACAGAGGTGACAAAAAAAGTGCCTCTATACTTTCCATCAGTACCCAAGTGTTCAGCATTTACTGTCAACACTATAATTTACGTACTTTCATAAATGATAGTTAATTCTTTTCCCCCCCAATGTCCTTGATTCACATCTTGTTGCAGGGTAGAATAGACTGATGTCTAAGCCTAAGTAAATTACCTTTTTAATGGCATTTCCATTGCATAAACTTTCTGATGATAAATGAGTCATCACACAAAGTTAATTACATTTATTTTTGCAGAATTGCACCAGACAAGTGAGTCTGTACAGATGAAAATATGATGGAATGCGGTCTCTGCAGCGTCAACGATTCTTGTGCTTACTAGACGATCTATAAAACAGAAAACGTTCAAATTGGTTAAGCATTGCAACCTTAGAGATATAACGATAAATGAATTCTATAAAACATTTTTAGTTGTAATAATTTCATAAATATCTCTGATAATAAAATCATTTTATACTAACAGTGTTTATCCAGTTAATGAAAGCGGAGACACGGGTGAAGACAGTAGGCTTCTGATAAGTATCGCATCCCAGACCAGACACGAAGCTGGCAATACCGTGCACGTAGTATTTTCCACCATTCAAGCAGTTAAGAGGGCCACCAGAGTCACCCTGGGAAAAAAAAAGATTTATTATTTTAATTATGTAAAATGATCCTGTATTTCTTTCTGGCAGCATAGTTTTCTTCTTGTTTTGTAGGATGAAACTCACATTGCATCCAGCCTCTTTTCCATCACCACCGCACACCATGTTGTTATTCACAGTGCTGCCCCACCAGCTAGGGCTGGAGCAGGTCTGATAGTCCACCACAGGAAGGTAGGCCTGCTTAAGCACAGGAGACAGGCTACCACCGGCTGGACAAAATAAAATGGTAAGGTACATTAGTCTTTACAGAAGACACCCAGTTATGACAGTGATATTGACAGGAGATCAAACAGACAACTCACTGGCAGTGCGCCCCCATCCTGTGATGTAGCAGGGGTTGTTGTTGGGCAGAATCTGGCCAGAGGGAGGCAGAGAGCCCAGCTGGACATAATTGTTCAGGGTGGCGTCTGAGGCCAGTTTCAGCAGAGCGATATCATTCCTAAGGTAGAGAGTTAACAAAATTTGTTTTGTAAAGCCTCTAAAATTGTCTAAATTGTCTAACTCCAACCAAAATAGTTCTGGGAGGCGAATTTTGTTCATATCCTTGACCCACCACATCCATAATGTAACATTCAGACCCCAAATCAACACATTTGCCAAACATAATATTACTTAAAAAGGTAATAAATAGCTACAAACAAACAATTTTAAAAATGCTTAGGAATACAAGACATAAAGGTACTTCTCACCCCTGAGACAGTTTGTTAGCATCCCATTGGGGGTGGACATAAATGGCACTGACAGCTATGATCTGCTCTCTGCCACTGTTGCTGTTGAGGTCATGTTCACCAAGAATGACACGGAAGGTCCGGGGGCTGCAATGTTTCAGAAACATCCACAAACAAACACAACATTGTTAGCAATCAATAAGTTGGATTTCACTGCATTATACTCTTGTTTATGTTTGATTCATGTTGTTTGTTTTTCTTTTAAATCAATAAGCTAATTTTCTTTCAATGTGGCAGTTACAAATGAGGTTGTAAGATTTTTCCTCATGCTGGTGGCTTTATGAAACACGGAAATAAATCATAACTAAGTATTCGGTTAGAAGTAACCCATTGACTTTCAAGTCAGGGGTTGAATTTCATTTTACCCTCTATTGTAGAGGAGTTTATATTGGTTTTGAGGACCCTTGTTGGTTTTCTTTAGTTTTACTATGTCCATTGTTAAACCAGTTTTTTATGTTTGTTTGTTTAAATTTTCTGCCTTAATATTCTGTGAATTTTTTTTTCTGTTTTTGCATTTAGGGTGTGGATACTGTTTTTATTTCTACAATCTAGTCTGACCCTGCTTCTTTTTAGGTCGCTGGTTTCTGTCTCCTTTATGCTTTCATAGGGATTAGTTTAGTTCTTTGTGTTTCCAGACTTCTAAGATTTCTGTCATCATCCTCTCTCTCTTGAGTTTATATGTCAGTCTCTTTTTATTTTCCTATCCTGTAGTTGTTGTCAGGTCTTTGCATTTAGGTTACGATTAGTCCCCTTTGGTTATGTCTTGTTTTATCCTTTGTAGGTTTATTTTCTTTCCTATTTCAGTTTTACTTCCTGTCTGTATCCCTTTAACCCCCTTAATTGTGTTCAGTTTTTATCGTGTTCAACTGCCTCCCATTCCCCAACAATGTGTCTTTTCACCAGTCACCCCTCTGTATACTTATAGCCTATCATCCCTACTCATTTCTACCAGCTGCTGGATTTATGATTGTTCTTTTTTCTGGAGTTCATCAGCCAAAATAAACCCCTTGCCTTTTGTTTTTCAAGCCTACCTCCAGCGCCTTGCATTTGGGTCCTCTTCAGCACTTCTTCATGATAAATGACATAATAAGCCCAAATAAAACTAAAACTCCTACAGCCAAAGAATACTGCGTGAGCCTGTAGTTCATCATTTTGTTACCTGTCCACACAGTGAGCAGCAGTCATAACCCAGCCTCTCTGGATCAGAGTTCCTCCACATGTGTGGTAGTAGGAGCCGCCAGATAGGTACTGAAGAGAGATCTAAGGGAGAAACAGAAATCTCTGTGTAAAAACATTGAAGCTTAATTAAAGTTTAATTTAACAATCTGATATTTTGGCTCTGAACGACCACATGCTTTCATTTTTATTGTGAAAATCAATTGAATGTGTCATACTGGGTTACCTGCCAGGGCCAGGAGTTGGGTGCAGCCACCTCACCTCCTACAACCCTTTGATCAATGTTCATCAGATACTTGGGCTCGGCCAGCACTAGTTAAAAAAATAATGATCAGTTTATACACATTAACAGAAATCTGAAAATGTTATTTGCTTTCATCTTTCGGGAAAAGGAAAAATGATCGTCGCTAAAAGAGTGACTGAGTGAATGTACGGACGGTACAGGGCACGACAGAGAGTATGAGAATAAAACGAGACAGACGGATCAATAATGAATGGTTATATAGCACAATGTCTGCTGTCATTTTCTTACCCAAGGCTGCAAGACTTGTCAACACCAAAAACCTGAGCATGTTTGCAGTCTCAAAACGTCTGTGCAGGAACCAGTGCTGCTTTCCTTCTTTTATACCTGAACTTGACCTTCAGCTGATGTGGAAAAATGTGACTGGTCTTTCCCCTGTGACAAAACCCAGGTGTGTACCTGTGGTCTGTGTCACACAGCGCTATCACAGCCAGTTAAAAAAAACATCCCCTGCTTTGGTCAGTTGAATGTGGTCCAAAATGAACAATGTCACATGGATTGACAGTTTTATTGCTGGATAAAATGAGTCACAGTGGTTCGGAGCAGTTAAAAGGAATACATTTATAAATGTATTCTCGCTAATAGTGCGCACCACACTTATTTTGGGCAACAGCTTACAGAAAAGATATTTTCTCAAAATACTTTTGTCAGAAAAGGAGTGTAAGAATGATTCATTCTGTAAATAATGACAATAAATCATATCATAATGTCATCATATCAGATATGTATGACAGATACGTATGAAAACCTACACTGTTACCTCTCACCCAATGTCCTCAATGATTTATTAAATACAGATCATTCCCATTACAGTGCAGCATGAAATCTTAAAATAAAGTGCCTGATGTAAGAGAGGGCAAGATCTTGTGAAGACTTACATCAGAGCATAATCACATGTCCATTTGAACCAGCATGAATTATCAAGTGAGCATGGGAAAGCAAACGGCTGTGGCATCAATGGTGTAATGGCATATTCCAAAAGTACACATTAAAATGGAAAACAGGTTCACTTTTTATCTTCTAGTGTCTACAATCACCTAGACAGTATGACTGACCATGTTAGTCTCTGGAAAGTAAATCTTTTGTTATATTTTACAGTATGTTTTACAACTGTCCCATCTGGTCTGTATATTAATTAAAGAGAATATTTCTAAAGTTATTTCTAAAGAAATATAAAGAAATGAAGGATAAAGAAGACAATAATTCGTATTGTTGTTATTCATGCCTAATTTAGTTTTTTGGGTTTGTTTTTTTTTGTTGAAGCTGTTTCAATAAAACTGAACTGAAACGAAGCTAAAGGAATACTTGAGTGTGATGTCTAGATGGTACCAATTATTTACTAATGTCAAACTAAATGTAATATTAAAAAGGTAATTTAATTTTGTTTGTAGTATAAAGAGTCATTCATGATTCAGAGCAAGGTAAGCGTATACATTATTTTATAGATACAGTAGAAATATGAACTGTAAAGCTAATTGAAAACAGGACAATATTATGGGCTAACACTAGAGGGGACTAAAGACTAACAAACACTTGGCATCTCTACAAAAGGACACACACATTCCTGGTCATACAGACAGATGACAGATGTGGTCCTGATTTTGCTTTGAAAACCTCAAATATTCATGCAGGTCGATTTTAAATTCAGTCTGTAGTGTAGTGCTAATGCTACTACTGAGATTTTTTAAGAGTTCTCTCCATTCCTAACTCTGTGTTTAAATCCAGTGTGAGAACTGAGGTAAAAGTGATTTCTCTCCCTCAGTTCATCATAACCCCTCTGACATTGAACATTAGAATCACAGATGGATTACTTGATGATTTATGCACAGTAAGTCTCTAAGTAAAATACATATAATTATACTTTTAAAAGCCTTTTACTTGTTCTGAACTAGTCACGCTGATAGCGCCAACAGTAGCTTACTGAACAATGGGAATGCCTCTGATGTGTCCATATTTTATAAAACAGTCCTTAATTAGACAGAAAGTCATTAAAACTGTATGGATTTTGGATTATTGTCTTATCAGGCTATTAAAGAGATAGCTGTGCTGCCTAGTAATTGAGCTGCCCCCCTGACACACAGGGGAAAGGTCCTAATGCTGTAGGACTTCCTGACCAACAGAGGCTCCACAGTTTCATTATTTTCTCCTCGTCCTTTTCAAACTTCTTGTGTACTCCTCCACCACCCCAACCTTTTCTTGCAGAGGCATAAATCAAACGAGGAGATCAAAGACAGGAAGTACTGGGGATGTGTTAATTAAAGATGTTTGTTCTTGATACAGCTTCCCTCATTAATGAACAGTCGATTTGGTTCCCATAAAGATGTCTCACATACACGAGCAGGAAATTGAGGTTTGGAAAAAAAGATGGATGAGATGCACTGATTGTGTGTTGGGTGTGTGATAGAAAGTTGGGGAGGGCTATCACCCAGAGTAAATGTTGATTATGCCAATGTGACACTATTTAAAAAACTCTTGCCAGACTGGAGCTGACAGATTTAAACATCATTTAAATAGGAAACCACTAGCGTTACTACAACCAAATACAGTTACTCATTCCATGATGTTCTGATATTCGGTTATTACTTACCATTGGATAATGAATTTCTGTGAGGAAAGTGAGGCAATACAGTGTGTGACACAGACAACTCAGACATTTTAAGAGCTATATAAAGTAGTTTAAGGTAAATCCAAATAAGCATGAGTACAAAAGTTGCCATTACACATACTTATGACAGTCTGGTGCTGAAATATTTGATTTGTATTCCATCTTTTTGTTTCCTACGGTCCATCATTTTCCTGTGAATTTAAAGCTGTATTTTTGTTTCTTTTTTTATTTAATCAATTTGCACTAGTAGAGCACATGGCAAACACAGCACTGAACATATAAAAAAAGAATAAAACAAAAAAATGTGAATTTCTTGTAAATGAAGTTCTTGAAAGTACAATTACAAAAAAAACCTCCAAAACTTATGAAGAGTGGCTTGTAAGGGGTGAAAACCTTTCTCTCTAAAAAGAACACAGCAGCCTGGCTTAGGTTTGCATGTCCTTTCAGTATAGTGGAGACTGAGAATAAGAATAAAAATAAAAATAAGAGTAAGACTAGAGTGTGGATGTTTGCCCATCATGCACAACACCACTTCTGACAAAAACAAAGCATGTTCATACAAACACCTCTTACCAACTGTCAAGCACGATGGTGGCGGGATGATGATGATTTGGGCTTGTTTTTCAGTAACAGTATAACAAAGTATCCTAGAGCCAGGAGTGAGGCTGTAATCCAACAGCTAAAGCTTTACCAATATTGTATTATGTAACAAAACAGCAATCCCAAGCAGCAACAAATGTATAGCTGAATGACTGAAAAACAATCAAGATGCTGCAAAGACCCCATCAGTAAATACCTTAAAATGGTCCTGAAGAGAGCTGTGGATTAATGCCCACAAACCTTAATGAAGTGAAACAACATTGTGAAGAAGACTGGGTCTAAATTCATATTCGTAATCATAGGGAAAAAGATTATTTCAAGTTATTGCTGCTAAAGATGGTTTTACAAGTTACTGATTCATTAGGTGTGTGTAGTGTTTTGTTTTTTTACAGAACTGTACACAATCCTGTGAAAACTGCAGGAGCAGACAAACAGAGCAGACATTTTTGCATCATTGCTTCTTGCACGTGAGCATAGCATTAACTTGCTCTACTAATATTAAATATATTCCCTGAAATCTTACTGGACAACGTTTAACAGAGTTATAGTTTCCATTGTTATTTAGTCACTGGCAATGCAGTCCTGTCTTTTATTTTTGTTGATGGGCACAAGATTCCTGGGTTGTCTAAGACAACACTGAATTCCTTGAAACACAAAGATTTTACAGAAGGCTCTCTGTGATTACCTACATAACACTCTTGCACTTGATGAACATCTGTCAAGCCCACAAATAAAAACAGAACAGCACCATTTGCACCATCTCACAGCACCTAAGAGTATTAACACTGGTTTGTCTTTCAACTCTTTGTTGTAGTGGTGTAACTTGTTTATATGTAAGGTTTAAGGAGTTGCAGCACTAGATTACTGCAAGGCATAGCACTAATCTATACAGTCTACTAGAGCTGACAGTGTATTAGCACTTCTCCCTGCTGGCCAGGGAAATGTGGAGGGATGCATCAATGCTTCCATGTGTCCTGCTGGGTGACAGCAGTGAAACTGATCCACTGGGCTGTTTGCAACCTTTAATTGCAATTACACCAAAGTGAAAACAATCAATACAGCCTCCCACTACCCCATGCACCCCCCACCCCTCTCTCTCTCTCTCTCAGTCGAGCTTCCTCAGGAGCTCATTTTTCTTCTCATGTTTCCGTCCTCATTCTTCTCAGTCTGCTCATTTCTATAGATCTGGCAAAAAAATGTGCCTCATAGGCGGTGGAGTAATGCGGTCTATGGGGGCAGGGACAAAGTGGTGCAGCAGTAATGCTGCTTAAGAAAGATGATCTGCTGTAGTTACGAGTACTTGATTGATCCTTTGGAGTATTGTTCATCTATCTCTGTCCTACAGGGGCTGCTGCTACTTTAACCTTTAGCTTCCTGTTCCCTCTTCCGTCTGCTTTGGCCTCAGGTGCTGCCAGAGCGCCAGGTCCCAGGCCTTGGTTGAAGCAGTGATGGGGTCTACTGGAGTGGAAAAGGAGGCTGCTGCTCCAAGCTTCCTTCACAGAGTGATAGAGGGGAAAGGAGATTAAAAACTGACCTACCATATTGCTTCACACTGTGTGTTCTAACAATAGGGTCATTACACAGCCTTCAAAAGCTGAAACCAAAAACCATTAACTGAAGAATAAAGGTTCAACAATATCAAAATTAGAAGACACAGAGGATATCTCACAAAGAAACTACCAAACGCAGTTAGCATTAGCACACAAACTGATTAGCATATTTAAAAAGTGATGCAGTAAGTAAAAAACATTTATGGTTATTTATAGCCGTCAACTGTTTTTTTTAATTATTATTATTTTTAACAAGGAAATCTAATTATAATAACAAACAGTGAACAGGGCTTGTAAAGCTCTTTTGTAATGCATAGTTTTATTGCACTGCATGTTTATACCTGACACTGGTTGACGATATAATTACTCCCAGAGGGAAAGGAGAGGAAAAATATGTCAATTAGTGCATTTTCTAGACTGTCAGCTAGCTTGAATAAGTGTGCTGTGATAAGAGTAACTTTCGTTCGTTTCCAGACTAACATGTCACTACACAAATTGTCAAATTCTTTTGTGTCATTACCATTTTCTTTTGTTCTGTGTTTTGCTTTTAACAATACAAAGGAAGAGATATTTATTTGAATACCTGCTTAATTCGTAAGTTTAGTTACTTACAAAGAAAGAAACAGTCTCTAATTTGTATAATAGTTTTGTTTTAAATAGAGAGACGGAATACCAATAAAAAAAAATCCAGGGAAAAAGCCACATTACAAAGGTATTAATTGATTGATCACATATAATTCTGGCTCCCACAGATTGGCTGTGTGCCCATGTGTGCCCACAGATTATAATAAGTCAATTACAGATACTCTTGATCTCAACTTGTAATGCGTACAAAGCGCGCTTGTCCATAGAATTCTTCCACTCTAACATCTCCACCATTATGGGTAAAAGCTGTCAAAGGACATCAGGGACCTGTAGACCTATAGACCTGCACGAGGCTGGAATTTAGTGTAAGACGAAGCTTGGTGAGAAGGTGACAACTGTTGCAATTATTTGGAAATAGATGAAAATGACCATCAGTCTAGAGCACCATGCAAAGGTTGCCTCAGGGGGTGTGGATAAAGGTACTTGGGACCACAGTTACCAACAGTACTATTGGTAATGCACTACACCATAATAGATCGAAATGTTGCAGTGCCTGTAAGGTCTCCCTGATCAAGAAGCCAAATATACAGGCCCATATTATGTTTTCCAGGTAGGAGCCAATTCATTGGGTAAAATATTGGATGAGCATCTCCTTCCCTCCCTAGGACAGTAAGGATGGATCATGAATGGATCTTCTGGCATGACAATGACCCAAACCATAAAATCAAGGCAACAAAGGAATGGCTATAGAAGAAGCACATTAGGGTGAATGCCTAGCAAGACTCCAGATCTCAATCTGATAGAAAATCTGTAGACCCAGCTGAAACTTCAAGACACCAAGAGACAGCCAAGAAACCTAAAGAATTTAGAGAGCCGTTGGTAACACATTTTATCATAATGGATTGAAAGAGGAGTGGACCAGAATCCCTCCAGAGATTAGTGCAAACCTGTTGTCCAACTACAAGAAACCTCTTACAGTTGTGCCTGCCAAAACGTGTTTCCACACCAAGTACTCGTCTTTTGCTGGAGGCTCAAATACCTTTTTCACTTAATGACATGCAAATCAGTTTACGTTTATGTAATGTGATTTTTGCTTTTTGTTTTTTTTTTCTTATCGGTTGTTCAGTTGAACAGTAGTTTCTGTCCATGACAATGAAACTACTGTACAAATTAGAGGCTGTTTGTTTCTTTGTAAGTGAGCAGACTTATAAATTCAGCAGGGAATCAAATAATTATTTCCCCCACTGTGATAAACCATCAGTGGTAACACAAATCAGATATGTTACAACAGGGAATAAAAGTGCTGAAATTGGGTTGTTTGATGTCTGAGGATGATGCTAGTTGAACAACACAGCTCTGACATTAAGCAAACCTCAGATTTCGAAATCTATTGTGTATTCTGTCAATCACTTTTTACCACTGACAATTAAGTACAGAGAGACAGAATGCAATCTCGAGGCTTCATTGGTCTGTGCAATATTACTTTCATGCATGACTACTGTCTACATTATGAGAGGAGGCTGGAGAGGAGAAAATTAACTTGGACCTTAGCAATTTCGTCAAAGGAAATGAAGTTTGGATGGCGAGTGCATTAATGATAACACTGTGTTCGAGTTACAGAATGTACAAAATCCAAGGCAAAAAAACTTTGAATTGTAATATGACCTAAAGCTTCCTGGTACCATAAAGAAGAAAATAACAAGATATGATTTGATAGAGAGGATATTTTATGTAATGCTACAAACCCATGCCCTAGCCCATGGTAAATAGTGCATATTTACTAATACAGCGCATATATAAGTTGGCTTTTCTTGACTGGCACACTCACACACTGTGCTTGATTTTACTGAAAACAGACACTGATCCATTCATAGAAGTAGCTCCTATTTCAGCCTTTCATTTTGCCCTGTAGGGATAACATTATGGGTTAAAATTAATTGAGGCCAATGTGGCTCATAAAAAGAACTCTTCGTATATCTATATAAACAGTATTCACTGTGTATCTCTCAGAACCGAGTTTAACAAAACAGCAGGTTATAATTTAAATACAGAACCTGAAAAGTCTGCCATTAAATGTTTAATCATCAATTGGAACTTATTAAGAATACTCTAAACACCACTAGAGGTATGCTTTGTGGTCAGCAATAAAAAGCAATTGCTGGCAATTTAATTTTCAATTATTGCTTCAATAAAACGCATTCTTTTTATGTCATATCATAGGCTAGCTGCCAATTTTTTAAACCCATATCTTGTGCATGCAGTAATACAATATTTTCTTTTCTTCAGTTCCACTGCAGCAGAATACTGCACAGAGGACCACCAATGAAATAGGAGACATAGCCAGAGAGGTGTGTGGGGTGTTGGATGAGGCCTGGATGTGAATATTTAATTAGCTGTTAATGAAAAGAAGTCATTAGGCTTAATTCCTCCTTAAGGCTAATTTAAACGTTCTTTTGCACTTCTCATGAGAGCAGAAGTCAGTGTGCAAGGCAACAGGGAGGAGTTCCTATGCTGTCCCATAATGAGGCTTCAGCTGTGGACAATAGCCAATCACTCAAAATTGTGTAGCAGTAATGAGCGCACAAATCATCACCAAATACACAATTAGAGGCAATTGTGAGCAGCTTGATTTGCTCATGAGAAATATAAAAAAGAACCATTTGCTTACCTTTGAAAATATGTAAAATGTAAATGTAGCCACGTTGTTCCAGATGCCGGTGCAGAAAGAAGATGTGTCTGGGAGCTAAAGTACTTGTAACAGCTCATTAACTGGAACATTTCACTGGTTTTGCCTGGTTCCATACAAGTGCAAAATAAGTCTAAAGGTCTTGCATTACCATCTTTCCAAATATCTTATGACACTCATGGTAGCTCAAGCCTGAGGCTGTGAATCCACAAAGTTTGTGGATAATAATTCTAAAACTTTTCTTCCAGGGGCAGAGAATCAATCTTGCAGCAGAGAGAGTTGATGCTGTATTAGACTGGAGACACAGATGAATAACCCATGTTCAGATGCAATCAGCTACACTAAGAGGGGCAGAAATAGAAAGTGGCACAATGACACTACCTACTCATCCACAAATTACCTTCCAATATGTCTTTTAACTTAGCCAACAAGACACTGCTATCAGCGTGGCTTGAAAGGTTAAGCCTTTAAGTAATGCCTCTAAATAGATATCACTGAATAAGTGCATGTCAAACTTGAAAATCAAATTAGAATGACTGTTTTCCATCTTTATGCCAATTCCTTATCACACTGTACTTCTGTTGGTTTAACTATGGCTTTCATTCATAAAGACACACTGCAAGCTATTCCCTTGAGACCCTGAGTTGTCAGTTGCTGGCATATAAATAGATTCATGATGAGATGCAATGTTTCTGGTGAGAATGTCTCAATTGTGATTTGCTCTTCAAAACCATAGCTGGAGTATAAAAGGAGGTTACAGGCCATGTGGAGAAGCATAACCTTCGTAGAGTTGGTATGGCATATCTTGAAGGAGAAAGTATCTTTGTGAACTGCGTCACTCGACACACCTGGGGATTTTGAGGCTTTCTAGAGATGAATTATCCTGTTGTCAATAAAAGTGTCCTTGACTGATAATGATCATTGCCCATCGGCCCACATTTGTCTGGGCTGAAACCTGCAGATATTCATTATTAGATCTAATGACCATCTGTCTGTTAAGTCCTTGTCTGTCACAGTCTGGTGATGTCATTCTCTGGACCAGCGCCATGAGAAGACAACAGTTGCTTGGAAGCCATTTTGGTGTGGATGGGAAACTGACTCAAATCATCAGGGTCAAGAGCCTCTTGCTCCCTCTGTGTCCTGTTTGCCCAATGATAACTAAAGAGACTTGTCAATGGGACTCCAGAGTGTATTCATATTCAATGCCAGCTCCCTCTGAGTTGGTTGGCACAGCACATAGCCTTGGCCAAAGTAAAAGCCAATCTACATGGAGTGAGCTGAAAGGAGAGGAGGACACAAGAGAGAGGAGAGAAGAGACTGGGTAATCTTCCCCTGTGTGTAAGCTACTCTCGCCACTAGTGTAATCTAAATGAAATATTAAAAGAGACTCAGCCTCACAAAGTGTTATGGAAACAAACCTCTTGTTTCCCATGTGCTAACATGAACTACTTCGATGTGGAAGTGCTCTACACTAGTCTGCATGCAGTATAGCTGTAGAAATATGTAATTGGGGCTACAACCACTTGCATTACTGCACAGTTAAATGTAGTGAAAAGAAAGTTATGCTCTACAGTGTGCTGCTCTTATGGGTTTTTGCGCATGCGCTATTTAAATTGGCCGTTCACGCAGCTACTGTGCTTTTGCTTGTAATTTTACTTAGCACTGCAAATGCAGTATGATTACTATTAAGCAGATTGACAAATCTAAACATGAAGTGATATTTTAAACTACTGGTCTTTTAAATAAATTCTTAGCAGAAAACACAGGCTCTGAATGACTACTCAATGATCTTGTACTATCATGGAAATGCATAAAGACAGCATGCTGCTTTGGGGATATTTTAACAAATAAAACTGTTAATTACAGGAATAATAACTGGGCTTAGTGGCCATTTTTCAGACTTCATGGGGTAAAATGACATGTGAAATAGGAAAACCAGTCTTACAACACCTAAAATGACTTCAGGAAATTGGAGCATGACACATATGAATTTTCCATGATACCATGCTGCAATGAAACATTAGCTTAAATGACAACTTCTGCTGGTAACAGCAGTTGACATGTTGAGAAAACTGAGGGGGAAAGATACCATGACAAGAAGGTGGAGATATGTAAAATATGAGAAAAGGACGGCAAAGAATGGTTAAGGTTAATTCATATTTTGCATGCCACATTTTTAACTTGTTAGTGTGAGCAAGACTGGCTTTCTTATGACATAAACCTATAGGCTACAGTTCCAGACACTAACACAAATCCCTATCCTAGGACATACATATAATCTTCATTTTACAAACATAAACAGGTAGAAATTGAGGCTATAAGTCTGACTGCTCATCACAGCTTTTGTTACCTGTTGAAAATAAGGGTCTGGCTGCTAGGCTGGCGTCAGCAAATAATCAACTTAGAATAGAATAGAATAGAATAGCCTTTATTGTCATTGTACAGAGTACAACGAAATTGGAGTGCCACTCCCTTGGTGCAAGTTTCAATAATAAATATAAATGTAAAATATAAAAAGTACAAAAAAAACAATCGTAAGTACTCAAACAATAGTATGTACAATATATACAGGATAGCAGCATTAATATAATGACAGTATGAATAGCAGCATAATATAATGACAGTGACGGTATGGAATAGGTTCAATTGTTTTTGTGCTTATTTACTACGGTGATAGCTCTGGGAAAGAAGCTATCCCTGAATCTGTTTGTCCTGGTTTTATGTGACCTGTACCGTCGGCCTGACGGTAATAGTTCAAACAGTTGGTTGCTGGGGTGAGAGTGGTCCTTGATGATATTGCCAGCTCTGCTGAGGTACCGAGAGTTTGCAGTGACCTCCAGGCTGGGCAGAGAGCAGCCAGTGATCTTCTGGGCTGTGTTGATGACCCTTTAACTTTAACATCCCTCTGGGTTTTTGGCCAGCTTTATGCTAGCATGCTGTCTGTATAGATGCTTGCAAAGAGCCAAAGTTCTGTTTAATGCGGTTCTTTCTGTCCCGAATGCAGTTTCCACTTCATCATCACTTTGTGCAATAAAACTAAAAAAAAATGTCCATACTACAACTCCTCAAAATATATTAAAGTACCGCTCCACCATTTCCATCCTCCCACACATAAATTGAAACAAGCTGATTGCAGGAAGAAGAAAAAAACATGTTTGTTTGATGATTTTTTTTCTTTCTATCCATTTGGGGCCCAAAACATTTGCAACACAAGTGACGACTGACGACATAACTGTAACTGTAATGAAATTATTACATTACACTAATATGTTACATTATGAAATGTAGTCTGTTATTACTGCAACTTCTGCATGTGTTCTGTTTCACGTGTGAGTAAAGTTTGAAATGGACACAGCGAGTCCATTACATGCTTTGCCGTGATACCAGGTTGCACTGTAACACCATCACCAGCCTGAACAGTTTTTCCAATCCTGTATTTTCCAGCCTTGTTGAGAACGTGCAACTACCCAACAATCACGTCACATTTTAAGTGACTAAATCACCTTTCTTTATTTTCTAATGCTCACTTTGAGGTCTTGAGCACATTGGTTAATTAGATATTTGTAATCTAGCAGTTGAATAGCTTTACCTAACAAAATGGGCGGTGGGTGTATGTCCATCTTATATATACAGTCTACACTTAAAAAGTTGACCAAATCCTGTATTATAGTAACAAAGAGTAAAACAGTAAGTAAATTAGAATAATTCACACAACAAGTCTGGTGCAAAGGTAATGATTTTCTGCTTAGGTCATTTATCTTTTAAAGTGTTTGTTTAGGCCTTTAGGATAACTAAAAATTCTCTTTCCTTTAGTAGGCTAGCTCATTGTTTTCTTGGTAGTTTAGCTAAAGCAGGCTAAGTAATTTTACCCAAAAATGTAACTAAACTTAAACTAAGGTGATTTTTTCCTGAATTCACGGAAAATGGTATTTTCCTAGAACCTTCTTACTCACGGACATATCATTTCAGGAAAAGGAAAAAAAAAAATCAGAGTCATTATCATTGCATTGTTGTGGACGCAGTTCGGAGGAGGGAATGGATTATGGAAGGGATTATTAGAAAAATAGGGTTTCCATTTATGTAACCCAAAAAAATTGTATTTAAAAAAGTAATAAATGTTGAGCTCATAAAATAAGTCAAACTCATCTCAACTCAGGCAAAGACTGCAAACTTAACAAACCAAATGACTGCCCAAATAAACATAACTGACCTAAACATGAAATGACACACAAGGGGTAACTAAACAAAACACAATTGTAAACAACAAACAATGCAGTGTAGTTTGGTTTGTTAATAAACTAAACACCAAAGAAGAAAATCAAAAACCACTAAACCCTAAACTCAATATTTAACTAAGTACAAATACTTTGTTTTTAAATTAAAGAAAACACACATTGTCCCCTTCAGCAAGAAGTGGTGGTGCAGTCCAATTATCCCGCTTTGCATTTAGTGGTTTCAAACCCTGGCTGCCATCTTTTGTCCAGCAACTCCCAGGGATAATGGCAGGTAAGAAATAAAAGACAAAGGTTAGTCAAAAATCAAAGTAATGAAGTGGTATGAATACATAAGTAAACTAAATGTGTGCGCTTACAAATAGAACAAATGTATCCAAACCAATCAATAAAGTTCTTGGAAACTAAAGTGTGTTATTGTGTTCAAACAAAGGAATGAAAACACAAGAGTTACCAATTTTAGAGTGTGGCCATGGGTTTGGCCATCACAAAGTCTAGAACTGTATTTAAAAACTGCACAATCAGTCTGTGTATGAAGGAAAATGTAATTTTATATTTGAATGTCTGTGGCAGGGATCCATTCATGTTTTAAACCTTGTCTATTCTGCTTTTATGCATACCATACAAACAATGCACTTTAGAAATGATAAAAAGTCAGACATAATGCATAATCTTTAAGGATGACAAAATATATAAGTGTACAAAGACACTGTGGCATAAACATAGCTGTTCTAGTGATTATTCATGAGAAGCCGTTGTAAAAGACTGCCTATAAACCCAAAGTTTCTTTTAATTTTCCAAGCTTCCAAGATTTCTCTTATAAAATATATGTCCACTTTCACAGAGACGCTGATGAAAATATATTCATAAGCAGTTATTGATATCTTGAAAGTCTAAGCAGAACTGAACCAGAAAAGGCCCACTGAAAAATTACTTTGACAGGAAGGGCTATCTATCCAGGTTTGTAGAGAATTTTGCCATTTTCTTCAGAGCAATGTAAATGGATAGGAGTATCCTCTCACTGGGCTTCTTTAGCATTACCCAATAGAAAACCATAATAAAAACTAAATTTAGGCAAGTATACATCCCATCACCTGCTATCAAAATCCACCTCAGGAATTTAATATCTGCAGTAATATCAAACCCATGTATGTCACTTTGGCACAGTGTCTACCCAGAATACGCATCACCTCACTGGAACAGAGCAGGGATCATCTTTCCAGCAATGATGATCAATATAAGGCGCAGGGTTTATAGATGACTGCCACATTGTCACAGTCAATACTATGGCAAATGGCAATCATGGACGCATTATGAACAATTTCATGGGTGAGCTCCCCTTTCTTCTTAGCAATACAGTTTCTATGACAGATTTGGCGCTGGCACTCTGGTGACACATCTGCTTTATTAGCTGTGTTTGGCTCACTTGCTCAATCGGACGTATTTGGATGTTCCACCCAATCAGCTAAACAGAATTGGTGAAGCAGTTGAGAAAATATATCAGTTAGGTGATTTCTATGAGCTTATGCACAACTGCATGTGTGTGAGCATGCCTATGCTGTATAAGCATGCATCAGTCATCTGTATGTGTAGCTCAATATGCTGAGACTCTGTATATGTGTGCATTTTTTTTTTCTTTTTGTGCCTATATGTACTTGAGTGTTTGTTTACTTTTAGCAACCTCTCCTCCCTCTGGTTGGTAGCTGTCGGGTCAGATAAAGAAGGGCATAGCCATAACTCTGTTTGATGAGTAAAATACACTCTTTTTATTTTGGTTTCCGCCCCTTGGAGAATATATATGCCACAACACTGACTCAATGTTTACTGTTTTGAATTTGCAGCCAGAGAGAACTGACACTGTGTTGATGAGCTGCTAGATACATCGGAAAAAAATGCTTACAACCTGGAAATTTCAAAGTGAATACGCTCAAAAGCCATGTTTCAGAGGCTTCCACTGCCAGCACTGAATACAAATTAATGGGGAAAAAATGAAAGAAAGAAAGAAAATGCATACAGATTTTTAAGTTGAATACACCAAAACATCAGGAAAATGGATTCAGAAACCCTGAACTCAAAGACAGCACAGAGGCACTAATCATGGGAGCACAAGAACAAGCTCTGACCACAAAATCCATAGAGGCTGGGGTCTATTACACCAGCAAGACTCCAGGTGCAGGCTGTGTAAAGATGCCCCTGAGACATTGCAGCACATAACGGCAATACCCTCTAGGGTGGTGGAGAATGGCCGAGCTGAGATCCCATGGGACTTCCAGATACAGAGGGACAAAATGGTGATGGCTAACCAGCCAGACAGAGTGGTGGTAGACAAACAGAAGAAGACGGCCGTAGATGGCAGCAACATCAGGAAGAAGGAACACAAGAAGCTTGACAAGTACCAAGGGCTCAGAGAAGAGTTTGAGAAGATGTTGAGGGTGAAGGTAACAGTGGTCCCAGTGGTAATCGAAGCACTAGGTGCAGCGACTCCCAAGCTAGTTGAGTGGCTCCAGCAGATCCCAGGAACAACATC
>NW_005187435.1:4505941-4526350 GCF_000239375.1 Pundamilia nyererei | reverse complement strand
TGTGTGTGTGTGTGTGTGTGTGTGTGTATATATATATATATTTTTTTTTTTTTTATCTAATCCCAGTTCTTTCTTACCATTGAGCAATGAATGTAAAAGGACTTGTCTGAATAAAGGACATCAATAGACAAGACAACAAAATTCCATTATGGTAAACAGAGATTTCCACTATGGGTAAAAGCAAACACATCTTTCGGAACTCTGTTCTCTATACTTAAAAAAACCCCACATTTATGGAAAACTGCAGTGTTACTGTGAGAAGTACCACTTTTAGGAATCCTTTACAAATCAAAAAGTTTTACTTGCTACAAAGGAAGATGAAAACATAATTGGGAATTTTATTTTATGTTGATAATTAAAGGTAATTCTATAACTGTGCTAAAAATACATTCCAACTAAAGTATAGTATTATAAAGACCTATACAAAGGATGAAAGTACCCATTATAAAGCTTGGCATATGAGTTTCGACATCCCTTTTAGTGAGCAGCTCATTAATCACATGGTCACATGGTAAGGTGTCCCCTGTAATATCCTCCTATTTAACGGTAATGGGTGCCATATATTTACAAAATAGCACCAGTCATTTTCTATTTAATATGACTTGCAGACTTGCAGCTACTGATTGAGCTCTTATTCTCATTAAGAACATTTTTACTGAGGTAACAGATTAAGGCAGCTGAGGTTCATTTTCCCAGTGATGTCTATACAACTGAATATCTTTAAACAGCCAGAGAAATTGCCCACTGCCCACTCTCACTACCACTGGCCATTACTGCACCAAGAACGCAGGTTTAGGGCAAATTTTCATTGCCTTACTTTCTCAGACTTGGAAGTTGTATAGTCACACCAGCCACTGCATTAAGTTTGTCTTGTTTGTAGTGTGTTGAATCCATTTTTCCTTCAGAACAGTTCTTCTTGTCACAAATTCAAAAAGGTATTCCTCAGAGATTTTAGTCTGTACTGCCTTGATAGCATCACACAGTTGTTGCAAATTTGTCAACTACACATCTAGTCACATGTTTAAGAAAGTTTAAAATGATTTGAGATTTAGCACATGGTACAGTATCCTGCTGGAAGATGGGTACACTGTGGTCATAAAGGGATGGACCTGGCAAACAACAATACTAGGGTAAAGTGTTGTGTTCAAAGGATGTTCAATGGACACTAAGAGATCCAAAGTGTGCCACAAAAATATCCCCCAACTCATCACACAACTCAGTTTCACTGCAAAACATGTAATAGGCACGCGGGTCCACCGTGTGCATTTCACATGCAGACATTGCATTACCAGCAGGGGGATATAATATATTTAAAGTCAAGAAGTCAGTAGTGAGCAAAAAACGTATGAAGTACAGTCCAGGGTCCTCATGCCGGAAATGATTAAGCAAGGCGGCTAAAATGTGTGTTTGTTTCACGTGTGTGTAAAGTGTGAAATGGAAACAGCAAGTCCATTACACGCTTTGCCGTGATACCAGGTTGCACTGTAACACCATCACCAGCCTGAACAGTTTTTCCAATCCTGTATTTTCCAGCCTTGTTGAGAACGTGCAACTACCCAACAATCACGTCACATTTTAAGTGACTAAATCACCTTTCTTTATTTTCTAATGCTCACTTTGAGGTCTTGAGCACATTGGTTAATTAGATATTTGTAATCTAGCAGTTGAATAGCTTTACCTAACAAAATGGGCGGTGGGTGTATGTCCATCTTATATATACAGTCTACACTTAAAAAGTTGACCAAATCCTGTATTATAGTAACAAAGAGTAAAACAGTAAGTAAATTAGAATAATTCACACAACAAGTCTGGTGCAAAGGTAATGATTTTCTGCTTAGGTCATTTATCTTTTAAAGTGTTTGTTTAGGCCTTTAGGATAACTAAAAATTCTCTTTCCTTTAGTAGGCTAGCTCATTGTTTTCTTGGTAGTTTAGCTAAAGCAGGCTAAGTAATTTTACCCCAAAATGTAACTAAACTTTAACTAAACTACCAATTTTAAGTTGAGGGTAAAGCTGTATGTTCTGTAGGCTACAGTGGCTTTGGGTAAAGTATGGGTTAGGCACTGCTGGAGTGCCGCCGACGCTGGACTCCGTCACCCGGTGTAAAACACATGCCATCCTATCCTTGCTCTCTCCTGTTTGGGGCGAATTTAATTGATCTGGGAAACCGCTACTGGTCTAATGTAATTTTTTCCTGAATTCACGGAAAATAGTATTTTCCTAGAACCTTCTTACTCACGGACATATCATTTCAGGAAAAGAAAAAAAAATCAGAGTCATTATCATTGCATTGTTGTGGACGCAGTTCGGAGGAGGGAATGGATGCAAGCGAGCAAGCAGAGGCGCACCGAGGCAGCTATCAGACAGAGCCAGCTCCTCTGTGATGCAGCTGTTTATCCCGTGGAAAACCCAGGACACCCGACGACCGCTCTTAAAACGTTAACAGGCGAGAAATCAGCGGCTGATTGTTATTCCACGCGTGTTGGGATTTGCTCGGGAAGAAGAGACGCGAAAGCCATGTAGCCGGTCTGTTCTCTGAACCGCTTTTATTTTCTAATTCCTTGTCTTCTTCGTAGTGGTTTATTTTCTACCTTTTCAACCGTGATCTGTTCCCGCAGAGCTGCACACTATTTCTGCTGTTTGTGCTAAGCTTGGAAGCCAGATATCAACTCGATAATTTTACAGAAGTGTGCAGGAGAGAACAGCGCTGGCATCTTTCCATGCGCGCTTTCATCGTCATTATTATTATTATTATTATTATTATTATGGAACTGTGACCCCAAACGAAGCAGCATACAACGCATGCTTCTCCCACATTCACTTTTTACAGGTGTTTTCAGTTAAGAACTTTGTATTTTGAGGATTGTAAAATGCTCTAAATGTCGAGCAATTTTGCCGGCTGTCAGTGACGCAACATCTCACACAGACTGCATGAGAAATACATGCGTAGAAGGGCGTGAACTTGCGGCCACTAACCTCCTCCTCATTAATAAAGCATCTGCTTATCTACAAAGCCACTTTGCTCTTTTTGCGACCTCACACCCATCATTCATCTAAACTCATCTCGGGGACATAATGGATCTTAAAGCGGACTCAGAGGACATGGACTACAGGCGGCCGGCTCCCATTGAAGTTTTCGCCGCCAGATCCACACTGCATGGCATCTCGCACATGTTCACTTACAAGCGGATGTATATCAAGCGCACCCTGTGGATTTTGTTTTTCTTGGCCTCCGTGGGTGTGCTGGTGATGGTGTGCGTGGATCGGGTGCAGTTCTACTTCGAGTACCCCCATGTCACCAAGTTGGATGAAGTGGCGGCTTCACTGATAATATTCCCTTCGGTAACCTTCTGCAACCTCAACTCCTTCCGTTTCAGCCGGGTGACACGGAACGACCTGTACCACGCTGGGGAGTTCCTTGCCTTGCTCAACGGCAGGTGTGTACGTCCAGAAGCCATTTACAATACCTGCCTGTGTGTAGGCTGGCTTACTGGTGATTTTATATAAGCACTAAAACCACACCTCACCTGCACCCCAATTATTATGTAGCCTAGTGTATGACAAATGCAGTGGCTGCAGGGGTGCACATCTGTGTGGATTTATCACATGATGATTCAGGATCTGATTGTGCCCCCAGCATTTAGCTATAACACTAAATTTTTGTTGTTGTCACATTCTAGTGCAGTTATCATGAAACTTAAAAAAATATCTGTGAGCACTTAAAAATCGTTTGACCACACCACTAAATATCTGCATGTCTTCTATAGACAGTCTGTGTGTGGAAGCAGGTTTTACGCTTTGCAGCCCAGCAACAGCAATGTTTGAGTTGGCATTTAACTTTGGAGCTTAGGTGTAGTCTGCATTGTTTTAGCTGAGGTCTTATGTCACATGGAAGAGCGGGGCAGAGTTTTACCACCTGTCTTTGGCTGTTGCTATTAGGCTACTGGAGGAAATCCGGACTTCACTGACAAAGCATGCAAAACCTTCCAGAGCTCTGAGAGCTAAAGATTGTAGTATAACGCACGTAAGTAAGAAAGTGAGGTTAAAGGCTAAGGATGAAAATGTAGTGACATTACAGATCTACTGTCTACTGAAATCCATATTGCACACATGCTACCATAGCTGTGAAAAGCAATGGAACAACAACCATTAACCTGTTAAAATATGCTGATAGTGAGAATGAGTACACCTTAACATAGATGCTGAGAATCCTCCAAGTAACAGATAATAGATAAGCTGTTTCTAAGTGTTTAATAAAGGCAAATATAAACATGCTAATATAAATATTGGATAAGTAGAGGAGAAGATTTTTAAACCCCCGCTGACAAAGTGTTGAGAGACGTGCATGATTCACAACTGCCATCCCCTCCCTTTACACTTGTTGCTTTCTGCTGTGCTTTGATCATTTAGTCTTTCGGCAACCATGACAAGCACACTGTTTCATGTTGAAACTTTTAACTCTGAATTTCTTCAATTCTTCTTTTCGATGTTATCCAGATTATACTGATCCCATTTTTCCAATACAGATAATAATCCTGCACTTTGCATTTGCAGCTAGAGCAGGAAGAAAAATATCCCACACAAATACACATGCACACATGGACACACAGATGCATAGACATTGCTTACTGCACTTACGCAAACATAAAATATGTAATACACACAAACATGTCTCAATATCATCTTGAATTCATTTTTAATTTTATTTTTAGCTTATTGATTCACAAAGTGTTGCAGCCCGAGGCAAAGCGTACAACTGTGCATGCTGTACATGCTGGAATGACATAAATCAAATTCTCTGTTTTCATACTGGATATCATTTTTCTGTGACCCTCATATATACATCCATATTTGGGTTATAACTTTACAGGATGCCAATAGATTCACTGTCTTGCGGATGTATTTTGCATGCTTTGTATGGTATAGATTCCGAGATTTGTTTCCGGGTTGTTTGTAGTGTCAGCTGGAATAGTAGACCATTAGGATATCAGTGCAGGTTTCCATCTCTCTGATTTGTTATTGCAGGTGTAGCCAGATTTTCTTTAAAAAGGTGCACCTAAAAAAAATAAAAGAAGATATAGGAAGCAGAACATTAAAGCAACCTCACTTACTCCAAGTGACTTTGGGATGAGTTGACTTTTGATGGAGGGAGGGGACTACAAGGAGAGGCAATTAACTTGTGTCTCGTAAGCTGTGTGATGAACAAGTCTTTATCCCTGTGTAATTAGTGCTGTTTGTTAAGCTACAGAGTTGTGCCACTGATTAACACTGTCATCTCCCTCTCCCTTTTCCTTGCCCTCTCAGTTAGCTTGGCCTGGGATCAGGGTTGGGGTAGGAACGGCATTCATTTTACTTTTCTTTTTTTTTTTTTAAATGAGGACAAGGGACAGTTTTTTAAATGATTTTTAAATCAGGTTTCAAAGCGGTTAGAGTGCTAAAGAATGTGGAGGAAAACAAATAAATTAGGAACATCTTGGACGCACAGATTTTACACTAAACATTGATTGAACAGAAGATTTTTCAGTGGTAAGCCTTCTGATACCACCAGACAGGTGGTAGGTTTGGACAGAAAATGACAGAATACAAACAAAATGCTGTGTTTGTGGGTCGGTGTCTATCACTGTCTCAGGAAGAAGGAGTAGGCAATATCTACCCTTGCAGTGATGCCAGGCTTTCTTAGACACTGAAGTTTGAAGCTGAGCTGCTAGAAATTTCACCTTAACTTACTCGACTCCAGCAGTTTCCAAGCAGCCACCCACCAAAAAACAAATAAATAAATAAATCACTTTTGTATTGTATTTTCTCAGGTTGGAGTTACAGTTAGCCGTGCAGAACATTAGAAGTAAATTGCTCAGTTTTATTTTTATTATGTTGCAAAGGCAATTAAATGATAATTAGCAAAAGAAAGGTCATTTCAAAGAGGTGTTGGTTATGTGGTTTGTGCTGCCAAGAAGTGTTAGATCAGCTCACGAAAACCAGAGAAGCACGTCTTCTGCTTACACAGAGCCCGAGATTAAACATGTTTCCTGAGCTTGCAAACATGCTCTCAATTCCCACGAGCTACATGTGAAATGTAATGCTCCATAACTTTGACTGCCTTATCTGTCTCAGCAAGATCATGGCCGTATTACAGATTTAAGTGGTGTAAAAAAAGTGCACGGATGGGGACACTGGGAGGCCAGGTCATCGACCGGAAAAAGCTGATTTTTCAAATCTGGGTTCATTTGCATTTATAGTGTACTGTGGCTGTTTACCGCAGAGAATATTACAACTGTGGAGACACAGAAATTTTTGCATGTTTTTACCATATTTTCGTCTTTAGCTTGTTTGTGTATTTCTCATCAATACAATAGATATTTGTTTGGGTTTTCTGTGCCTCGTGGCATCCTTTGTTTGCATTTCTGTGACCTTGGCCAAATTGGAAGAATAACTGAATCGCAGGTGCACCATCATGAAGATATGATTATCCAAACTCAGCCACCAGGAAACATGGCACATATTCATTTTCAAGGGCACTGCACAAACAATCCAATCCTTGTTAGTGTATGAGTTCAATTAGCGCTAATTGGATAATTACCTGAGATTATGTCAAGATGTGTTCATTGTTGTGTCACACAGCC
Organism: Pundamilia nyererei; assembly: GCF_000239375.1. Classification (NCBI taxonomy): domain Eukaryota; kingdom Metazoa; phylum Chordata; class Actinopteri; order Cichliformes; family Cichlidae; genus Pundamilia; species Pundamilia nyererei. The sequence continues at coordinate 4,519,731 of NW_005187435.1, read as the reverse complement.
CGAGGTATTAACATCAAAACAAATGTAGTGCTTTTGCTTTTGTTTGTGTGTGTGTGAGAAAGAGAGAGAGTACCGCCTTAAGTCCACTCTTAAAATCAGTGGCTGCTTATATTTGCTCTCTCTTCTCATGAGGTGGCAAAGTGTTGCAGATGGTCCTTCATTCGTTTTAGTCCCCACAAGAAAATTAAAGTGCTTGTGGCCCATAATCCAATTTAGTCTCCCCCTCCCATACGTAGAGAGTTTGCAGTGATTGCTTTAGGGAGCAGTGGCAGGGCAATATTAAAAATCTACCCATATTATTGTGATTGTATGCGCTTCAACTAAAGCCTCCTGACTCGGGGATGTGAGCGCAGCGTCTTAAGTGCTCTCCTGGCAGCTTTGTGTTTCTTATAAAACAGTGGCTCAGGATACAATTCAATTAAGTCCAGAATGTACCACAACAGGCTAGCTTCTTGTTAGAATAGAGTGTGACAGTGTTGTGATGTAGTTCCCATGTGGGCAAGAGTACTGGAGTTGTGATTGTCAGAGTGCTTTTAGGGACCAACATTACTAAAAACATGACAATTTGTAAATGGCTCCACTGACAGATATTTATGATATTAGTACCACTCTGTCCTCTAATTTTAAACTCACGTCTGAAACAAGTAATACATAGACAGTAGTAATCATACTTCCATTTTAAATACTGAAAATATTAAAACCACATTCACAGAGAAAGGTTTGTATCCTTACTAGGTGACACTTATTTCTTGGAGTAACCACCACAGTTTGTCCAATTCTTTTAGCAAGTTTCTCATCTTGACTTTATATAGCAGGTTTTCATTGTTCTCTACCTCCTTCTCTTACTTTTGCTCTATTATTCTTTTTTTAATGACAACTTTGATGCCGTACAGGATTCAAAGCCTTGAAGAAGAAAGAAGAAAGTGTACTTTATTGGTCCCCGTGGGGAAAATCGCTCTCTGCATTTAACCCATTCACTCAGTGAAGCAGTGGGCAGCCATTGGGCGCCCGGGGAGCAGTGTGTAGGGACGGTACCTTGCTCAGGGGTACCTCAGGGCAGCTGTTCAGAGGAATCGAACCCCCGACCTTCCGATCATGGGGCCACCACTCTACCTACTGAGCTATCCCTGCCCCTGCTTGATTACTGTAGCCAGAGTATTGTGTTAACATTTGGGAAAAGTGTGGTTTTCCTGGTTTCCTCCTCCTCCACTATTGTTTCTGGGGGTTTCTCAGTCGTGAAATTTTCCTGCTCTTTTTTGCTTGAGCAGTCATGCTTCTTTTCTCTTTGGACTGCTTCGCTTTTTAACATTTAGGTAAACATGTTTCCTTATTTTGAAAAATTGCAGTGTGGCAATATGCTCCAGGATGCACCTTGGAGTTCATTATATGCCTTCCAAAGAACACATCAAACATTTTGAAACCAAGAAGGGCTCCTTCTTAAAAAGAAACAGTATAAAAATGTATCACTTTCTTTCAGTTTCAGTACTTTACAAAAAGCAGTAACCTGTAAACTGTGAAGAATCAGGAGCCAGATGAGCTACTACATCACTAATCCTCTGGTTTTCAATTTTATCCTTTTATTGTTTGAATAACTTATTTCTGGAAAAAAGAATTATGCATTAGCTTCACTCTGAAATGATATGAACATGTTTTTCTCTAACACCCCTTATTACTTACATTATAACCGTTTAATTGTACGCAACACTCTTTTGGCCTGTAGTAAATTAATGAAAAGTGAACTATACTAGAAAATAAGTACCACATAGATCCACTATCTTTAATTTATAATCTGTATCAAAGATAGTGCTTAACTGTCTTGTTTTTTGGCTGTTGTGTCATACCAGTTACTGCTTTTTATTCAAATTGTGGAAAAAACTCTGATTTAAAAGATAAATAGCAACCAGCAGCTGTTATTCTCGTTGAAAATTTAAACTGTAGCGATAAAAAAGAAGAAGTTATAATCAGCTAGAGTTAATCCTGGTTGATTTGTTAATGTTAAAAAAGATCTCTGATGTTCCGATGTTGAATTTTAAAACTGTATCACTTGGCATTCATTTTAAATCTTGAGCAGAATAATAGTCCCGATATTGTCTGTCAAAGCGCTGTGAACTCCATTCAACACGAAGCATGACCGTCTCTGTTCGGTGTTATGAGCAGGAGAACAACCCTCATTTTAAATTACAGCGCATACCACCTCATGTTGTGAAAATCTTTTTCATTTAGTCTCTACCAGGAAAAAGCACTGTAGCAACAGTGAAACATATTACATTTGGTTTGGGCATAAATCAAAAATACATCTCCAGCTGAATATTAACGCAGTGCTCCCAAAGAAGTAATGTAACATTTCATTTTTTTATTCATGGATCAGCTTATGTTATTCCCATCATCAAGCGACAAAATCTTGTTCATTATCATAGACAAAGCTTGACCTTGTGGAATTTTTAAAAAATCCATTAAGCTATACCACCAATTATGGTTTGAAATAGTGCCCATGCTCATGACAAACAACTCTGTCGTCAGTGTCCACAAAGTCATTCACAGATTTACTGTCAGGCACAGGAAGAGAAGGGTATGCCTTTGTCTTTCTCCGTCTCTGGTTTTCACTTCTTCAGCTTGGGGATAAACTTATTCATGTTTGCTAGTGCAAAACGAGTTGTCCAAAATTCTTACAATAAAACAATATATGAACCTGGTCATGATATTACTGCTTCTGCTCAACATCACATATGAATTCAGGACTCTACCTTAGTATTTTGCAGTAATGCAATTTTGAAAAAACAGAAGCTGTCCTCTTCACTCTCAGTGTCCTACAACAATGATCTCACAAGTGGCTGTCAGTAGTGCTTAATTTTAGCGCTCTATAATTTGGATGCTTGTACCACTGATGGCCCATTGCTCAACAGGGGTCATCAATGGGCCACTTTTTCGCTGTGCGGGGCCATACTGTTTAATTGAGGTTACGTTGTATCAGTGAATGACTGTGAGCAGGCACTAGAGGTTGATGGTAGCTGTCAAATTAAGGCATAGCATAAATGATTTCCACAGTGTTTTTCTTCTGTTTCATTTCTGTGTGCATTGATGCACGCAAATTACTGCTTCTTTGTCATGTTTTTTCTTATTTGTTTGCAGGGGAAATGAGAGGTGGAACATGGTAAAATTGATCCATTTTTCACTTTGAAAAAAAGTGCAGCAGATGAAGATTTATTTATTGACACTAAATAGTAGGTGTGGAGGATCATCAGCCTGAAAGCAGCATTCTGAACATTGTTTTCTACACGATTGCTCTGCCACCACATATAACCCTAATTGTTTAACAGACCGATTAAAGTAATTGTCTGAAATGAAATATTCCCATCCTGTAAATAATGAGCTGCTTTCCTGCACTCCATGGAGACTGGTATGCCACAGTTAAGCTGTCAGTTTCATAAAACTAAGATGATATTGTGAGAGCTTTCTAGCTGCTCTTCTGATGATGCTGACATGTATGTACACCTTTTTTTAAGGTGAATGGTAGATATCCACTTGTTGTTGCTGCATCTGTGTTATTAATGTTTCTTCTGCCAGAAAAACGTGTGTACCTGCAAAATTCTTAAAATCCATCTTTTTAGATGTGACAGAGGTACAACTAAGGTTGTGTCTTGCTTCTTTAACAACCTTAACTGCATTTAATACTTTGAGTGAGAAAATAAGGAATAACAGGATGTTTAATATTACAATCTGACAAAGTGGATTTTGTAAGCTCAAGGTAAGCAGTTTGAAAAAGAATTCTTATAGAGAAAAAGAACAACCTAAAATGTTACTTTTTTTTTAATTTAATGAGGCAAAATCCTTTTTGTGATATTGAATTTGCAAAACCTAAGTACATTAGACTTGTGTGTTAGTTGTGCACATGTGTGTATTTTGTGATCAATGTTGACTAAGTGTAGAATCTTTCTGTCCAGGTATGAGATTCGGGACCCACACCTGGTGGAGGAAAATGTCCTGCAAATCCTAAAGGAGAGAGCGGACTTTGACAGCTATAAGCCTCGGCCTTTCAACATGCGTGAATTTTATGACCGGACAGGCCACGACATTAAGGACATGCTGCTTTCCTGCTCATATAGAGGGGAGGAATGTGCAGCTGAAGACTTCAAAGTGGTGAGTTGCGCACGTAAACAGAATCAGCTGAGACCTATGGGTCATCTAATCATGCTAGTGATACAAAATGGGCCTTTATATAGTTTACTGTGCCGTGAAGTTTAGCTGAGCGCTGTTCACTGAAGTCTGCTTTTGGGAATTGACTTTGCAAATATATTAAAAGGAGATATTTACAAAGACAGCGCTTTATCATAATTTCAATCGATGGCGCTCCATCCTTCCAGATTCTTCCATCCCCCTTCAGAATTGGACAGTAAAACATTATATAGTTTACTGAGCCCTGGGTCATTGCCACAACACGTTCCATGTAAGTACAAAGTTAGAACAAATTGACGCTGTGAAATATTTTCTGTCTTTATCCTATTTACTGAATGCTTTCAGATACAGTTATTACCTGAAAGCTTTGTGACCTTAGTATTTGTGATAAAGTATACGAACTGATCTTGTAAAGCTGCAATACAACTGTGGAACCGCGGGTGACAGTAGTTAATGTACTTTTTTTGTTGTTTCAGCCGAGTAAGAGCCAGAATTACTGATTATATAATAACTGATTCTCACACTACAGCTGTCAATCTCACTAAATTCTGGTAATACAATAAAAGTTTTGCCAACACTATGAAGTTTAAGGCTATGACACTGTCTCTTTCACTTGCTGAAGAATGCTAAAATGTAGAAAGAAGACATTTGTGTCTTTTGTTTAATATTCATTTGATTTTTTTTGCTTATTTTATAGTTTCGTACTGCACTGTTTTTCAAAACTTTTTTGCCCGACAATATCTGCCTATTCCAGCTGGAAACAGAGCTTATAAGTGCACTGACATTTACCAGTGCCGTCTGTGCCACAGTACGGTCTAACAGATCTTAAGAGCTGATCGATATTTCTTAAGACATTTGTAGTTTTTAGTGACAACTTACCCACAGTTAGCTGATTTTATAAGTGTGAAAAATGTGATTATGTGTAGACAGATCCTGTGTACTGTTCTGTTTAGACTTCACTTGCAGTCTGAGGTCTATTGACAGTGCACATGATAAGCTGTAGTTAAAAGAATCAGTGTATAGACAAAAGCGGAGCTGTAACATAATTTCCAAATCATCAACGATTTTGTGAAAAATATAATAAGCAATTGCACTTTTATTCAGCTTTTTTAGGGTTGTCTCCATTTGTAAACAATGTACCCGCTGACTATACCAGAAGGCTAGAAAAATTGGTTATTGCCCGCAGAGGCTAAGTCATCAAACTAGCGATAGGTTCCCATGTTATTATCCGAGTACCTCTGACAGTGGTTACCGTAAATGAAAGAAGCAGATTTTAAATTATGCCATGAAAATTTGACAATATCAGGGCCTTAACTGATTGAGAATAAGAATAAGAGAAAAAGAGCACCAAAGGATTGTAGGTAGAGACAATGCAGCTTGAGCAAGAAGAAATGTGGTGGGATGACAGTTGCAAAGAACACACACACACACACACACACACACACACACACACACACACACACACACACACACACACACACACACACACACACACACACACACAATAAGACACATACAAATTTTGCACATTACAAACAGTGGCAGCCTACTGTAGAAGTAGGAGCTAGTCTTAAAAGAACAACTATCCAACAGATGCTCATGCAGGTGGCAAGTGAGGATGACACTGTATTAATAAATTGATATCGCCTGAGAATCCTGTCATGAAAGCGATCTAATATATCCTCAGAATGTGTTGGAAAGAAGCCATGATTAAGCTTAGTAAAATCAGCCCTCAGTCCAACTCTTACATTCTTTGTCCTCCAGTGTTTCTTTATTGTGGAATTTTTAATGTGTTTTTCCCCCAAGTGCTATAAAACCATGTAGTTGAGAGGTGGGCTGCATGCTCACATGGTGTGGCTGCTCTAATGTGCTGATGTGTTCACATTTACTGTAGTTAGTTGCGCTTATAGCAGATGGTACTTCACAGCGCTCTGCTGTACATTTGTACGGTTGTAGACCTGGATAGAACAGCTCAGCAGAGAGCACTAATGGTGTGGAAAGAAGCTTCAGCGTGTTAGGAAAGGGTAAGGTAACCAGTCTCACCAGCCTCCACCTCCAAATCCCAGAGTATGCAAGCATTAAAGCTGTGATTAACGCTGTTGGCAGCTTCTGGTTGTTTTCTAGCTAGCACAGGCAGTGTGGCTCACTAGGTAGTCCCTGGGTGTTGAAGATAGCCAGAGACAAAAGATCACTGCTACCTACTGTGGGAGCAGTTTGCTGACAAAAATGGTAGATAAACAACAGTAGAACGTAAGGCAGCTTTTTCCAAAAGAATCTGCAGTGTAGTACAGTCAGATTTTCTCATAGATCCAGAAACTTGAACATATTAGAGTTCTTTAGTGTATCAGAATTTATTTCATGTTGTTTTTCAGTTAAGGTTCAGGTGTTGAGTCCAACATTATCCAGTCAGAAGTATTGTGTCCTTGTCAAAAGTCACTGGTGTCATTATCCAAATACCAAATACCCTGTGGGATCCAGTACAATATAATTTTTAAATATTGCTGCTGGAAATATTAAAAATTAGTGACTCATTATCTCGTATCATGTTTCACTGCTGCAACTTTGTCCTTCAGAAAAACATCTGCCAACTTGGAATGCAGATGGTTTAGCTCAGATGATATTAAAGAAGAAAATTTCACATGAAAATGAATATCAATTGATGGCCTACGGCCTCTGAACCGTAGCTGCATGAGATAATATAAAACCATAAAAAGGGAGCAAAATACAAAGACCATAATTTGATCGTTTATGGGTTTGTTTTTAATTGAAGGTGCGATAAATGGATTTCGAAAGTATGCGATCGCTCCCTAGAGAGGCGGCCTTTGCATTTCACCTACAACAAGGACACTAAAGCTAAAACCATCCAAAATATATTGAATGGCTATAATACACTACAGTAAGATAACTGATATTGCACGAACACTATGGATTGCATGTGCCATCTTACTTCTATTTTTACTTTGATACAATGTACGGCATTTTAAGAGCAAAACTACCAAGCATACAGTTTGTCTTACTGCATCCCAGTGGAATTCCCTACAGATAATATGTTGATCGGCAATGTCACAACCTCTAAGTTATTCAATTTTGAACTCTTTAAGACACCCACATCCAACTTCAGTCACCAGGGAGAACTTTGACAGGCTCATAACTTTGCTATCAAAACTCAAAACTGAAGCTTGGGGGCTGACAGAAAGTGTAAGAGAGAGACAGACATTACATGAGAGAAAAATAGGAAGAAGAAAGAACGAGAGAAAAAGAGCCAGATAAACAGAAACTGAGGCCCAGGTAACAACAAAGTCCTTGGGATAAAACTAAACATAATGGTCGAGTACTGCGGAGAGGCTCAAAGACACAAAACAACAGCTGCCACAGCAGGAGCAGCAATAGAAGTACTATTGGTACACACAGGCTTGTGCTCATTTTAACCTCTTGGAAACTGCAGAGCGCCATTGTAGGGCTGGGTATCGTCACTGATTTCTAGAATCGATTCGATTCCGATTCACAAGGTCCCGAATCGATTCAATCAATTCAGTTTGAATCTGGGAAATTTTGCCTTAGACAGTCAGAAATATTATAATTCATATCAGTACATTTACATATTTTTGTATCTATAAAAGGGAAGCTGACACTTGCGAGACTTTATCAAAGGTGTAAGCATCACAGCAGATGTCTTTGTGTCAAAGTAGCTGAAGATAAACATGAAGGTGATTTTCCTGGCCTGGAATTTTATAAAAATATTCAGCAGTACATCAAAAACGAAAGAAAACTTTTAATCAACATATGAACATTACCTCTGAAGTGACAGCGGTTTTAGTACAGACATGGCTAAGCGTTTTACATTTTGCATAATTTTAAAAAGTTAAAATTTGTTCAGTAGCCCATTGAACGGCAGAAATTAGGTTTTCTTTTCGGAAGTAAGTAAAAGGGAAAAAAACAGTGGCCGACAGCGCTTTAAACAACGGTAGTCTTGTGCGTAACAAGCAAGCGAATAATGCAGAAAACAGATTTTTAGATGGGAAACTGTTCTTGAAGTATACAGAGAAAGCAAGAGAGCGAGAGAGAGAGAGAGCTGTGCATGAAGTGTGATTTTTATCGTGGTGGACGCAAAAAAGCAAAAGTAAGAGGGAATCCATGACGATGTTTATGTGAAGCGTAGTTTGGATCTTCTTTTGCTGCTGATTCGGTCAATATTGTTTGGAGAGAGATCAAACTAACAGCTTTACCCGATCGTGTCCGTGCCGTCGGGTGAGAAAGGCGACATCTCACTAATTCTGATCCACGGGTCCGCGCTTTGTTCTTACGTCTTTGTGCAGAATCCGTGTTCCTGCTCTCACTTACTGTTTTAGCTGTTTGGTGGTTGTCGAAATTTTGTGAGGTTTATCCTGAGATTCTGGCATTTTGGGCAAAAAAAAAAAAAAAAAAAATTCTCCTTTCTTTTCTCTTCTTTTTTCTTTTGATAGGCAAAATAAATTTATATTAAAAAATCGATTCAGGATTTTAATGAATCTATATCACGTTATCCAAGCATTTTATTCGATAAATCGATAATCAAAACCCACCCCTACTCCATTGTATGTCTTTTACAGCTCCCCGTTTGTTTTCCAAAACACAATTAAATATGGCACCTGTCCTTCCTTTCCACTTGTATTTTTTTGAGTCGAGAAGGACAGAAAATATTATAAATAAATGAGGTCATGATAGTCATAAATGAAGAGCTATCTTTGAACAGATCTTTGGTTATAAATAAAAAGATTTTGATTAGTTATCAAGTTGTCATAGTAGTTCTTAATACATTAGCTTCTACCCTTTTAATACGCAGTAGTGTTCCTCAAAAATGTTGAGCAGACCCTCAGTGCCTTATATTTTGCTTCCAAGGAGCCAGGCTTTCTTTTTTTAAAGTGGTCTTAAACAAATTATTCAGACTTTTCAGACTTCAAAGCTTTACTTTGGACATTGGCTACTTTTTCACTCATTTTCGGTCTAATCCTTGTACCTGACCATTGTTCCTTGTTTAAGTGACTTTAAACTGAACAATAAAATTTTCAAGCATAAAAAGGCGTCTAATTTAAGGGAAAAATGGTGTTGTCTGCATATTACAGACAACTTAACAAAGACCTGGTTTTAAATAGTCTTTAGGCTGCCTGATACAAAACACACATTTTTACCTCCATTTCTTTAGCTGAATCTATAAAAACTGACTAAGTTTACACAATGAACTGTTAGCTGATAACCTGACATATCTTGGCATGGTATGCAGTGTAACCTTACAATATCTGAGGAAACTGAATAAGTTGAGGGCAAAGAAGTGAAAGGCATAAAAAACAAATATCTACTGTAGATAAACAAAATCTGAAAACCATGTTACAAAGATAAAAATCAACAAAGGCCTGACATTGGATCTGAGAGATGCACCTGGGCCTTTAATTGATTAACCTCATCAGAAATGGTTTCAGTGGAAGGCTGACGAATTAATTAAGAGAAACAGGTATGGTTTGGCCAAGGTATGCCAAATTACACGTGAATTACGCATGAATCTAAATTTTAAAAGTTAGGAAAGAGACACAACAGTCAGTGTCTACAGACATAAATAAAACACGAGTGAGGCTCTGTCATGCTTTCGGTCTAGCCAGCCATTGGTTTTTAGGATCTTCTCAAAATGAATGGACTCATGAATGTAGAAGAATATGTTCAGTAGTAGAGTACATTCATGCTATATCCTGGAAAGTTTATACATTCATGTTATAGTACAGTGGAACCCCAACTTACGAAATTAATCCGTTCCCGAGGGTCTTTCGTAAATCAAAGCACCCATCGCGCCTTTTGAACGAGGCGATGCTGAACGATAGGCTATAGGCTAATTGCTAACTAGAACAACAATACGTCGTTCAAGTGGAACAGCGAAGCGCAAGTACAGAAGCCAAGGGGTTGTCACATGATTCGGAAGGCATTGTGGGCATTGTAGGCTCAGCCAATCAGAGGCAGCGGATTTCGTTACACGGGCATTTTGCCGTAACACGGGCAGAAATATTGCCGTTCAGTGCCTTCGTAACTTGAATTTTTCGTGACATGGGGTATTCGTAAGTCGGGTTCCACTGTATCTGGAAAGTGTCCGACTGGCAACAGCTTCATTTTTGATCATGGTAATGATCCCAAACACTTTGCCAGTGCAATGAAAGCATACCTGGATAAAAAACACACAATGGAACACTATAGCTCATGGAATGGTCTCTCCGAAGCCCAGACCTCAAAATTACTGAAGCATTGGGGGACCGTCTTGACAGAGAACAGAAAGAAGCGCTTTGAATAGCCAGGAAAACTATTCTTGAAGATTTCTTAAAGAAATTACAAGAAATCTTAAGAGAGTTTAGGCTGTTTTGGTCATACCGACTTTCAAACTCATTAGAAGTGTACAAATCCTGATTTTGCCCTGTATACTGTATTTCAAATTTTCCAAATAATACATAAGAAGTAATACATAAAGAAATGAGGGGTTGCTAAATACTTTAAATTTAAATTTTTACAGTAGTGCAGATTCCAAACACAACAGTACTTTCAGGCAGTCACTATAGTGGATGGATGTGCAAATTAGATTTTTAGCTTGGATATGCTTCCTGACACAACCTTCCCATTTATCCAGTCATGTGACACTCCAAGACTTGGTTTGTGTCTCCTACCAATCTTGAACTGGGGAACTTTCACATAGGAAATCGTAAGGAAATAAACCACCACACCACGGTTGCCTACAGCCTCTAAATAAAGAAATAAAATAAATTATTTCAAAAATGTTTTTATTAACAAAAATTATACAATTACACTGTGTGAGCATGGTGCATGTAAAAAACAACAACAAACTTTCATTTGCGAAAATGTGTAAAAACAAGAGGACTATCATTTAATACTATTAACAGCACAGTCTGCCCGTACCTGGTGTTGACTGTCAGTGTAAGAGATCTGAGGATGATCTGATGATCTCAGCTCTAAGGATTAATTTTTGAGTTGAAGTACGTTTTTGGATATTTAATACTGAGAAAACATGTCAGACTTTTAAAAAAAACAACCCACAGACACACAATATTACAGTACTTCAATAGTGCTTAGCCGGCACTTGCCTCTCAAGAGAAAATCTTTTAGAAAAGATCCTTCATGCAACTGTGGTTAAGTTATGTCACATTGCAGTGTTGTGTCAGATAAGCAAAAAAAACAAAACCCTAAGTACTCTGAAATATTTGTGAGGTGGTATTTGTGTTAAATTCTAAGTTATGGAGTTTTTCAAGATCATTTCAGTCATTTTAGCTTAAATTACTGACAGATCACACTTCATTTACTGCAAATCTTCTAGCTGAGAACCCACTTTTGTGTAACCCAGACTCTTGCATAATTGCCATGGTCATTCTATTGAGCTGTTGGCTCCATTTCAGTTGTCCATTGACCCCCAGAGTCCACCCTTGGTGGGACGGAGACGTGTGGCTAATGAGGTGTAATCAATACAGAAAACCTCAGAGACGCCCGCCGATGGATTGGATTTACGCAAACAGCAATCTAAAGGATAGGAGGGGCTTGTTAAGTCTTTTTTTTTTTTTTAAATATTGTTGCTCTTCACAAACAGAAATGGCAAGAATTATTGGTGGCTGTAGTCGTTCCTCCTTCTAATCTATATTAAGTACTCCACACAAGCAATGAGCATGTCCCTTCTTAGGCTGAAGTTCCATTACTTGTGTTACAAGGGTTGTATTTCATTCTTCAACCATGAACATAAAATATACTGCTAATCCTGAGTCGGTTTAGAGTTGGGGCTAGCTTAAGGCATCTAATTCCTTAGCTTTATTAGTTATGTAATCCAGTTTAATTAGATAATCTTTTAAATTTGAATACTGTTGAGACTGCAAGTCTTTTTAGGTAACTGGCATCTATAATAGCAGAATTTCAGCGGTGCTTTAATCTGCCATTCCTCATAAACTGTTTTTGACACATCTCACCTTTGATCCACCACGTTTTATTCATTGTTATTCAGTCTTATCCATCAGCTCAAAGCCGATGATTCTGCTGTTCTTTTTGGCCAGACGATTCCCACATTTTTCCTCCTGAGGCTAAATCAATCAATTTGCTATTACCCTAGAACTCAGAGACATGGATCAATTAGGTTTTTGCTGAGTAATGAATGAATGCCTAATGTAAAAATCTCCTCTTTGAATGTAAAAAGCTACTGGCTCTCCTTTGATGGCTTTTAGATTCATGGTGATTTACTGTCCTCACTTTTCAAGTCAAATTAAATTTTACAATGTGTCAATTCACAATATTTGATCCTGATCTCCCCGAGCACCTCGCTCACTCTTTTCATTTTTAAACTTGAATGTGCATTATGTTGTCAAACATCCAACAAAAATGGCAAATTATTGGTAAGTTACATTTTAACTGCTTTCTGAGTAATATTGTATAAAGCTAAGATGTCATAGTGACGACCCAGAATAGCAAATTCCACCTAACATGGCTTCCTCCATTGCTTATGTTATGTTGGCCTTTCCAGCGGGGCATGGAAGAAATAGATTTCCTTTCAAAGGGCTTTAGAGAAGGCTAAGCATGTCCCCTGCCCCCAGCACACATACATACACACATACTCCTTTCATCTGACCTCTTTTTTGTCATTTTAATTACACAAAGAAGGACTTTTTTTTGACAATTTAGGCTCCTACTGCGTGAGGTACTCTGTGGACAAAAGGTGAAAAAGAGGAGGGAAACAGATTAAACCAACTCCAAAGCATGGAGAGATCTGAGAATCCATTTATTCCATGTGACCTGCCAGTGCTCCTAGCGTTACAAAATTATTTTTAATAATGAGTCGGGTGGGCAAGCTACGCAGTGGGGGAGAGAGTGAAAGAATGGAAGAAAGAGATGGAAAGAACTTATCCTTTAAAGAATCGATTATAAACAGTTTGGTTCAGATCAGAAGCATCTGATGACTGTGCAAAGCTTTGGAATGAGAGGAAAGAGGGGGCAGGAAACTGGAATATGTGTGTGTGCCAATGGAAGAGTCTATGTTTGGCTCTTGGTTTGTGGTGCTGGGCTGCCAGGGAGAAGTATACCCACCGTGACAGACCAGGAGCCAGAGCGCACTAGCTGAATGTAAAGCAGGGTGTTCCTTAACTCTATGCTTAGATCTTTCGCCTGCATGTGTGTAAAGCTTTTGCAGTACTTCAGTGCACAGAGAGTGAATGTTCGGTTCAGATTGTGCTGACAGGCTGAGTGATTATTCACCTAGCACTGACAGGTGGCACACTGCTGCATTAGTCAGCTAATTACCATCCAGAGTAATATTAGTGGGGCTGACTGTTTTTTTTCCTTGTCTTTTTCTCTTTACCATCATTTTATAATTTATTAATATTTCATGGGAAACCTGTTACAGTCTGCATTGGTAGATTTGGCAAATTGTATTCATCATTATTGCTTTTGAATTCATTACTGGAAAACATGATTAATGGTTTTGGCATTTAAAATTGATTCTGATAATTACAATAGCTGATTGATGACTGCGAAACAGAATATGTGCCATTTTCTGCAATAGCATGATGTACCTTTTGTCTTTGCTGTATTATCAGATATGTTACTTTTTTCTTTTT
>NW_005187435.1:4503384-4505817 GCF_000239375.1 Pundamilia nyererei | reverse complement strand
ATTTGATTCACCTTTTATTGTTTATTTTATTTTCACTTACTGAATACGGGACAGACTTGATCAGATATGTTACTTGAGATAGTGAGAGACAGACAGGTCAAAAATATGTTTCTTTCTTTCAGAGATGACAGGGTACAGCTATCGCCTTGTGTTTCAGTGTCTAGGGATAGAGTGAAAAAGCAGTTTGAACACCACCAGGGTCCCGCTGGGACAGAGTTTTCATCTTACCAGCCAATGTCTTGATTATTTTTTCCTTTTCTTGTCTCTTGGGTAAATTCCCTAACCCGTCGACTTCCTTTGAGATCAGTATTTTTTAAGTCAGTGGACAAAAAAAAAAAAAAATACTAGTTGTGTTAAAAAAAATTCAGTCATTGTATACCTTTTAGTATTTTTTGTTTGTAAGCATGTAGGTGGGTACATATGTGAAGCCAGGTCTATGCCACTTCAGCTCGATTCTTATACTCTTTTATTGATGTTGAGGTAATCTTGCAATTAGATCTTCAAGTGGTTTGCCGTTGCACCTGGAGTTGAGAGTTTATATATTGCTAATCAATAGTCTGTAATAATGAGCTTCGAGGACTACTTCTGATAAAAAGACACAGTAACGGAACATGATTATAGAAAAAAAGCTGGTGGGCTCTTTTTTCTTCAATAGAAGGTTAATGGCCTACAGCTTACTGCAGTAGTGTCTTGGATACAGATATTTTAGGATGACAAAAAACTATTTAACATATTCAGAAGTGAATCAGATTAATAATATATATGAAACTTGTTGATTTACCTGAAACTGTGACTAACAATGAGAAGGAAGGCAGTAATGCATTGTGAATGATGAAAGTGCCCATTGGTCTGTGAAGCATCATGTTGGTATCACAACGTCAACATTTTAGCTGTCGTCTGGGGTTTTGGAGCCAGAATTGACCTTGTACAAGGAGGTGGGGTTGTCAACTAAAGCTAGCAAGTCTGGTTAGCAAGTGTAAGTGCTAAGGAGTCCACCTCAGGGTTTGATTGATGGGTCCCCTTATATTTCTTGATGCATCTTGATGCTACGTCCAGATGAACAGAATCAACTTTTGGAGCTCCCCTTATATTGGCAGTGCAGAAGGGACACTGGGCTTGCTCTTAGTATGTTTCCTGTTTTATTCTGGGGCTGGTACAAAAATCACAGCATACAGTCATCATTAACAGTATGTTATGCAAGTGCATAACATACTGTCTACTTATGGGGTCTACTTATTTTTTCATGGTACTGCATTAAGTACTTTGAAAACTTTCTTTTTCAGATGACTGAGTACATTGGACAGTCAGAGAACTAACTATAAAAATATTTAAATTTTACTAACCAAAACTACTTTTTTTTTTATGCGCTGCTTGGTTTTTTGTTTTTTACATTTTTCCCTTGTTGATTTTCCTCTTAATTTTCAAAAACAGTAGGTCTGTCGGGTTTGGTTAACTGGTGATTCTAAACTGGCTTAAGATGTCAGTGGGAGTATGAATGGTTGTCTGTCTCTCTATGTTGGCCCTGTGCTGACAGGCTGGTGACCTCTCCAGGGTGTAGCCACCTCTTGCCCTATGTCAGCTGGGAAAGACTCCGGGCCCCCAGTTTACATGTGGAGCAGAGCAGATACCCATTTTGAAGGGGTGTGACAGGATCAGCCAAATCTTTTAAATAATGATTTATGTTTAAATTATTTGTGACTCACTTTATTTTATTTTATTTTATTTTATTTTATTTTATTTTATTTTATGTAAGTCTTCCTTTTGGTTTGGTGGGAAGATGGTCCCTTCAAGTCAGTGGCAGAGAAGATCATGGAACAGTCATGTATTTGCTCCATGAAAGAGCTTTATTATACACTAGGAAAAAAGCATCATTATACTGATAAGACCTACTTACTTGTCTTTGTTGAATACATCTGTGATTTTCTCCCTCAAAAGTGTTATGAAGCTCTCATTTTGAAGTGTTTGCAGCACCTGAACTCACATGTCGAAGATGTCCCAGTTAGTCAGTGAGTCAGCCGGTAAATCAAAGTTATGAATGAATTAATAAAAGAGGCTTTTGATTTATTTCTGAAATGCAGGCATGTCACTCAACAATCAGACAACCTCTGTGTGTCCTTATTGTTTTATGTTCACCCACCACATCCTGAAGGCAACAGCTCATCTTTTGTTTATTGCATGATTTTCTAGTTTTTGGTTATAAATTTCAGAGTTGCAACCTTTTAAAAATAGGCCATTATGAAAACTGGCATCTTATTCATCTGCCAGTAACTGAGGGAAAAGACAGGTAAGAAACAAAGATTCAGAAATGATCTAGAAATAGGACAACAGTCAGTTAAATTTCCCAGGTACTACATCTAGATACCATAAACATTTTTATTTGTAGATAAAGAGCAAGTTCTCAACTTTAAAAAAAACATTGTAAGATTAAAATTT
>NW_005187435.1:4478725-4501630 GCF_000239375.1 Pundamilia nyererei | reverse complement strand
AAAGCTGCCCTTCCCATTTGGAACAGTTTTAAAGTGAAGAATGTCAAGCGGAGTGAAGACACTGACTCGGTGTTTCAGAGGGCATGGGTTTATTGCTGCTGGATCAGAGATTCATCAGGAAACCTGCATGCCATCCAGTAGTATTTCAGTATTCAGCGTCTGCCTGCAGGATCTTAAAGCTTAAGATTAAGATGAGAGCACTTTTTCCCCCCCCATCCTCATCTGTATGCTGTTAGAATGTGTTTTTTTAAAATATTTTTGGTCAACAACATTGTCTAATTGATATAACAGACATCAGCACACATGCACTTGAACCCCTCCAACTTTGGTGCTGCATCCTGCATTTTTCTTTTCTGACATCTTTCATCTGAAGGTTTCTGTCAGTCATTATCTCTTTTTAAGTCAAGTTTCCTAAGCTCACACTCTTTATCTCAGTATTCCCCAGTGATGAATTTTTTTAACCAACAGTAAGGATTGCTGAGAGAAGTTAAAAGCATCAGAAATCACTTACAGATTGCTGAGTGTACACTTCCCACCAGCCCAGTTCTCAGTGTGCCGACCGCAGAAAGGTGCAGCCAGCATATTCATGCAGTCCATCTAATTTATGGCTCTATTCAGTATTAAATATATGTGTACGTGGGTGTGAGATTCGGTGTGTGTATGTGTGCATCTGAACAGGTCACACTCAGTAAAAATTCCAAATTAAATATCCAGCTTTGAGAGCCCCTGCAATACAGCTTCTGCTGACCTGCAACTCTGTTTTTTAAACTTCCCAAAAGCAAAGTTCATACTTTTTTTTTTTTTAATTTCTTTAGGTTGTGCCCTTATCAAAAAGTTGCTAGTTTGTAATTTACTAAACTAGAGCAGGTCTGCCTCTGCTTTTAAATATACCAATCAGCCACTACATTAATACCACCTTCCCTAATACTGACCATTGTAACAACAACAAAATAAAATAAAAAATCTTGACATCTTCTTTTCTAGCAGCAGATTTTTGAGTTAGATAAACTGCAGGGTCTAGGGGTTTGAAGGCCTGGTCAGTCCTTTGGCTTTATTGTAGGGTTATCTATATATTGGGCCGCACTGAAGGAGTGTGGCCCACACATATTTTAAGGGCTGCTTTTGTCATACAGGCTAGAAATTGTGCTTGTGTAGTGTGCTAACTGTGGCTTCTGCAGCATTTCCCTCTTAATATAGAAAAGTAATTCTGTTCTCAAGCCAAACTGACAGTTACAATGAATGTGCCAGGCCTAGGTTACAAATCAGTAGACAAGAGGTGACAGCAGAGTGGACCCTGTTAAAATACTGCTGCTGTACCCTTATTCTGTCACTGAGTTTATGTTTGTGCTTACCCAAGGAGCAACCAGCTGGACTGATAAGTACAGAGATTATTGTTTATGGAAGGAAAGAGGAATGCTGTATTGGAGAGAGGATGGCACTGCCTAAAAACATATGGCATACAAGCATTATCTCACTCTTTAAATGTAACCTTATGGGTAGTTTCTGTTGGCCCTGTTCTAATTCTCTATCAAAATACCAAAAGGGAAAAAAGCACGCTCACCTCAAAACAGACTAATGAGCACTGATGAACTCACTAAATGATTATTAATGACAATGTTGCTTACTTTCTTTCAGTGACCTTGAATTAATTAATTGAGTTATTTCAATGCATTAAAAAACAAAGAACAAACAGATATTTACTTGATGAACCCTCACAAACCTCATAAATAAAACTGATTAATGGGTGTTTACTACAAAGGAATTTGTATGTGTGATTTTATTTTAGCGTTCCCAGCATTTCAGTGAAGTTGTGAACACTAATCCAATGTCTAGCGTCTAACCAAAGTTTCCTATAAGTTTTCTTTCTATGTTGTGTGATTGGCCGGTAAATGTGTCCGTAATGAAAGGTCAGAACTCTCAATTTTAAAAGGCCACCTTACTTGATTGGACTACCAGATAAATAAGGCTTCTTACTGTTCTTGTCTGGAGGGTTTTAGCCCCTTTATGAATCGTGGAATCTAAAGACAAGCTGTTGCTTTTGAAGTGATGTATCGGCACATAGAAGACTGTTTTTCACAGTTAGATTCATAGTTTTTTTTTTTATATATCTCTGACTGATTTGTTTCATTTTTTCACCTTAAAGATGCTCGCCCTCACTTGCACTCTTTGAGCTTTTATTTAAATATACACTTTGAATCAACTTTAGATGTTACATCTACTTACGCTATTGTAAAATAAAAAGGGACCAGGTGTCCACTTGTTTAATTTTGAGCCTCTAAAAATGGGGGACTTTGGATATAAATTGCTGTAATTCCTAAATACCTCATGTGAATCTTTCTTGAACCTTATTAATTAAAACTGAAAGCCTGCACTTTAACTACACATTGACTGATTTAAATCATCTGCGTTGAAATACAAAGGCAAAAACTACAACAAAACTGGGTGTTTGCCCAAAAAGTGATGGAGCTAACTGTATATGTCATATTTGCCATGAGCCATGAGCAATTTACATTTTTTAAACTGAAACTGGATTACAGCAGCGCTGCTTATATAGTACAGTCTCACTTGAATATTAGCACCATTGCCAAAATGGGATATTGATTTGATTACTGCAGTTTTTAATATTGCAGTGCTGTGATTAGTTTTTCCATATAAAAACACTGTTCCTTGAAAAAAGGACTTTGAAATACTGGATGCAGTATAATGATAGCAATTGTGCACGAAGTAGATCCATGGAAATTGTATTTTGGCAATATGTTATATTTTTTGTTTTACACATCTTCAAAAAGACTCTATTTGTATTCTCTATTTGTTAGAATTTGTTATGCTCCAGGTACACAGCAACCCTTGGTTAAGCACAAATAGCGTACATGATTTTGATTCAAAATGTCAGTGTGTGTGTCAGTAAAGCTACTCTGGTATGAAAAAAAAGAAGTTATTATTCAGTTGTATAACTTAGAGTAACTTTTAACACTATTCTATGATGTGAAAGAAAATGATTTTTGGAATCTTTTGTTAATAGTGAGGATAGGGTTAACAAAACATTTCCCCCATGTAATCCTACAGAACACACCTGGCAGCTTGTCCAGAGTTGTTCTACCTTTTAAGCTCTGGCACCTGCAGTGGGCTCCAGGTCTCCTTAAGAAGCTGACTTAGATAAGTACTGTACTTAAGAGTGAACAGATTCCCTTGATAGTCATCACCTTTTCACTTGGCATTACTAATAAGACTTAGGCCTTTATTAGATCACACAAAAGTCTTTATTTTTCAATTCAGAACTCTGATGGAGTCACATCTAGGAAAATCGCTTTGTCAAACAGGCTGTCAGAAATGGTTGGTTGGTACAGAGGCTTAGAGGATCACATCTTTTTTTGTATTATTTTGATTGTACTGTGATACACATGTCTGTGTGTAACAGTACCTTATCCTTAATACACAGTAAGGAGACAGCCTCTTTTCTGGTTCAAAGGCTTTAGTCAGGAAGCAGAGCTTCACTTCATGTGTTGAAGAAATAAAAAGCAGCCACTTAACACCGTTGTGCATGACTTCATCCTCCAGATTATGTTCAGCCAACTGGAAGTTGAAAGCTAAGGTTTGCCTAGTTGAAGAGAAGGGCAACGATGGTCTTCCCACCTGCGTGTGAGTGTGGGAGTTTATCCAATCCATGATTATGTTATCTGTCCAGAAATGATCTTGTAGGCAGTTTGATATTTTTTAATATACATCTATTCATTTAAAGGTGTAGGTATAGATCTGCTATAGCTAAACTGTAGAAAACTGCGCACTAAAAATCCCATTTTGAGTGTTTTATTTAATAGCATTTTATTTAGCCCTAAAAAGCACTGAAAAAAGATGTGGGCTGTTGTTCCCATCAAACACACTGATCTGGTCTTTATCTCATCCACTCTCAAAGAGCATGCTTGGTTACATCTTAGTGAACATGTGAATATACAATGTGTGTGTCCTCATATGCATCATAACATGAATGTATATTCCAAAAGCTCTCAGTAGGAGTGCCACTAGTCTATGCACTCTAACTTGAAATGGGCCTCAGATACTCAGGAAGGGACAAGACCTCACACATTTTGCAGGAGTGAAGAGAGTAGCAGTAAACAGCCATTACTATGCGCTGTCACAGTCTGGACTGGCCTTACAATTACTGCCTGTCTTTTGGTCCAAGTGGGCTCTGCTTGCCCATTAGTGATATGTATTAAAATGTGGCCTACCAAAAGGCATCCGTTTTTGCAGTTAATCTGGTCTTAATGAACTTTATAGGTTCATTGAGCAATGAGGCTGAGAAGAACATTAGGGAAGATGGTAACTGACAGTGGCTCCTGAGTCTTCTTCGTCAACATCCTGTTCTTGTCTATTACTGGGAAAAGGTTGGTAACACTTTACAATGGCCATAGACAATAGAAAGTTTGTAAATTGATAATCCAGTTTCCTGAATTAACTGTTATTTTAATGGTGGCAAGAAAGTTAATAATTTATATTGTTCACTAGTCAATAGTTTATGATGCATATCATAGGCAGTGTGTCTAATGAAAATGAATGTTTATTATTAGCGTCTTTTATCTCGGTTAATTTGGGCAACTTCTCGTCTTCCTCGGTACCTGTACGCTGTGGTGTGCCTCAAGGATCTGTATTAGGCCCTATTCTCTTCTCATTATATCTGCTCCCTCTTGGAGCAATTTTTGAGAAGTATAATATTGCCTTTCATTGGTATGCTGATAATATACAGATTTAGTTTGAGATTACTGATGATCTTGCTATGTCTTTTCATTATTTTCGTGAATGCATGCGTGAGGTTAAAGATTGGTTCAAGAGTAATTCTCTTGTCCTGAACGAAAAAAAAAAAAGGAGATCGTGGTGTTCGATAGTAAAATCCCCCGCGACCAATTGTGTGCTGCTCTGCTCCCCTTCTGATTATGCCAGTACTGGATAGCTTGTTTAAATTTGACAAGCAAGTGTCTGCCGTAGTTTTCATCAGCTGCGCCTCATTTCAAAGGCTAAGTGCTATATTCCGCATAAAGACTTGGAGAAACTTATTCACGCATTCGTGACTTCCAGGTTGGACTACTGCAACTCTCTTTACATTGGCATTTCCTTCTCCCTTCTCTTTAAATTGCAGACTGTCCAGAATGTGGCAGCACGCCTTTTGACGGGTAGCAGGAAATTTTTCCTCCATCACTCCTGTTCTTGCTGGCTTGCACTGGCTGCCAGTTAAGTACCATATTCAATTTAAAACACTACTCTTCACGTACAAAATGATCAATAATTTGGCGCCGAGCTACCTCAAGCTTAGCTTCTTAGGTTACATCAGCAAAAGTAACATTTAATATATGGAATTATGTGTTTGTTAATTATTAATGGTATTCTAGTTCTAAAAAAAATATCTGAAAATAACCAAACAGCTATATAAAGTCGTGCTGTCGTGGGAAGTGTTAACTGCATTAACATGGCAAATTTCCATTAGCGAGTTAACATGGATCGCCCCGTGTGAGGGGCTGCACAGCGCTAAGGCATTAATGAGCTAACCGCGTTAACGCGTTGACGCCGTGCAGCTCTAACATGGGGCGATCCGCGTTAACTCGCGTTAATGCGGTTATGGAGTTAACGTCGTTTTAACAAGATTAACGCTGAAAGCACTAATCTAAAGTGAACGTAAATAACAAGTAAAGTCAAAACTAAATATTGAGTTAAATTAATGCATCATTTTTGAACTGTAAAAAAACAACAGAACTACTACCTAACGCATGAATAGCTATAAATTTATTAACAATAAGTAGTGTAAAGTCTTACCAAAAGGTTTCATTTCCTGGCAATATTTGTGATAATATCTGCCTCGACTTTAGTGTTGCTTGGGGTGAAACCAAGGATGTTATGTGCACATTATGTTTTTCTTATCAAAAGAAAAGAGCCTTTATACAGCCCAAATGAGTCCCTACTACATGAATATGTGTCAGCAGTGTGAATCTGAAGGTTCAATCAATGTAAACTGCTTACACGGATATGTGCGACTAGTTGATTAGACGTTTAAACACTCCTGCCCTTGCCCTTAATTGGTACCAAAAATCTTAGTTGGTAAAAGGTATTATCCCCAGTTTTATTAAAAAACAACAACAGGTAGCAGTTCAAAGATGTTAGAACATCACTAGCCGCTGCCTGGGGGCTGCAACCCTGAGAGAAAGCTGCAACCCCCTCGCTCTCAGTCTCTTTGTAAATTAAATAAACTGCTCTGCAGCTGGCTAAATGTAAGCTTTATCAAAATTAATAGAGATGAAAAATTAATACGCATAAAGTATTTGTTCAGCCAGTGTTTAATTCATCCAGGTAGTCTAACTTTTTTCATGTTTACACAACTAAAAGAACATTTTAGTTCTTGTAAAATTTGAAGAAATTAAAGATAAGCTGAATAAACAAAAGCATCAAAAAACATTCTCACTTATGTTTGAAACACACTTCATGCATGGGCATCCATCACTTTACCAGACAGTACGAGTGCTTGTCTAAGTGACTATTATTAGCTGAGGCAAGAGAAGCTTTGCTGTTTCCCAACGTGATTGCGGAGTATAAATCACGTTACAATTTATTTATTTTTGGTTGTCCGTTCTGTCTTGGCAAGACATTACATACGGATAAGAGAAGGTAAGAGAATTGAGGCAGTAAATAAAGGAATGACTACTGCACAGGTGAGAAAATTATGAAAGTAATTTTAATAATATTTCAAAAAAAATTCCTGTAAAACAGCTACTGTGAAACAATTCCTTCTCTTCTGGGAAACCATTCCCACTTCCATAGGCGACACTGAATGAAGACACTAAAACCAAAATCCTCTCAGTGGCCATCAGTAAAATAACAGTAAGGTTGTAAGCACGGAAAAAGATGGAAACAGGAAAAAGAAACAAGCTGAACAGGATGATGAAAAGGTTTTTTCATTTATATTGAGAATGTCATCAGTGATGGCAGGATGTCATCACCCTCAGACCATTTTAAAGCACATATTTTTGCCCCGAGTAAGGGTTCAAATAGATTTTCTATTTTTATCTCATAACTATGATAGTTGTTTTTTTTAAAGCGATGTACACAATTCAGTCGCTATGAAAGCTTATTCTTTTCCTTCCACACTGCTGAATATTGTCTTTATTTTACTAAGTGCACTATAAGTTCTAATAAATGTTGTATCATGGGAATACAGGGATTTTCAAGAAAGAAATGATGTTATAAAATGTTTATAAAACAATTTCACAAGAGGTGTTTCACAGAAGTAAACACCTCTTTGCTTTTGCGCAGTATAGTGAAGAAATGTCAAATGTTGCTAAAATCAATATCCTCTCCCAGGTGTTCACTCACTGACTCCAAACACTCTAAGCACTTCGTTTAGCATTTAGTGTAGGAGACATCTCCAGACTGAATCCAGCTATGACCTTGCACAGCACTGGTAAAGAAATGATAAGTATCAATTCGCAATACCTAAACTTGGTTGAAAGTGGCAGAGTGACCCACAATTCTCGACAGAATTGTTAGATATGAGCATTATCTTGATTTGCCTCCGTTATGCTTCTAAACTGAGTTAACTAAAGTTAACTTTACCATTAGCTGGTCTGACTGCTTCAGAAAGAATAGTTAAACTGCATCACATATATTGGTCACATATACTGTGTGATGGATGAATTAAGGAATCTTGAAACATTAAAAAAATATTAATAATAAGCAAAACAAAACTGTGCAGTCTTTCTCATTTTATTTTATAAAAAAATTGATATTTCAGGAAATCTAGGATTCGGTAGAGCTGTGTGATGCGTCTCTTCAGAAAAGATTTGCATATAAAAAGACAGAAGAGAAAGAAATGCTAAGTAGAGTTTTATATTATCAAAAGGAGAGAAGAAGGATTTGACAGGATGATTGAAAAACATACGTGTGTTGTCAAAAGATGCCAGGGGTCGTGTTGAGCTGCACTCCAACAAACCAACAACAATTTTTTATCATATGGCTCAACAAATACTGCTCACACTGTATATCCTTTTTGTAAATGCTTCTGTCTTTTTTTATTTGACATGTAGACTAACAAACCTTTCTTCCAGTGTAAGAGGTGCGATATTCTTATATTTACTAAGAATTACAGCCACGACTTTGCAGAGGAATTTAAGGGGTGTGGTGGATTTACTTAAAGTAAATTTCCAGCAGTTACTGTGGTTTGTGTCCCACTCCCCTTAATGGACAGAGTTGTGGGATTAGGGGAAGCATAATGGGCTTTGTTAGAGAATAGTGAATAAAAGTTGGGGGTCACACATTAGTGTAGAAAAAGAACAACTTAACAGTCGACTAAAAAAATCAGATAGACGATATACTGCATAAACACAATTTAAAAATGTTAGTTGTTCTATAAAGGGATGTACACATAGGCAAGAGGCTAAAACTGATGTAGCAACCAGAAACCCTGTAAAGTCTATCAAATGTGGAGACTGTGTGATGACAGGCAAAATAACTGCCTGTGACTCAAAGTTAGCAGGAGTCCACTTAAATTAATCTCAACTTTAAGGTGAGTAATTTAAGCAAATAACAAAGGAGAGGACTGACGTATGAAGTGATAGGTAATACATTTAGAGGACTATACAAGTAGAATAGGTAGCTTCACTTTAAATGTGGATGAAGCATAAGGTTTTAGGTTTGATACAGTCTCAAATAAAGGTTGCCATTCAGTATTTTGTAGATAGCGATATAGTTGTTGTCATTGTTGTTGCGCACAAGACATTTTTGATAAATTGCTCATATCATTGCTTGTGCTTTTAAGAGCTAATGGATAAACTTTCCTAAGTGTCAGAAAAGGCAGTAATGCTTTTTCAGCAATAATCAATGTCGATGCAGCGTCGAAAACCAAGTGGCAAAATGTATAGATCATTCAGACAGCAGAGGGAAAAAATGAATGCTCCCTGTTTGGGTGCAGATTATATGTAGACTAAAATTAAATTGTGCTTTATTATTTACGCTCAAGCACCTCATCACTAAAATCAGACAATTTTACACCTTAATATTCTAGCTATTCACCAGAGGAGCCTTTAAAACATTAGGACTGAGAAACTTAATCCTGCCATGAACTGTTTTTCCTCACATCGAAAAAGTCTTTTAAATATTATTCCTATTATAACAAACTGTTTCGGTGAAACAGAAGTCGTCTTTGCATCAGGCCCTGACTTGTGTCCTTACTAAAGAAGGCATGTTTTAGACTTTATGGTACACTTGGGTGTCATGTATATCTTTGTGTCTGCTGCAACTATTAAGCGTCAGTTAGGGAAAATGTGATCCAGCACTCTGACACCAAACACGCACATCAATATCACCTCACCCAACACACATGGGGGAAATACGAGTTCCCACTTCTCTGCAAAGACACCATAATAGGCAATTAAACAGCTCATCTGGTAGATGAAAACAAGATTGTTGAAAATGAATGATGCATTTAGAGGTTAGCTAATTGACACAAGATTTGGATTGGAACCAATGTCATGTTTCTTTCTTCTGTGTATTGAACGCTGGCGGCTGATAAGTGGGTACATAGATGGTAAATTGCAGCTTTTACAAAGTGGTTGGTATTACATTTCATTGAATCCTCTTACGCTTTTGTTGTTAATCAAGTTGTGTTTGAGCAGGTGATGAAGTTTCTGGGGCTAAAGAATGCAGTCATCCATTCTAATAGAAGTGTTCTTGGTATACTTTACATGTAATTTGTCGATCGGTTAGCTGGAGGAAATAGGTTTCCCGATAGGTCAGTTCAAACAAGCTGACAGCCGAACACATCCAAGTGTCTGTCTGCGTGTGCCTGTGTGCTTGTATTTAGACAGTGTTAGGATATGACAGCACAGTCAATGTAATGTGTTTGATAATAATGACACCAAACTCCTGTGATTACATAACAAGTTTTACACCATAACACAAAGAATGCATGTCAATGCAATGTCTATTGTTGTGTCTGTAACACAATAAAGCCTGTAACCCAATCCTGCAGTGAAGTATTAATTTATCTGGCCCCTTGTATGCCCAAAGAGTTACACTCGCATAAAACTATAGCTAACCCATCCCTCATCCCCCAGGGTTGCCTTTTTCTTTGCTGCTTGAGCCAAGAGCCTTGCAACATTAGCCACCCGGGACCAGATTTACCCCACAGTCCTGTAATTAGAATCCAGCCTCTCCAGCTGAGATACGACCGCAGCTTAGCAGTTTGGATATTTACTAGCAACACAGCTGCATCGCTTACATGCTCTCTGACATAAAGGGAGACTTTATGATGTGAAAAAGCAAGGCCTTACATGAAGCTGCAACATTTTTTTCTTCTTGCAACAGAGGGGACATCGGGGACTTATAATCCATATGCAGCACAGATGTTCTTGTATTATACAGAAGCATGTCGGGCCTTTGGTCTTCCACAGTACTTCCTTCTTATCACCATCTGTCTTCAGCTGCCTGAGGTAATCCTGGAGTAACTCATCTTGGGGATGGGGGCGTATTCCTGATGTAGTCATGGATGCTCCAGCTTTGATAGTAGCTTGAATTGTTAGGTGGTTCCCAGTCAGCTGTTCAGCCATGGATTCTACATGTATTCCCTGCCAATAGGTCTGCTGCTGCAGTGCAGTAGCATTCATCAAATTCTATTTTGTCAGTCATTCATAAAATGTCCTGAAGTGCATGAAGTACCCTACTTGTCAACAGTGAGTCCTGGTTCCCCAACATATTACAGAAACATCAAAATGTTTAAAGTGAGGCACAAAAATGAACAAAACCAATGATTGAGATTATGTTTCACTCTAAACTGTGCTGGGCCTGAGAAGTCAAATGCAGTGCAAAGTAGGAAAACACCAGCAAAAAGAAAAATGCTGCAAAAGTATAAAAAACAGAATAAATGTGTTTTTGGGGAGATGATAAAATGATGGACCAGCTGACAGATACCGAAACATGTGAAGGATTGCAACTGAGCTTAAGAGAAGCGGAGGATTCATCGGTGTTGTGAGGGAGAAAAAGATCCAAGGTAATTCATATTTTATTCACATAATTTATATAATACTGTAGATACATGTTTGCTATTAGCTGTTTACTCTTACTGTGTCCCTTCTGCAGCTGATCTGTCCCTAAAAAAATAAGTGAGCTTTTACTTATTTTCCATTGTGTTTTATTCAACTTCCTTGTGGTTGTGTGGTTTTGCAGCATTGTTCTATTTGCTTGTGTTTTCTGAAGCTGCGGCTTTTGATCTCTCTGGGCCAAGGTACTAAATCACTGTTAAAATCAGTCATTTGGCATAAATGATGGCATACAAATCGTTTAGATGTTGAGGCTCCTTATAGCCAGTATACTTTGGAGGTTAGCACCACTGACATGCAGCAAAAAGTGCAAAAGCTGACTTCACAAGAGTTGATGCAGTTCAGTTCCTAAGCAAAACCTTCAGCCTTTGGTTTATTTTCTTCCTCACATCAAAATAATGGTGTTGTGTTTTCTTTCCACAGCTTTTAAAAATAATGTAGTGCTAAATTGTAACCTAAACTTCTAATACAAAAAATGATGATAATCACACACCAGAACACCAAAGAAGAATAACTGGAGTCCACCTATATGTCTGCCTTAATTGACTCTATTTAATGCAGCTCTGGGGCCAGTTGTGTCTTGTATCCAGTCTAAACACGCCTCCCCGCTTACATAGCGTCAACACACTAAATGTGGTGTAAGCAGCATGTTTAGCAGGGAATCGCTGTGGCTCCATCTGTGTTTCTACACAGGAGGTGCTGATCAGGTGCAGTGTTAAGCAGGCACACTGGTGTTGTAGACACCTGTATTGATCAACGTTCATATCACACATAGCAGATGCGTGTGAGACATGCTTCCTGTGTGAAATGAAACAAAAAATATTCTCACAGTTACTATATTTGTGGCTAGTGGTTAATAAAACAAAATCAGTGACATTTCCCACAACGACCACCTCTTCTTTTATGGCTTATGATATTCCTTTATTCAGCTTCGCTCTCTCCCTGTCTTTATTTTTTGCTGTCTTTTCTTTTTACTCTTCTTATCCTCTGCTCCTTGGGGTGATAAATTCACTTGTATCAGTTCTTTCCTTTTTTCAGATTTCTTGCCCCTCTGCTCACTTTTGATTACGTTCCTTCCTCCTGTCCATTTGCTTCTTCACCTTCCTCCATTTTCTGCTCCCACTATTCTTTCCTCTTTTCATCCGATTTTAAATCCTTATCCATTTTCTTTTTTGTCGCTCCATTTCCTTCCCCTCCTGTCTTTCTGCTCCTTCCACTCTTTCATAATGTACTTGCACTTTCTGTTGCACTTTCTGGCTGTGAAGTCCTATTCACCCTAAAGTTCATACTCCTTTAGCTGTTCTCCACTTACAGCCAACCCTGCTGTAGCTTAAAAATCACAGTCTACTAAATGTCTTTCTCAGGTTCTGTAAGACAAAATCACTTTCCCTTCTACCATACTCTTTTTAGTTCAAGACAGAAAGCCTACAGAAAGAGGCACATGGGTTGATGGAATCAATAAGACTTTAGTGATTTGGGTTTTGACTGTTTGTTTACGTTGTGTTAAGCACAAATACTACTTGGCTAGGTTCAGGGATAGATCTTAGTTTGGATTGAAATGGATTCATTCTTAAACTTCCCCATGTGAAAAGCTTCTCCCCAGTTTCTACACAGGCTCATCTTTCCGAGCTAATGGTAGTCATAATTGGTTGATTGAAAAGACAACATTAGGAAACCAAGTGCATGGATGAGGAAGATATGCTGCGAAACATTACAAACATGTGTAATCTGGGAAAATGTGTTTAGGAGAATGCAGTTTAGGAGGACCGGGCACTTGCCAGGCAGTTAGTTGGATTTTCTGCTGAAAATGGACTTTTATATGTGCAAACCTTCATTTTTAAGGCTGTTCCCATCACTTTTTGTTTGTGTTTCACCTTTTTATCCTTTGCATTGCAGGAATACCACTGCTTTCTCACAGCAGGTTATTACATGAAATTGTGATGGTTTTAAATTTACACTATTTTCCAGTGAGCGTTCCATTGGTTTTGGAGCCATTAAAGGTAAAAAAGCAAAGGAAACAAAAAAGAAAAAGACAGAATATTGGACTATTACTAATTTTCAATTATATACTATATATACTGCTTTCTTCATTCATTTGTTTTTGTTTTTTGTAAGAGAGAATCGTATCGGATATATAACCAACCCTTTTTTATTTTTGTACCGAATACTGAATAAGTATTAAAGCACAATTTGGATGTGGTATACATGCAATTTGTATACACAATTTCCATCAAATGGTAAAACTGAAAGCTCCAACATAAATCATAATCCCTCCAAAGAAAGGAAGGATTATGATTTTTGCTTGGGCACAAAAAAAACCAGGCTTTTTTTTTGTTTTCCACATTACAGTTAATAGACTGTGTTGCAAATGAACAAATAATGAGCAAACAATACAAGCCTATTGTATCAATGTTTTCATTCACTACTCTGCTCCGAGGTCAGCTTTTTGCATACAGTATCATTTATTTTCCATGTTTTCAGCATTTATCAACAAACCACTCTTAAGACTTTGCATTCAATCTGGACGATCGTATCAGCGTAAGCGCTGTCTGTATTAGAAAGAAGTAGAACGATAATTTCTGTGTGTGTGCTGTGTGTTGCACAGTAACTTGTAGTTGTTCAAATGTTTATCAAAAAACATGTAAGATGAGATGGAAAATGGCAAAGATAAAGGGAGAAACAATGTTCTCACAGTAGGGTATATATGTATAGTCTATATAGATATAGTAGGGAATGGTAATGCATTTAGCTTGCCCGAGCTCTGGCTGTGATGACGATGATGATGAGGTGCAAATCTAAAAGCCATTACACCTCCCTATGAGTTCTATTATCACCGCTGACTGATAATTGCATTGGGCTGTGGTGCTACGAGAGCGACAGCCTGGTGCTGGTGCCTTTCTTTATGGTGCGGCCCGATATGATCTTCGTGCGCACTGGTGCGAACACTAAGGACTTTTTATGGTGTCCTTTTGTGTCACACGGGCCAGACGGAGCTGAGACTGTGAGATAGGAATAAGAAGAAAAGGGAGAAGAAGTTAATGTTAATTAACGGGGAAGAATGAAGGAGGGGAGAGCAAAATCAAATCTCATTTATGAGAATATTTACTGGCCCTTTGCTCTCGTTTTTATTCATCCTTTTCTTACAAAAAAGAGAATGATGAGGCTGGTTTTACTATTAAAGGGATGATGGGTCACACAAGGACGGTGCAGTGGAGTAAGGTGGACTGAAATGACATCTCTCTCATACCATCACTAATTTAATGCTGTTATTACTGGTGTAAGTGGATTTTCATCTCTCTATGTGCATTCCAACATGCAGTCATTGATATTTAACTTCAGATGAGCTTTGATGAAATGACTCCCCGAGGAGAAGTCTGTTGGTTTCAGCGGGGATTTTCATTCTCTAACAGATATAATGAGGCAGTGGTAGCCAAGAGGTGAATATAATAAGGCTGTGGTCACTAGTGAGATCGACTGTCTGGCTTAGAAACCCATGGCAAGAGAACACGTTCCTTTAAGTGATCATCTACCACTGAGACGTCTTAGAGGAAGGCACTAAACGCAATTAGTCGAGTAGAGGTGCCCACAAAGGGCAAGGTGTTTATGTTTTTTGTTGTCTAAATGTTTGACTTTTCAAGTTAGATTTTAAAAAGGCTAAGAAGCAGCTCATCTATCACATTTGGATCATGTTTATCAGTGAACATGCTTCCTGTTTAAATATGTACTGCTGAAGAAACATCCTAAACAGAACATGCAATAGATGAAAAGTTTATTTGCATGTGTCTGTCCCCAGATACCCTGTAAAGATTGCTTACATTGGTCTGGTGAAGCAGCCAGAAGGTTGTTCGTCTCTCTCTCTCTCTCTCTCTTGATCTTCAAAAACGATGCATCTGCAATTATTTTCCCCTTTTCCTCCCTCATCATTACTGCACAGATCTCCCTCTATCTTTAATTTTCATCCTGGTTGTCCATCAAGAGCTCTGCTTTGATATTCATGTAACAGCGTGATTGAGATGCAAAAGAGATAGTTGTGAGGTCCTAGGTCATCTTCTACTCCTGATGTGTGTCTTTTTCACCTCGTGCACTGCTTTCATCCTCTCCTCTCCTCTCCCCTCCCATCCTTGGTTGTTGTATATGACACTTCTTTAGTTTGTGTAGCTGGGTTTGCACAAGCATCACGATATGGCTGTTATACATTATGTGGTTCACATAATAATCCTCAATTTTCATATCATCATATCTTTCCAGATCATGTTGTGAGATCCAAGGAAGGGCTAAAGGGAGATTAAGAAGGCATCCTTCTCATTTTTGTCCTCTGGCAGCATTTCTACTGCATGAACCATCCAACCTGTACACATTCCTGTTCTCTGGTCATTTTCTTTCCATTGCTCTTGTCTCGGTATAAAAAAGTTCTGCCTATTAGCCTGTGGTTACTGCTGGTCAGGTGTAAGAACTGATAATTTGGCCCTGAGGATGACTTAAACCATCTAATTCCCAAACTTGTGGAAGAGAGTTTGACCCTCTGAGAATAGAACACATTTCAGGAAGAACTGAGGCGAAGCCACTTGATCCGGCTTTAGGCTGGATTTAGGATTTCTTCCTTCAAAAACGGAAACTTTACCCTGTAGTGTTTCTGAGGAGGGTTTCATTACACACAGCTTGTTCAGGTTGTCGTTTATTTTTGTACCTCTTTATTGTAATGACAGCAAGTGGATGGTAATATAGCTTGGCACTGAATAAAAATATGCTGTAATGCCTGTCTCAAACCTCTAGTCTACGCCCACATTGCTGGGATTACATTTCAGACACTCAGATGCCTACTCATCATCACACACACAAACACACAGTCAAACAGATAGTCACTTCGTGTGGTGCTAGTAAACTGTGATGTAACCGTGGCCTTTTGATCCTCAGGTCTTCAAAGTAGTAGGAGGACAAGTTGTGTTAGCCCCCTCCAGCCAAAGCATTTGCACCACTGACCTTTTCAGACAGGCACACTTGTACCAAGCCCTGGCTATGTCTGTAAAGCCAAAGCCAATATCCAGTGATTTATTTCATTTGGCTCCTCGAGTACGTCCTCTCAGCTGAACTGGCCTGCCTTAGGCAAAGATAAAGCTTCAGCATGAGCCCTGGGGGGTTGCTGTGGATGTCCCCCCTCATCACTTCTCAGCCACTGTCACACCCACAGCTTGTACAGCGAAACAACACAGATGCAACAACGTAGCAAAGGGATCAGCCTTAAGAGGTTATTTGGCTTGTGCCACGTTGTGATTCTGGAGTACTGCCAAACACATCGACTTAGCCACTTAAAATGGTAAAGCATGCATTAAGAAAAGCAGCACAGTGGTCAAGCTTTGGCTGCTGTTTGCCAACCAGGCCTTATCCTGTGGCTAAAATCCCGTCGTCTTTGTGTTACAGTGAACACGAGCGGCAGGGGAAGATGCAGGGGGTAAAGGAGGCAGGAAATGGGCTTTGGAGGACGTGAACCTATAGAGCATTGCCTGCAGCAAGAGCATTTGGTATTCACCCTCTGAGGGTTGTGTCAGCAAACTCTCAGAGGTCAGCATGAGAAAACGCTTCCCTCCCACACATTCCCACTCACTTAGAATGGATAAAGGTTTTCAAAGAGGTTTTGGAGACTGACACCATATCAGCATATCAACATTTCCCAAGGCTATGTGCCCGACATGCTTGTATTAACACATTTGATTAGATTGGTTAGTTGTGTTGTAAACTAAATTGCTTGTGTTGATGATTTTTAATAATTGTGGCTATATCTTCAACAACATCTAACAATGCTGTTAACATCCTGCAGCTTTCTTTCTGAGGTGTGAAATTGCTCGGGCATCATATTTCAGAATACCACAGCGAGCATATTGTTTATGGACAAGAGTGATACATAAAGAACATGAGTTGTATTAGAAGTTTTTTTTTAAATTGCATTTGAATCTGAAGTGTGTTTAAGAGCTACAGTGTAACTCAACAGCTGAGTCATGTATAACATGGAAAGGCAGATATAAAAAGCGGCGTCAAGCTGATTTTCCACACTGTTATGGATTTCAATTTATCATTCATTTCAGTCGCCCGCAAAAGGATTAGCCTGGTTAAAATGGTTCCAATATAAATGTTCTTTATGGGAAAATATACATTCTTTTTTTCCCAGGTTGACAATATTTTCACTACATAGGTGGGGCGATCTATTCCGTTTTGCTGCTCGGCTCTAAAGGAAAGAAGAAGGAAAGGAGTATCTTGACACCCATGACATGTCCATTGATATCTAAAAATGGGAATAAAATTCAACAACTCATCTTCCACCAGAGAATGATGAGAGTACTTGTTCCCTTGTGTCTTGCACATAACACATAACACATACTCTATCTTTTATTTATTTTTAGTCGTGTGCTGTTCTCTGTAAAACTCTGTATCTGTTTAGGTAGCATTAAAGCCGATACTATATTATGCTGTTGCCTGTTATACAGTGGTCCCTCGTTTATCGCGGGAGTTACGTTCTAAAAAATAACCCGCGATAGGTGAAATTCACGAAGTAGCCAACATTATTTTTTACAATTATTATAGATGTTTTAAGGCTGTAAAACCCCTCACTACACATGCATGAACTTTTTCACACTCTTCTCTCATGTTTAAACACTCTCAAAGTTCAAACCTTCATAGAAAAATAAGTCCAGTATTATAGAATTAAACCGGGTGCCTTTGACGGTGCAAAACGTTTTGTCGACAGTGTTGTGTTTGTTGGGGAGAAAACCTACAAACATACAGTACAGCACTTCAGAGTCACACTGCTAGCGATCAAAGATTTATGTAAACTTGACAAGCTGAACGTGTTCTGTACTGATAGGAGACACGGCACGAGATTGATTGACATGCAAAAAGAATCTGCGAAATAGCGAGACGGTAAAAGGTGAACCACGTTATAGCGAGGGACCACTGTACAATGATAACAACAAATAGAATGTAAAATACAGTGTGCATAATAAAATCCTGTGATTGAAGGGGTAAATGCCTAAGCAGTTGTCTTCAAACATGTAATTTTCTATGCATACTCAATATGCATAGAAAATATGGGGACTCCTTTACAGACTATTAACCAGTCACAGAATTTTAACAGAAATTCTGACACAACTTCTAAACAGTTAACCTAAAATAAACACAGTTTAACCTTGAACGTGAAGTAAAAGTAGTGTGAAAATTCTTCCTATCTGAATTGCGATTTCTATTTTCTGTCTTTTTTGCCTTATTATGGAAGAAAGATTTGTAACTGGTTGGCTTTTGGTAACTGAAGTGACCTAGTATTGGAGAAAAAGTGACAAACTGCTTCCTTTGAGTGAGTGCAAGTGAAATATCCCTCTTTCCTTTTAAAAGTCCCAAAGGCAGCAAATACTAGAGAAATGTCAGGGAACTTCTCCCACCACTGCTTCTGTCTTTTTACACTTCTCCAATCTGCTGCTCTCTGAGTGTTGTTATCATTCTTCACATTTTTTATACCCGTTCTTGACCTTTTTTGTTTTAATTCTGTAAAGAGACATGGGGTATGATAAAGGCACGAGAGCATTACATCAAATCTCATGTGCACTTCCTATGTATTAACTGTAATGAGGGTTGTTTGACACCAAAAAGGCTGCAGGTTAGGTTTTATATTAAGTGAATGTTAGAGAAATAATTTGTCATGTAAGATGCTATTACCACTAATTGCATTTTAGATCATTGAAATTATCTTTGAAAAATATCCCATTCGAGATAGTGATGTTGCATGGATGGATGCTCACGGGCATTTCTCCAGATGGTGTGTGTGTGCGTATGTGTGTTTGTGAATCTGGCTTCCTCTGTCTTTGCACAAAGCCAAATATATCCCAGAAGACTATAAGACTATGGTGAGATCACACTGTTGATACCTATCATAGTCTGAATATGCTTATTTTTTCATTCATTCAGACAGAGGCCCAGCCTGTGTACATATACACGTACACAAAAACACAGATGTTCTTGCCTTACATGTAGTGTTTTGGGTTTTTTCAGCTCTATAAGTACTGAGCACATGTGCACGTTTTTTCCATAAGTGCAGAAATATCACACTGTATTATTGTGTAAGCTCATTCTATGTCATTCCTAATTAAAATCATTTCATTTAAAAAGAATATTGACATTCTCCAGCAAAAGATGGTAAATATTGACAGCAGCTCTTCTTGTGACTTGGTGTATTGTGTGTTTAGTGGGAGGGTAAACATACTTTGAATAGGCTGATGAAATCTGGGTAAGCTGTCAGCTGAAAAAAATATGGATTAATATTCACATAATGTAGGAAGCATAAAGGAGCTAGGTTTTTCAGTATTCAGATTTTCTCAAGCATTGATTGTCTTCTGTATCATTTTTAAAGCATTGTACTATTCACATTTCCATTTCTAAATCTCCCTGTGTAAACATTTGTAAAGCTGTGATTTTGCACAGCATTGAGCTAAATGCTAATGTCAGCATGCTAAAATTCTCACAATTACGGTGCTCATGCAGGTCGCTACGGTGTTTACAGTGTTTATGTTGCCCCTTGTAGCTTTATATGGAACACAAAATAAGAGTTGAGGCTCATCATGTGATTATTTTTTCATTAGACAAACTAAGAAAGCAAATTATCTCATGACTGCGCCATAGTTCTTGATTAGGAGAAATGTAGCTGTTATGTACTCTGCAAATATTACTGCTCTCTACACCTCTCTGCACTGACTTTAACAAACTGATATGTCCTGTGCAGAATATTTAAAGATACTGTGAGAAATAGAGGAACTTCCATAGCAGAGCTAAAAGTAAATACTTTGGGGGAAGTGGGGAGAGTGAAAACTTATTTGAAATAAATCATGAATGCATTAATCTCTCTTATTGGTATATGAAAGAGTCAGTATTGCTGGGTTAGTATATAGTCACATGCTTTTAAACCTGCTCTTCATTTAGTTTTGATATAAGAAACTGTAATGATATGAAGGTATATTTTCATAATTGTCAGTGTGTGAAGTATACCAGGTTTATGGCTAAAAGGATAAGACATGTGATAAAAGGACAATGAAATGAAGTGAAAAAGAAATGTGTTTGACATACAGTACTTAGCAAAAGTCTTGTGTCACTTTTCATTTCTTAGAATTTTTCTTCCAAGGAGCAAGACCGTGATGTCATTTCTTAATGTGGTTGTGGGCAATGCTAGGACCTGACCATTTTCAGGAGGAATGTTCTTTTTGTTGGTGTTGTCTTTTAGCAATGCTACTTAACACTGACTTATGAATCATTCAACCAATAAAAAGGCACCTAAGGTATAAACCAGCTGTGTCTACGGATAAGTAACTTGGCAAAAAAAAAACCCAAATTAAAATCGATTCTACTAGCAGCCTTTTGCAATTAATTTGTACCTTTTTTTTAGATTAATCTACAAAAATATAATAACCATGAGACCGTTTGACAGGAATAAAATTGTTTTATCAACAACAAGGTGATTCCTAAAGAGCTATTAGCCAAAAAGGCATATCTTGGCATGGTGTACAATTGAGGGAAAGAAATTAGGAAATTGGACAAGTGGATGAGAAAAAAGAAGTCCAGCTTCACGAATCAGAGAGAACTTTACCTTTCAAAAACCTTTCTGTGCACAAACATGTCTAAAACTATGCGTAACATCCCTCTGGCTCACTTACAAAACGTTACATGCATGTGAACCTGTCGCCCGATATGCACAGATCACGTTGCATGCCAATTTGGACTTTTGAGACAAATTTTACACTGTCAGCTCCACACAGATCCACAAATGTAAGCTGGATAAATGGATTTTTTGTTTTGTTTGTTTGTTTGTTTTTTAAAACAAAGCGAGCATAGTAAAACATACTTTTAACCATACTTTTTATAGACACTAAGCTGTAGCCTGTTGTGAAAAGTCAGTGCACAGCTGGAGAGGGAACACCGTGGTTGTACATCATTGTGGATCATCCTCTGGTGTGAGTATACGCTAACTAATCTCTGTATATTTTGAATATAGATATGATTCAGGTAATGTGGGACACTTTGGTAATCTTCTCTGATAATAGTGGGCTAGCGTGAAAGCTCAGATATCCCATTTTTATACTGGGACCTTTACATTTGTGGATCTGTGCGAAGTTTGGAGTGTAAAATTTGTCTCCAAACCCCACGTGGGCATGCAAAGTTATCTGTGCGTATCAGGCAACTGGTGCAACAAATTTAAGGTTTTGTTAGAGAGGGTTTGTATGTATAGTTATAGACATTTTTACACACAGAAAGGTTTTTGAAAGACAAAATTATCTGATTCGTCAAGCTGAACCTAATAATTTCGTCATAAGTAATTACTATTTATTCTTGTTTGGATGAATGCATTTGTGTGGTCAAATTGGTTTGCACTTGTGTGTGGATTAGAGCATGCATTTGTGAGTTCTTAAAAGTTACACACAAATCACTGTATACATTTTGAAATCCTATTTTCTATTTCTATTTTTCCTATTTCCTATCATATCATGGGCGTTCGTAACACTTTTGAGGCAAATTTCTCTCCATAGAGAAAATGTTAGGACAATAGTGCGTGTCTGTAAACCATGTCGGAGATCTGGTGTAGTTTGGCCTACATTTCAGCCAATGGTGTTTGGTTTCTTGTCAAAATTGATGGACTTATGAACACAGTAAAGTACAGTGAGATATTTATTCATCTCCGTACCCATCGGGAAAGAATCTGACTGCCAACTGCTTAATTTTTCAGCAGGACAGCGATCCCAAAAACACTGCCAATACAGGCAAAGCATACCTGAATAAAATAATAATAATAACAAATGCAATGGAGCACTATCAGTCATGGATTGGTCTCCCCAGAGTCCAGACCTCAACATTACTGAAGCAGTGTGTGATGAATTTGACAGAGAATGGGATAAAAGGCAGAAAAATTGAAAGAAGAGCTTTGAATGCCCTTCAAGGAGCCTGGAGAACTTTTCCTGAAGAAAACTTAAATAAATTACAAGAAAGTTCAGGCTGTGGTGAAAAATAAAGGCAGTCATACCAAATATTAACTTTTAAGCTCATTTGAATAGTATAAACTCTATTTTCTTTGCAAGTGACAACAAATCACTGGGGGGTGGGGGCTCAAGATTTAAGCTCAGCACTGTAAGTGACACACTGACTGTATCTTTTAATTAAGTACTGCAGGCTTTAACAAAAGCCGATAAGACAAGATTTTTCAATGTCAGCTCCTTCATTGCTCCACATATTTCATAAGTCATTGTTACATTACATTTGATTTTGGAACTATCTTTCTCCAATACTTCAACATGTAATTCATAATATGTGTTGATCACACAGTGCAAAGTGTCAATGCAGCTCTTAGTTATATCACTTATAATGGTGAAATTGCAAAGACTGTTAAAGGAGTCCATTAAATTGAGTCAAACCTTTTTTTGGATTCATGGCACCAAAATAAAGTGTTACATGTTTTGATGTAGTAAATGAACGTTACCTTTGGGAAGGACAGGACACTTTTTAAAGCTCAAGCATATTATTACAAAAATCAAGTACCCTGACCTTTATTAATAATAAAATATTGATTTATATTTTTCTATTTCTACCTATTAGTGTCTGTGACACAGCCTTCTCATCTGTGGACAAGCCTCAGTTCTACCTTTGTAGTTGTGGTTTAATGTTTTTATAGCCAGAAGACACTTCGCAGCACAGCAAGCAATGTTAATTTCCACATCATTTCATTAAAAATGCTCCAAAATGCCACAACCATGCTTGTGATGTGAAGTTCAAAGAGCTGTAGCACCCACTGGTAAAAAAAACAAAAACAAAA
>NW_005187435.1:4435997-4465802 GCF_000239375.1 Pundamilia nyererei | reverse complement strand
ATATATATATATATATATATAATGTATGCATGTGTATATATAAAGAAAGAAAGTACAAGTAAATTCCTTGATTAACTGTCACAAAGGG
Source organism: Pundamilia nyererei (assembly GCF_000239375.1). Taxonomy (NCBI): domain Eukaryota; kingdom Metazoa; phylum Chordata; class Actinopteri; order Cichliformes; family Cichlidae; genus Pundamilia; species Pundamilia nyererei. The sequence continues at coordinate 4,465,714 of NW_005187435.1, read as the reverse complement.
AGCTATAGAGCCCCAAACTGCTTCTTGTACCAAACATGTTTACTTCTGTTATAAAGTTTAAGGGTTTAATTTTGAAACGGTGTCTATAGGGATTTTCTGCCCCGGAGGTTAAACCTTTGGAATGAAGGGTTCGCTGCATAACAATTCACCAGGCCTCCAGTGAGTCGTGTGGAAGCTCTACATACGGTTTTGTGTGCGAAATTGTAGCACACCTTAAATCGCTCACCTACAGCAGATGAACCATTAGATAGCGAATAACTACCTGCCTTCGTTTGTGTTGAACTCGGAGCGAGTTCTCACCTTTAAGATGTACTCTGTTTGATCACACAAAAGAATATGAAACAAGTCGACTTTCTTTCATGATATGTTTCAAAGGCATCAGGCTTTCTCAATCCTTCCACCAGTCGAGCTGTTCCCTTATTATGTGTTCCTCTGTGTCGCAGACAGGCGATGATTGCCTTAGGGTATGCAACCACAGTGTGTTCACAGATTGGACTTCATTAAAGCGCAGAAGATTGCACAGGACAGGGATCACTGAGCCCCTCTCTTCTGTCTGTCTGTCTCTCTCCCTTTCTTTCCTTCACTCAGTCTCACTTGACAGACTGAACTAGTGTCCCGACGGCAGAGATTAAATATAAAAGAAAAAAAATTAATAAATAATGTGAGCGGGGGAAATGGTGAAAGTTATCTTATTAAAACTTGAAAGAGGGATGCAAAAGAGAAGGAGGTGCTGAACACTGAAACTGGGGAATATATCCAGACGAACCATCAGGGGCCAGATGGCCACTACTAAGCATGCGTGCTTGCCTGTCTGTGTATTTTTTTGTTTTTGCACATGCAGGTATGCGGCGCCGGTCATTGTAAGTCTGGTCTTATTGAAAACTTGCATGTCTACTCTTGCTGCAGGCTGAGTTTCGAAACTTCCTTTATTCTCTACCGAGGACAAAAAAAGTTTGAGTTTTAAACTGACCTTGCTCGTGACCAAGAGAAGACTTTTTCAAACATTACTTTTCACTTACAGTTGCAAAATAGGATGAATTCTTGGAGTTTATGTAGATGTTTGTGTGTCTGTCTGTCTGTATATGTGGGCACTCAAGTATGGTGAATTCTTAAATTTAGAAACCATTGAGGAATAGAATACATTCCGATATCTTGTGTTGCTCACTCAATTGAAGCTTTGATAAAGAGGAAACAAAGGTGTGTCTATGGGTGTGCAAATACAACACATAATTTGGGATAAGAGGAATGGAATAGATTTCTGTCTGTGAATGAAAATATTAGATCTGACAAATACCTGATCATCTGAAGAGCCCCACAGGGAATTGTTTGGACAGTAATACGGGATCATCTGCCAAAAAGATAATCTTTACCGAAATGCCTCTAAAGACCTCTAATAAGCTTTAAAAAAAAGAAAAAAAAGAATGACAACTGAGATGAAAGCACATCTGTACTAATAAAATAAGTCAGCATTTCAAGTACTTCTTGTCATACTGGTCAATTTAGGTTTAAACTGAACTTTTTAAAGTTTGGTTAAATGTTGCTAAATATAAATGACGGATAGCTGATGATCTGCTGACCCGGGGCAGCACTACTGCTATAATATTGTTCGTATTTAACGAAATAAATTTTTTTTTTAAACTTATCTTAACATTGTCGCAAGTAGGGGTGACATGGGCTGCAAGTGGCCCCTGGGCCACCAGTTTGAGACCCCTGCTTTGAATATATGATCTCCCCCTGCCGGTAATGCAACTACTTCACGTTTTGCCATAATACTGGGTTGTCTCATAACAGGTCAAGGACGCTGAGGATAGCAGATGTAACCTAGACAGATCCAGATTTCTGCTTGTGGCTAGGGTGGTCTAAGTCTTGTATGGAATAGCAAAAACAGGCAGGAGCAACACCATCAACTAAATGGAAGAAAACAAAAGTGAAATTTGTGTCAAACATTGCTACTGTTTGAATTACCCCCAAGGTTATGCGGTTCAGTGCTTCTGCTTAATGATCTGCATCTGCTGGCCATACACACTATTTGTGCAAGTAATCAAAGCAAAAACAATCAAAACAAAAATATTATGCATTTTTCAGTTTAAATGGCATTTTACTAAATACCTGACAGAGTAGGAGAAGCAGAAAAAGTCTATTTTTCCATTCTTTTTTGTCACTCTTGTGTGGACGATAGCTGGTGCATTTTTAAGCTTTGCCACCTCTGCTCATGCTGGTCAAGATATTTGTGCTCTTTTGTTTTTGCCTCCTCAACATATAATGATTAGTTTCATTCAACAGTCCTGCTGTTGCTTAGCGACCATCACCACCACCACCACAACAACAACAACATCCCTGTGGAAATTAGATGATGGTGAGAAAGGATTCAAAGGAGGCACAAAGCAATGGGGGAAGAGACCAGGGTGTATACAACATAGACAGATGAGATTATTAATATTATTAATAATTAATAATAGCTGACCTTGTTTTAGATTGAAAGCTCTGGGATGGCGTTTGAGTCTGAACAGTCAGGAACTATAAATTTACTGCTTCAGCTATCAGCTGCACAAATCTCTCCTAAAACAAAATCAAAAAGACATACATGGATAATGGATAAATAATTAAAGGTATGACTGACTGTGTTGGCAAGTGTACAGGTACATTCTGTATTTTCTCATGCTATAAATGCCTCTGTGCAGAGGAGGCATACCCACTGTACATATGGATGGGTATTGTTTCTGAAAAGGTGCTTGTGTGGATGAGTAACTCATTTCAGAATAATTTACACTGAGTGGATTGAAAATGGGATTTGAGAATGAGTTCATCCTGTTTGTCAGTGCTGGCGTATTGGTGTACTGAAAATGGAGGCGGAGCTTTTGCACTAATGATTTCTGAAAGACTTTTTTCTACTCTGTTTCCACAATGTGTTCAGATTCGTCCTTAAGGAAAAAGTTGCAAGAGGGAATAAATAAAGAATTCACTGAACAATTTGACCTTAAAACAGGATTTATAAATTCACCAGTATCAGTAAAAACTTAGCAATATCCATCTCTAGCGTAAATGTACCCTCCTAGCACGTGTTTTTAGAGCGTCTTGACTCTTTAGCTTAAGAGTGCTTGTAAATTGGATTTCGCATTGATCTTAGCTTTAAGATGCTTTTGGGAAGCCAAGCAAAGATCTAAAAGACATCAATGAGAAGGATGTCAGATGGCGGAGCATGATGCACAGGAAAAAAAACTGTTAGCAACAGTTCTGAAGGCAGATATAGTGAACCAAACTTGTTTATCTACATTGGATGTCATAGTTTTTCAGATATGTTATTACAATGTTGGAGAGCATTTCTGATGGCACAGAGTGTTGAACTTTGTAGTGGATGCGTGACTGCTGCAGAAGACTATGCCTGATTAGGGCTGCTGGTCTTACAGCAATGATCAAGGATATTTTGTGGCACTCATTAGGCCATAAGAACAAAGACTGCTTACATTACTTTCAAAATAGTGTTGCTGAATGAAGGTCAAGCTGACAGATCTGGAGAATCTGCAGGCTGTCATGTCAACATTGACTTGTATATTTGCAGTTTTTCCAGATCCTGTTATATCACTCTATAGTTATAATGAGGTTCTAACTAGTACTTGAAGGGAGCAAGTTAATTAATTAATTAGTTAATTACAACATGCAGGATTTGTAGTCTTTAAATTTATGGATAATGGCTGGTAGCAGGGACAGCTGATCAGCTTGAAGCTGGAGACAGGTGCGGGAGTAGAAGGGACTGAAAAAGAAAAAGGGAAGTCAGAATGCTAAGTAGCAAAGAGCAAGCGACTCAAACGCTGTTACACTGAGTCGTAGTAGAAACCACATTCTGGCAGAGTGAAACTGGCAGGGCTGGTTATTTGAAGAGACTTGATGGCTGAATAAAGTGCAGCTGCTGGGGAGCTTCTCTAGTTCCAACACACCTGTCTCTACTTCTACTGTAAGACACACACATACACTCACAAAACACAGAGAGAGGAGGAGAGAGACGCTGTTAGTGGCAGTGGGTCAGCCTAACACAGAATGGGAAATTGAGAGGGATGTGATTGTTTTTCCAAACACTAGAGAAAATACGGGACACTGAGCACACTGAGATTAATTATAAAACATTTCAGAAGAAACAAATTAGAGGTGCAGAAATCAAGGAGACAGGTTTGCCAGAGCAGAAAATCCTCAATCGGTTCATTTTGTAAGGCGGTGACAAACAACGGCTTCTGTCATTTATTTCATTTAAAACTTAGACTCAAAGGGAAATCAAGACATTCTTGTTAGAGAGACACACTTAACACTGGCTTGATAGAAATCAGGATAACTAACATTAGTGCCAGGGAACTAATAAAGTAGTATAGCTGTAGAGCACTCCCTCTTTTAGTGGACAGACTGGCTACTCAAACGATGTTAACAGTGTAATGCGTCCATTTTACTTTCCCCTTGAATGTTTGGCAATAAGTAGACAGACCTTGCATAACCTCAAGTGTAATAAATTGGTGCTCTTAAAATTAAGAAGGACACCTTCCTACAAATTAATGGTCCACTATTGCCCAACAGAGAATGGAGGATATTGCTTTGTAGTTTTCTACCGTATTAGCATCATAGGGAGGGAAACACTGGTCCACTATTTTTTACTGTAGGGAGTATAATTTCAATTTGTGCTTAGTGAGTAGAACTGCCTACTCCATCCTGGGAGGTGTCTTTCCAACAACCCTATACATAATGGATTGGTTATTTGAAATCCTGAATGTCCCAGTTAAGTTTGTGTCAGTTTAATTCATGAATAATTTCCACCATGTTTTCCTCAGGCTTGTTACCTCTACCCTCCTTACAGATTCTTTCACTCTCCCTCCCCACTATGTGTGTCTTTTTCCTTCCTCAGGCACTTTTTGCTCATGAAAATTGCTCTTCAAGCACTCCAAGAAAAATGTTTAGTTTTCTTGTGAATTTCAAATCTTTTTTTGTGGAATCACGGGCCTCCAGACATTGTGCTGTTCAAATTATTGTCCTCTGTTAGGGACTTGCTCTTTTGCAGCTTGTCACTGTGACCCAATGTCTTGACCTATTTGTTACAACACACTTCACCAGATATCATCCAAACGTGAAAAGAGAAGGGAATGAAACTATTAAAAAATCTGGAGATGTTGCCTCTAACTCAGCATGCCCTTCAGATGGTCTTGTCTATGACCGTTTCTGGGGAATTCTGCCTTGACTTTTTAGTGGTCGGTGCCATGTTAAGTGTTGTTCTGAGTACAGAGGAGTATACGCTTCTAAGAGGTTTGGTCAATCAGTCACAGTGACAGGCTAATAAAGGGTCTCTCTGTTAGTAGAGGTAATAGTAACCCACAGGTGGCCAATCCATTTACTTCACCTCCTCGTTCCTCCCTTGCTCTTTTACTCCCACACTCTTTAAACAGTTGTTTTGTTATTTCTATGTCCAGTTTAGTGTTAATCTTGGCTCACAAGCTGCTGCTCCATTAAATTGAGGCCTTTTTCATGCCTGGTGCAGTTAAGTTTTGTGGGAGAGAGGGGTAATTGTAAAGCCAGAAGAAAACAAAGTGAGGAACAGGTATAAACTCAATGCGCCACTGGCTCAGCGGTGCTGATAATAGAAAGCATGTCTTGCTTAGACTTTGATGAGAAAGTGTTCCTCTGCGTGTGTTTGCCTTTATGCTTTTATGTGAGCTGTGGGGTATGTGGGGGAGTGAGACAGTTCACACATTTTTTTTGTGGCATTGTTTTGATTTATGCGGCATATTAGCACGTCTTTCTCTTTCAGCGTCCTTCAGACTGTTCCTTTTATTCACTTCTTTGCTTTCTCTTCTCTCCCTCTTCTAATATGTTCTTTCTTTCCTTTTTATCTTTTCTCGCTCACATTGTAGTTCTTACCTGTACTATATCTCTGGGGTCTCAAGGCCATCCTTGCACCATCACCAGATCCAGCAGTGATTCGGCTGTGCAGGTTTGCTCCAGCTAGGGAAATTGGAGCCATGCATCACCTCTCTGTAGATTGACGACAGAAAAATTCCATTACAGTCTGTTGCTTGTCTCTGGAGAGATGTCGAAGAGAGAGGAGAAAGGGAAGCTTGAGATCAAAATAGAGAGAGGGAATGTTTAAAGAGACACAGAGAACAAGGGACTATTTTGATGAAGAATGTCCTGCTATGGGACAGACAGGATAAAAGGATAATGCCTAGAAAATATCACCATTACAATGTGTCACTGTAATAACAGCAGGACTCGAGCAGCAGTGGGACTATTTGAACCTGTTCGGTTCTGCTCTCCAAGGAACTGTGGCGCTGGGGCCACTTATAGAGAAAGAGAGTTAATTTTCTCTTAATGGAAAATTTGCCAATACACAGTGTGATTAGGTATCAGAATCTTAAAGAGTTTGTTTTACTTGTCTAAATATGTTCCTACCTAAACCAGGGTGGCAAAGATCCAAAACCATGTGGTCTGAGTATGTTTTTAAAGTAGCTACCGGTAGTGATGATCAGCTTAGATTGAGAATTAAAAAGCCAAAGGCAACTTGGAGGCTATGTGTTTACCTCATTAAAAATATCACTGCTCACATTTAATCCTAGCTAAAAGTCTTTTGTTGCGTTTTCTCTCTTTTTTTTAAAGTTTAGGAAGCTTTGAGTTTGAACTCCTTTGATAAAGCATTTGCATTATGTGTTCAAAGCAAATAGGAAAGCAAAAGTGGAACTTTGAAAATGCAGTTACAACTGTGTTAGGTAACCCTCTTCAGTAATGCAAACATCTAATTAAAACGAAGCTCTGAACTTGTCTGGTGTAGTACAAACAAACACATGTTCCTGCTTGTTTAATTGTGTTAGTTGAGGGCAGTATGGAAGCTGTCAGCTGAACTATGCTGCAGACTTGCTTTTGATATGAAAACAAAATGGAAACAACCACAGAATTTAGTGATGGCAGATATGCACTTTTTAACTTTATTTTAAATGAGAAACATTTTAATTAATCTACTGAACCTGAAGAAATAGAATCATAATAGGTCATAAATCCCTGAGGAAATGATGTGATCATAGTTGCTCCAAGACAGTTAGAACAGTAACTAACTAAACTAAATTAAATATTACAATATATTTCAAAGTTATCTAAAGAAAAATAGATCTAATAGATACAAATAGCTCTAATTATAACTACTGAGGTGCCCTTCTTATTATACTGTACTTTGTTATTTTCTCTGTAGAGGATGTTTAAGTAACACGATTGTGTAACTATTGCTGTGTGTACTTGTCCAACTGATAAAAATACATTAGATAAAAAATATATCTCTTTTGAAAATCTTTTTTTTATTAGTAATCTGTATTTGCAGCTGCATTTCTATTTAGTTTTATTTCCCAAGATCACTCACACTAACTCATACATTAAGTGCATTATTCAGCTGCTCTGTAATCCAAATTTCTAATCAGAAACATGGAATCAACTCAGTGCGTTTTGACATGCTGAAGTTCAAGATGACCTGCTGAAGTTCAACCCAAGCATCAGAATGGAGGAGAAGGGTGATTAAGTGACTGTGAACGTGGTATGGTGGCTGTGATTTTCCCATACAACAATCTCTAGTGTTTATATACAATGGTCCAGAAAAGTGCAGGTAAGCAGCAGTTCTCAGGATTGTTAATGCAAGAGGTCAGAGGAGAATGCTTCAAACTGATAGAAAGGCAACAATAATCAACCATATTAATCAACATACCAACCCAGAAGGGCATACCTTGGTTGACTGAGTGCACGACTTGTTGAACTTTAAAGCAGAGTGGCTTACTAAGGCCACTTCTCTTGCCTATATACAGAAAACTGATTACAATTGACACAGGTTTGCCAAATTTGGACAATAAAAAATTAGAGATATTTTGTATTGTAAGCAATGTTTTCTGCAGCATTCTTGTGGGAGGATCAGAATTTGGTAATAATGACATGAAATAATGGATCAATCCTGCCTTGCATCAATGGTTCAGGCTGCTGGTGGTGTAATTGTCTGGGGGATATTTTGCTTCCATCTGAGCATCATTTAAAAATCACGAACTATCTGAGTAGTGTTGTTGATCATGTAGATTCCTTTCTGATAACAGTGTACCCAGCTTCTGATGGCTGCTTCCAGCAGGATAGTGCACCACATCACGAGGCTCAAATCATCACAAACTGATTGCTTGAATATGACATTGTACTCAATCCAAGAGGGCACCTCTTGGGATATGCAGCTGTCAAATCTGCATCAACTATGTGATGCTGTCATGTCGATATGGACCAAAATCTCAGGAATATTTCCAGAACTTTGTTCAATCTGTGTCACTGAGAATTAAGGCAGTGTTGAAGGCAAAAGACAGTCTGACCCAGCACTAGTAAGATGTAACTAATGAAGTGAAAAGGGAGTGTATGTGTTCATCCTTAAAGCATGTCCAAGTAGTCCAAATATCTAAATAACAGACAAATCATTGCATTTTGACATTTCTTGCAGCTTGAAACACAAAGTAACTTGTGGTTATAGTGCACATATGAGTCAAGTTATTTGATCATTCCTAAGAATGACACTATCATGTTCTGAGAGGAATCTTTAAGCTTAAGATCTCTTGTTCTAGCATATCTTCCTGTTAAAATATTTGAGGCAGGCCAGTTAGCAGCCAGATGGGGAATCACCAGTGACAGGCTGCTGAAAAGAAGTAAAAAATGTTTTATTTTTGCATGTAAAATATTTTTAGAAGTATCCTTCATGAAGTGTTAACCACAGTAACCAGATGATGGTGGGAGGAGACCGCAAACAGACTGTTGCAGGACACAAACAGAAAGCCTGTAATGAGGAGTGTTGATTTACACCACGATTTATGTTTATGTCAGCAGTGGCACAAGGTAGAAAACAGAGACATTTTGATGTCGATAAATCAGTGTTAAATCGTAATGTTTGTCCTACTGCATGCACAAAAGGCACAATATATGTGCTTAAGTTGCTGAAGATGAACTTGAAAAGGACACCAATGTTATAGTCATGCACTGTAATGTGAAATTTTACGACACTAACAGCAGAACTGGAGGCTTTGTTTGTTGTGTGCAGCCGGTTGAAGGAGTTAGGGTTACCAAATGAAAAAGGGATCAATATGAGCATCTCCAAAGTGAGAGAATTTAACACATTTACATATGTGCCACAACAGTAGTAACTCAATAAATTATTTGTAAATATTACATTGTAATGTTGCCTAGAGCTTCAAAATCGCTAAAACTGGTGAAATTATTTGAAACAGCTGAGGCAGAAAGGAAAGGGAAGATAATCAATAAGCTTTTATTGAGGCGACATATGTGAACTATACTCACAGAAACCACTGAGAGTGGGCATTTGTGCAAAAGAACAAAGCACTAACAGCACTGAAAGTAGAACATCTTTATAAATGGGGGTTGGAGGACAATGTTTGGCATGAATGTGTTAAAACTGTTAAATGTCTGCAATATTTAATGTTATAGTGGAAGGGCTAGAGCAGCAGAAGACCATAACAGATTTAGGCTGCTGGTATTTTAGTGATGGGACACACATTATGTGGCACATGTTAGATGATGCCAGCCAGCAGGATGTTTGACTTTTAGATGTTGACTATATAATCACGGAAATTTAAATTGTTATCCATGAAACGTCATGGATAGAGGTGAACAGGCTACTGCATAAATCTTCAGAAAGTGACAGGACTAAGACATAGATGTAGATTTGACGCTGATCTCTCACTTTCTTGAATGTGTTGTTGGAGAAGCAATATTACAGGTGTTCTGTGGTGAATTCTCTTTCTAAAGCTGCAGTCAGCCGATAAGATTTCACTGACACCAGCATCAACAGGCTGACCCCCATCTCTCATTCACTGTCCTGGAATAACTGAGTTGAAAGACAGCAGAGAGGGAGAGAGAGAGAGAATGCAAGATGGGAGCTAGTGAGGAGATGAGATTAGGTGGACAGGGGAGGAGATTGTGATGGAATGAAATGACAAAGGGAAGATGGAATAAAAGACATACGGATAAGAGAGAAAAGACAATGAGACAGCACAGAGAAGAAAGTGACACTTGACAAATACGGGAAAAGCAACATTAAGCAAAAGAAGAGAGAGCCAGAAGCTTTGGAAGAAGGTCAACATACCTCCCATCTTTTTGAATGTTTGCTATTTCATGCTGAACGCCAGACCTGCATTTAATATTGAGTAATATGAACTGAATTTGCTGTAAAAATCAATACTCAGTATGGCCCACTACACCACGTATTTCTGTGTAAATTAGCTCTTAAGTGTAGTGTTTAACAGATTGAAACCAGAATGAACTCTGAAGATTTTGCTTTAAAACGATTTTTATTCTTGATTTGTTCTTCTTTACTCCTGCAATTAGAGTTAGTGAAGGTATATATACAAATAAAACTAGATTATGTAATGAGTAAAAAAAACATGTAAACTAAATAATTGTAAAATCGTACGTGCTTCACATTTTTTTGGAAGAAAAATAAAGATACTTCAATTTTCTGGGAAGATTAAAAGCATCGCTATGATGGGGTTTTGGCAGCAGTTTGGGGTTTCTTTTTGTTGTTGCTTTTTGTTTGATTTTGTTGTGTTTAATTCAAGTTTACACAAAACATAAACATAAATCCTTTTTAGGATTTGTCTTTAACTCAGCTGCGTCATGCGCACCACCTGCACCACACATGCAGGTTGCAAAAACTGTGAAGTTCACGAACAGATGAACACACACCAAGGAGCAGCTCATGCCAGCAACTGTGACGTCATTTTGTACTCCCCATTCATGAGATAATAGGCCCTTAAGCAGTTTATGTTATTCTAACTTCAGCAAACATCTTTTAACAAACTTAGTAGCACGACTGAGTTCTAAGTTACAACAACTAATGCTGAAATTGGTATAACATGTCAGTTGCTCAAGGAAATAGCTTAGCTATTATATTAATCACTAGATGATTTTGTAAGGAGTCATAAGAAAGACTATAATTATATAATATAAGAATATAATCAATAAATAATGTTCCTGTATATATAGACACCACCTAAGCTAGAAAACTGGTGTATCAGTATTTTTAGCAAATTATATGTGACTGTATGTGTCTGTATTTGTGTTAGTGTATAAAGGACATGGATATCACCTCACTTTGTGTCTCCTGCTACATGAGCTGTCGAGTCGGATGATGAGACAGCCAACATGTTGGACAACTAATGGCCTTATTAACAGATAGGGACAGTGTGTGAGAAAGACAGATATGGCAGAAGGAAATGACAGTCATCTAGCCAGGGAGACGGGAACATAGACTGTCTGATCAGAAAGTCAGGAAGTGTAAAGTAAGGTGTGCTGGGAAAGAAATGACAATGATGAGAAAAGATGTACAGAAGGAGCAGGACTGAAGCAGACAGATGGAGAGCAAGGGTGACACACAGACACAATCTGTTGTCCTATGGAATCTTTAGCCATGCATGGCAATGAGGGCCACGCTAGTTAATCTTTCCAATTATGTCTATCTATACCATACCATGCAATTTAAATTTATCAGCTTAATCCCAAGCGGGAGTGGATCGTACCAGTTGTTGCATATAGCTAAACAGTGGGATCTTTTGTAAAGAAGCGTTGACTGTGCACAGAGGACTTGGAGGGAAGCAAGCAGACAGGTGCAAAGACAGATTTAGCTACAGGCTGAGAAAGCGGACAGGGGGAGAAAGAGAAGGAAAGATACAGAGGGGTTGAAAGAAATCAGCCAAGAACATAGGGATGGACATGGGGGCAGACAGAGGTAATCAGATGTGCTGGGACCAGACAGGATACTGCAGAGGGAATGGCTGGCAGACATCAGGGGGCGTCCCACCTGCTGAGGTCCTACGTGAAGGACATCTCCTCTCTGTGCGTGCGGGGGGGGGGGGGTTTAAGTATCGATGCAGTGTATCTCATTTGTCCTCTGTCATGTTTGTGTTCTGACGTTTGTTTATCTGAGCTTGTTGGTGTCTTTCACTGTCTCTCCGAGTAGCTTGCCTGTGTGTGTTTGTGTGTCTGTTCAGTGGGTACTTGATATATGAACACCAGATGCTGGACACACTGATCATGTTCAGCTACAAGAGCTATAAGAAACCAAAGGTGTTTATAGTTACATCTGTTGCAATAATCCACTGTAATCTCTTCTCATAGAGCACTGCAAATGCTGTTTTATGCTGCTGTTTGGGATGCATCCTTTTTACTGCTCCAAATTCCACATCATTATAGTATAGCAGTGTTTATCACTGATAAGCTGCTGTATGAGTTAGTATAAATCTTTAGTTAGTATAAATTTTATCCTTAGAAGCTACCATGACTATTTTCTACAATAGTTATAATTAGGTCTTGTATTATGCTAGGAATCTTCACATCATGCTTTTGGGCTCCAATTTGGTCCATTTTTCTTTTTGTCAAGTAAAAAATGGTTTGAGCTAAAAGTGCATAACACTTACTAGCTAGATGTGGGTCTAAAAACTAAATCAATCCAAGTTATTTGTTGTGCTTTCAATAGCTGACCAATCAGAAAGATAACGCCACTGACTTCCGTACTCACTCTACTGGGGAAAAAGTCCAGTTGTGTCCCAAACAGCCAAAGATCTGTTTTCATAGCCTACTCAACAGCTACCTGCCATTAACCTCCTAAGCAGACAATGGTCAGCTTTCAACAGATTCAGAAGTGGTCCTGAATCCTGACCCCTGTTTTTCACCGTTCATAGATGGACCAGCAGCATAGGCCCCTTGTGGGCTTGTGAAGAGAAGGAAATTGCGAAACCCATCATTAAAGCTTTGCCCTCTCCAAAGGCTAAAAGAGGATTAGTCACCCTTCATACAGCAGACAAATACATAAATGCTTGGCTTGAGGACTTTACATTTACTAAATAAATGTATTTCCTTTTAAAGCTTCACACATAAAAGGTTTGCTCACACAGGATTTGGATTGATTTGGATTGACGTGATGTGAAGTGACATGACTGGATTCTCCTTCTCTTTATTTTTCTTAAGTAACAGCAAAATACAAGCACATAATAGTAACCAGTACTGAGTAGCTACATTTTTCTCACCACACTTCAACCTTCCTACAATGTGTGTTCTTTAAAAAGTATTAAAATAAAGATTTACTAATGTGGGACCTTTAAAAAGCATTAAATCTTCTATTAGATAGGTATAGATGTTTAGAAGTCAGATCAGTGACAGTTTTCAACACAATGTAGCTATTTTTACTCCCTCTTCACAATGTGAAAGGATCATTAAGGCTGTGCTGTACAGTTATACTAACCATTTAAGGCAGTTTTTCTATACATAAACATGGTTAATGATAACAGGTGTCCTGAAATGCTTATGAAGGCAAATGTCCTGTCTGTCAAATGTGCGTAAATGTGGGACAGTGAATATTGTTTGAACAGTAACAATAACATTTGTTACTGTACTGTTAAACTCGTTTTTACTCTTAATGTGTATTGCTTTTAAAAGTTTGGTCTTCAGTTAAGTAGTTATTGATCTAATAATAATAGTTAGGACAGTTAAAATGGTCCCAAAAGTCTTACATTTTATTTACTTACGCCCTGAGGAATATGCTTAGATATTTTCTATGAGATGGAAAGGTGGTAAGAGCCTACAAGAAATTGCACTTTTGCAATATAAAACCAGTTCCCTGTTACCTTGTAGTAAGTCTGTCAACAGTCCAGTACTGGGTTATTGTGAAACACCAATCTTTTCCCGAGACTCTGTTAGTGGTGGAGTAATATGTCAGGATGCCAGTGGCTCTGCCTGAGCAAACCTCCAAGGAGGGTCTTTATTGACTCACTAAGAAGGCTGGCAAATTTGGACATTAAAGGCCCCGCACGCCTGTAGTTATTCTGGCTGATAAGACCACAGATTGAAGTTGGATGGATGTATACTGGTTATTACCTCGGCACAAAATCCATACAATAAAAAGATAAAGGTGTGAGTTTTTATACCTTGACAGCTGCAAAATTACTAACAAGAGAATTTGGAGATCATCATTTGATTCAGTCTTTTCTTCTAAATATGTCAGTCCTGTGGAAATATATGGGAGTGACCGCAGTGTTAGTAGTTAATGGTTAAAAATCTTAGTGGTGTGATTATCACAATATATGTTCCATCTTTTTATACCCCAGATTGTTAGTCTAATCTAAATTGACCACAGGTTTACTGCCAAGTTGTTTCCATTTCATGTTAATGGCTCTCATTTCATGTCCTAGTTACCAAATCGAGGTATTTCCTGAAACGACTTTTTGTGGCAAACAATTACAAGTTGTACTATTGTGTGAAAAAAAAATCTTAAAATGAGCATAAAGGGAGTAACACTGTCAGGTCATTTCAAATGCATCATTTCTATCAGTTGCATTGTGTGCAGCTTGTTACACAGTGTGTCTGCTGTAGTTCCCAGGGACAGAAAGAATAATAAGAATAATAAAAAAGATAATTTCACTCAGAGATGCAGAGAGATGTAAGAAAGATAAGACAGGAGAGGAGGAGGAGAGGTTATAATTTAAAGGTAAGGATTGCTCAGTGACATTTAATAAACTGGAAATGTAAAGTTTACATATAATGTCATTCTTTCTTTAGTTAGAAGTTAGTTTTTTTCTTCGTATTGTCAAACACGATGCAAAATATACAGAAAAATACAGAAAACTTTGTGTCAAATAAAATGCAGTTTAGTGCAGAATGAACAGGTTAATATACCATAGTTTGGTGAATTGACAGTATTGTCTGTCAAAGAGCTACTTTCTTATTTCATACTTTGAATTTCAGATCCTGTACTTTTTAAAAAAACAAAAAACTTTTATCAGTCTAAGCTGTATTTTAAATGACAAACAACTGGGCTGGCACATATTTTGTTATATTACTTATCTTATAATTTTAAACTTGCGGTGCACAGTATTTGTGCATAGCAGAGTTGGCAAAAGTAGAAATTCTGTACTTAAGTAGAAATACATTTACTACTGTTGAAAATAAAGTAATGATTCAAATTCTTTACTCAAGTAAAAGTGAAAAAGTTACAGCCTTGAAATGTATAAAAAGTAAAAAGTAGCTCTTTGGAGCTATTTTTGTGCAATGCTAACTGAACCTTATGGTGTATTTGTCAGGGCTCTGTGTGCGGGCAGGTGGAGATGTGGACCCAAGTGCAGGACTCAGAGATGGAAATGTAACTGAAAACCTCAGCTTTATTGCTAGCACCAAACAAAACAGAAACCAAACATGAAACCACTAACTGGAACACACAGGCAGGATCTGAGGGTACGACGCGACACTGAGCAAGGGCAAACACAGGGCTAATATACACAGAGAGGTAATCAGGGAATGGAGGACAGGAGGGAGACACAGCTGGGAGAGATCAGGGTTAACGAGACAGGGAGAGCTAAGCTGGACACACTAACATAAGACACAGACCTTCACAATAAAACAGGAAACCACACTTTACCAAGACTGGGGCTAGACAGAGAGGCGGACTTGACACTGAACAAAACCTACTAATACAATAATAAACCCAGTATCACAAAGTAAACAGCATATAACTCATAATCCCGAGAAATACCATGAACATAAGAACTAATCCCTCACCAAGAATAAGACATATTTATAATCATAATCAAAGTACCAGAGAATAAGAAATAATCCATAATGCAAAAATAAACCAAAACATAAGAAACTCAAAATGCTGGGTCGAACCGACCCAGGACCGTGACAGTATTAATGGAATAATAAAATAATATAATGTTTATTCGCAGCAGATGCAAATAAAAATTTTATTTCATTCTAAAATGTAATTTTAATAAATGTATTGAGCTTGAATCAGTTATGTAGAACATGAAAAGAAATGTATACAATGTTGCCTACATTCTATAGGGCGACTTTGCCTCTAGATCCTCCATTTGTGCTATAATTAGTACAAAAGATGTTAAAGCGGCTTACAGCATGTGAGGGAAGAAGCACAACTCACAATAATTTCTATTGAGAGCTCCAGTAGATTTTCTGAATGTACAGGCTGTGATGAGCTGACGTGCTGCTCTTTGTGGATTTATACACCTGACTTCAACCAGATGTGAGCAGATGTTTCATGAGATGTCCTGGCTAATTTCCATTCTCTAACTTGACAACATTCTGTATTTACTAACTTTATACTAAACTTCCAGTGTTCACCACTCACACAGTCCTTTACTTTAAGCCATCACAGTACAGCAAACAAACTGCAGAGTATTTCTCATGCAAATAACGCTGTCTACCTCAGTTTGTTTTACAGCATGTTTCACAATATGAAAAAACATGTCACATGTACAGACCCTGTGTCTTATTTTGAATAGCCTTTTACTGTCATTGAGCATGTACAACAAAATTTTGTAAGTTATTGTTTAAAAACATGAGGACTTGTGCGTTTGTTGCTGATGTCTGTTGAGCTGATAGAAACATTGCATTTGGAATTACCTACCACTTAACAAAAGTCCCTCCCTTCATGTTCGCTCCTCATTTGTGCTGAAGTACTGTGACCACAACTTACGGACACCTCCAGTCGTTCTGGTGTTGTGCCAGAAGAAAAAAGAAAACAAAACCCACTATAACCTCTGACTATGGCACACCACTGAGCCTCTTTGATCTCTTTTTATTCGACATCCCCTGGTGATTAATAAACGAATCAGATTGCCTTTCATGTGCTACTGTTAAGGCTTAAATCGGTTTGATAAAATGTAAGGAGTAGAAAGTACAGATATTAGTTTAAATATTTAGGGAGTAAAAGTAAAAAGCTGTCAGAAAAAAAACAACTACTCCAGTAAGGTACAGATACCCGAAGATTGTACTTACAGTAACAAAGTATTTGTACTTCATTACTTCCCGCCTCTGGTGCATAGCAACAGCTTTTCATTTTCTTATCTGTCAGGTCTATGTACAGTGCCTAATGCTAACAGAAAGCCCAGTGCTTCAACTTAACACAGCTGTGTTCTGACAGCCCTGCACACACACAAACGCTACAGAAATTTCAAAGAAGACAGCTTAGCAGTGGTGGATCTAGAAAATTTTACATGGGTGGCACATACCTCTTCCGTGAAGTATGTGAAAACTCCCTATATGTAAATCCAACAAAATATCCACAAAAACACTTTCAATTTATTTATTGTATCATTATCTCTTCTAAGAAAACAAAGGCTATGTGCTCATTTTGGACAAACAAACAATTCGTTTTTACAAGTATTTTAAGGACATTAAAGTTACGGGGACAGCTGGGGGGCCGAGGCTCTACAGTAGGGGGAAGTGCAAGATGAACATAAGAAAGAAAGAAAATTTGTAGTTCAAGTTCAAAGACCACAGAAAAACAGATATTCTATATTATTTTAAGCACAGTAAGCATATACACGATCTTGGTGTTGTACAGTGTAAGCAATCAATAGTAGTGTGACCCCTGAAATGAAAGAAACTACAAAGAGCCTATCTGGTGCTTTGCTCAGATATTCACGTGTTAAAATGTGCTCTATACACAGCTGGAAAACACTTTCCATGTCAAATTGCTATACATGACCCTCACGTGTGTATTGCGCTGCAAAAATAGTTCTTGGAAAAGAACATGCGAGCCTCTGAACTCATCGTCTTTGTGATATTACTGTGAGCTAAAGCACAACCTATTATCATCCGATTATATAAAAAAAATCTGCCACTAACTTACTGAGCTCTGATTAGGACACAGGGAGCTAGCTTGTTACTTCGTATGTCGTGTATATATTTTACAACAAAAGACATGAACTAAACATGACAGGACATTCATGTACTTAGATGGATATTTTTAGGGTGATATTTTATAAATACATTGTGTCTGCTTTGTAAGTAGCATGAAAGGAGGACATCTGCAATTTTGTTTTTTTGTTTTGAAATATTTATCAGATCCGCCAGGCCAGTAAAGCACAATGAACTGAACTAACTGCATATATCTGTATTCACCCAAGCTTAACGTTGTAAATTAACAAGGTCACTGGAAATCTTTAGTTTTGTTTTTTGTTTTTGTTTTTTCAAACCATTTACAGAGAGCAAGACTTGGAGCTTGTATTTTTCACTATGCAGTGTAAGTCCTGAAACACTGATGTGTACTACAGATGATGGGTGGACAGGCAGGCACTCATGCCTGGGCTGCTTGGTCTGTTCTTAGAAACCTACTGGGACGTACTGCCCAGTGTGTGTGTGTGTGTGTGTGTGTGTGTGTGTGTGTGTGTGTGTGTGTGTGTGTGTGTGTGTGTGTGTGTGTGTGCATTTCATGGCCATGTCACAGACAGCAGTGATTGATGTGCTTCCTGGCTCGACTGATTAATTACACTCCAGGTCCATGTCACAAGGTATACTTCAGGAGAATACATAAATGCTCATATCAAGACACATAACAGCTCACCTGCAGGCCCACACACATATTGTACATACAAACAGTCACGTAACCAGCAACATGTTCCCTCACTTTAATGTAACTTGTTCCCTCGTACATGTCAGTCATATCTTTCAGTACACCTGCAATCGTTTGTCAAAACCGTAACATTCGAGGTGTCTAACTTTAAAAAGAAATAACAGAAAATGAACTAATTGTGAATGAATGTGTAATTTATACTACAATTTATTCTCATTAAAGAAAAAAATTATGGTTATTAAACCTCGCGCTTGTAATCGGAGCAGTGAAAGCTGTTATTATAACAACCACTCATGTTTCATTCAGTTCTGCTTTTGCTTCAATTTCGTGGCTTCCTACTCTTCTTCGAATCCTCCACAACGTAGCTATCCTAAGTGATAAATAGGTTTCAATTAAGGGCCTGTTTTGTAGACTGCAATGTGTCATCGCTGCCTAGGTCGACTTAACATTTATTCAATAAGGAATCAGCAGTGAGCAAGAGAGCGGCAGGAAAGACAAATGGATCTCAAAGATTCCAGGTCATGTTCATCTGCTGTCTGGGTAAGAGCTTCTCCATGATTATTGCACTGGCGTCACTGCAGCAGTTTAGCCCTGGTGTTGTATTTATCAAAACGGGCTTGAATGCAGCTCAGTGTGATTAGGTTATTTCTTTGTTAACTAATGACTATTATTCTTTATGACAGGGAATTCACTCTGTCTGTGTTTACTCAGTAAACAACCTCAGGCTCATTTCAGAATGAGAGTGGTGGCGTCTTTCCTGTCAACTGCAAATAAATGAAAAAACGGAAAATTGCAGAATGTGAAATGAGTTTTTATGTTTGCGTTTTTGTATGCTATAATTAGGTATTTGTGGATATTATTTACCATGCTCTGTTTCTTTTTCACTTTCGTGAGTTCTTTCTTCTTCCCTTTGTCATTTCTTCTCTTCAATATGCTGACTGTCTGACTATGGCAAATGCAGTGTTGATGATGGATATAGAGACGAACGATTGTTACCTGTCTCTGCTATGGCTTCAAAATGCTCATTACTGTGACTTGGTGCAAAGCAAACCAGGTCACCTTGGAGAGAATTGCTTTTCTGTAACATTTGATTAAGGGCCTACTATGTCTTGTGTCATTTTGAATACTATGAAACTCTGTATCAACCAAGCACAAACTGACATTTCAGGAGAAAAAGTGCTGTCATACATTAATGGTGTTGTAAATATTGAGCAAGAGGGAAAGGGTGGAAGAATTACTTTTCCCCAAGTTTTATGAGAGACTATATGAGGCCCGTTATCAGCCTGTGTTCACAGTCTGCCTTTGTAACAGTGAAATGGTCTGATGTTTTAATTGGAAGACACATGGTGTACAAACTGAACTGGGGTTGTTTCAGTCAAGAGAAGTGTGATTCTGATGAGCTGATTCCAGCTGATTTTCTGGCATCCATGTGTGTTTGCACGTTGTGTGTGTAAGTAACCCTCTGATAGATTCATTATATGAGACCTTCGGTAGATTGTTTCCTGCCAAAGGAATGAATGATCTGCCCTCTGTGGAGAACCTAAGAAGAGAGATGGGAGGGGAATAGCACAAGAGGCTGAAGAGGATCAGGTAGTGCAGAGGAAAGTTGCGAAACAGATGAGCAGTGAAGCAAAGTGTGGAATTAAAAGAAAGTGGATTCTTAGGAGGGCTGGAAGAACAATTAGGGAGTCATAAAGTTGGCAAACTAACTGGGAATCATGGCTTTAAAGGAAGCTTTGATAGACTAATTTTGCTGGATTTCTGCTTGCTGATAATCTCTACTGCTGGTTCCTAAAAGTTAAAAGAGATGCGCTTTAAGGTTTGCACCATTTGAATGGGTGGCTAGGAATCGTATTGTGAGCTCTGTGGTTTTGTATGCGTGTCTTAGTGTGTGTGTGTGTGTGTGTACTGATACACACTTGAAGTATTATGCAGCTTAAGTTCCCCCTGCCCATCTGTTCTCCACGTGTTTCACTTGTATCTCAGCTTGGCTTGTTTTTGGTCCCACATCCCCTGCAGGCAGTCATTTAAAGACATGCATCCATGTCTCCCTCTCACCTCTGCTGGATCCGCTCAGGGTGGTTCAGCTCTGTAAGTGAATTGACCTATGAGCCCCTTTCGCGTAGGCGTATTTCCCAGAATGCTATGTTTGGAGGCAGTCTTTGCTAGACGCCTCATTATCTCGGAGGAGGGGACTCAAGGGAGGAAGAGTTTTTTAGGAGCAACATCCCTTCTGGCAGTGCTTCATAGATTTTTCTTGGCAGATAAATTTGTGTATATCCATAGTGTTTGTCTTTCACTTCTCTCACTCCAGATTACATTGTTCCATTACAATGAATGAAACCATTGTGCTGAATACAGATGTAGCATTTTAATCGAGGCTTGTGCCTCTGAGGTACGTTTCAGCTGATTTTAACTGGCTTGTTAGGTAACCCTGAAGTCTGTGCTCAATGTTAATTATCAGGAGTTTCACAAACAATTAAATGCATGACTAGTGTTTCGTGTGTTGAAGAAAAGTGAGAAAAAAAACCCTTGAAAAAAGCACAAGCAGTCACAGGACACCGCTGTAAGAAACCCTCTTCCTGAAAGGATTCTCTTTTTGAGAAAAGGAGTTTAATGTTTTAGGAGCTGCAATAGATAACTCCTAATTTCAAGTGCTTTTTAGACATTTGCTGTCTCCTGATACTCTTAGAGTTATGCAGTCTTGCAAAAAAAATAAATAAATGAATAGAGGTTGTTTATGGTTTTCTTACTTGTGAAAACAGTATAAAGCTATATGACATGTTTTATATACCAACCTGCCTTCAGGTAACCTTGAATTGAAGATGTGATAAAATGTTTTGAATTATGCAGAGATGATGTGGAAGCAGTAAACAATACTAATACATTTTTTGGCTGCAGAAGAAATTTCACCTCATAGACACTGAAGTTTACTGTTTACTATTTTAACCAATCAGCTCTTCTCCGAACAATGCTGGCCCTGCACTGTTTATGACTCCTACAAAAGCTAAGAGTTGGAACCCTCTTAACTCAAATTCGATATACATCTTGTACTGTTTCAAGGCTATGATAAGCTTTAAGTTGTAAGTTACTGTGAAAGACGTTTACCTGTTGCCAGTGTTTTCTTATTTACCACTATGTGGTTCTTTTCTTGAGGCAAATAACTGACAAAATACCAGCAGTCTGTTACCAGAGCATGTTATTTTCTCCAAACTTTTAGGCAGGCATGTGGAATTTTAATGTAGAAAGAGATAAAGTTACAGTTTATATTATTTAAAATTTTGACAACGCAGGAAGATTAGAAGATTTGAAGACAAATGTTTGCTCGTAGAAGTAGTAACCAAGAAATAGATAAGAGATACCTTGCTTATACTGTTGCATGGTTCAGTTTCTTCATACATTGCTATTGGCCATTGCAATGAACAGGTGCAGATCTATCCTGCTGAGACCATTTATCAGGTCACTTACTTAGCTTCTAGTAAATGTCTGGGCATCACTGAACCAAAAATAATACATCCAAAATTCTACATAAGCCGAGAGATATGAGCTATACACCACAGCCTCAGGTAGGCTGTGATGGTTAAATGATGATCTTGGTTTTGAGGTGCTTAAAGTGGGCCAAGATACTCTCCCCCATACCAGCAGGCTAAACCACTGATACAAAACAGATGCTTTTCATGTTGTGTACGCATTCTGGCCCTACCATCTGAATATTGCAACAGAAATCAAGTTTCATCACACCAGGGAACATTTTTTAATTCTTATGTTGTCTAGATTTGGCGAGACCATTCAAACCATACCCTAGGTTTCCTGCTTTTAGCTGACAGGAATAGCTTTCTACTGGTGTAGCCCATCTGCTTCAAGGTTCAACATGTTGTGCATTCAGAAATGTCATTCTGCATTTGGTGATAAGAAGTGTTTATTTGAATTATTCTTGCCTTCCTGTCAGCTCGAACCAGTCTAGCCATCTTCCTCTAACCTCTGACATCAACAAGGCATTTTCACCCAGAATACTGGCGCTTACTCAATATTTTCTCTTTTTGGAATCATTCCCTGTAAACTTTAGAGATGGTTGTGCAGGGAAATTATTCAGCAGTTTCTGCAAAACGCAGATCAGCCTGTCTGGCAACAACGACCATGACAGTTTCAGACAGTTTTCAGTGGCCAGTGATTGTTTATATAAATACAGTTTTTTTTCCCTTCTAACAGGATTTTGGTTTATCCACTCCAGATATTGTAGCTGTGTGTAAACATCTATTTTGTATAAAAGAACAGAGAGCTGTGTGATAATAATTATTTGCCATTAGCACATTATGTAGATTTTGCTTCAGTAGAGCACGAGTTGAATTTTATCTTAGTATAAAAATTTGTGTGTGCGTGTGTGTGTGTACCTGTTTTCACACTCTGTTGAGAGTGACATTGTCTGCTGTTACAGGCATATTGAATTTATTTTTCCTGTCTGTGTTTGTGACCTTTTTAAACTTACAAACATCCCCTTAAACTGTGTGCCACAACCTCAGGAACATCAACAACCTATCAGCACACCTTGTGCGGCTAAGAGCTTTTAAGTAAACAAGGCCGATACTGCTTGCTTAAATGTCTACAAGAACGATGTCAGCGATTACTCGTGTGCTTTGACAACAAGGTTGTTTCAGGCCACTGACTGCATATATTACTGAAGTGGAAAAGGTGGCGACAAATGTTTTGTTGTATCTCTTAAACTCTGACCTCACTGAAAGGTAATACTTTGATAAGACTACAACCTTGGCACAGCAAAGCTGTAGCCTTGAGGAAACCCAAGGGTTTCTCATCATTTGGTACAATTTGCAGTCAACATGGAAGTCAAATAGTTAGTGTTAAAAAATAATACATCAAATTGTTCTATTTGAACTATACATCTCCATCTGTATGCATACACACAGTTAGTGAGGACAGTACCAAGTCTTTTGAAGCACTTTTCAAAGAAGACTCAGATTGTGACCGTCGTTCTGTAACCTGTGAGTGAAAGTTTTCAAAGCTGCATGAGAAAACCGGTAAAGCTGTAACTCAAATTTGAGCAACAATACCTGTAAGTGTCACAGAAATGGCTTATGTATAAAGAAGTTTAATAGATGGTTCCAGCAGTTAAAATGTTCTTGCTTGTACGTTTCTGTGGTCAATATTGTAAGGGTGTGTTTATCTTGTCACAAAGAACAAGTTTTGTTACACCGCTATTATCGTGAGGTTTGGGCGTGATAGTATAGGCTGTGAGCTCACGTTTAATAATCATGCTAAGGAGTCCAGCGAGCTATCTGCAAAGGCTTGGTTAGTCTACCAGCGGTGCAAGGTATTTGTCATTTGCCATAACTGTATTGTAATATTGTGAAAATGTGTAATGTATGGTGTTCTAATTATTTTATGTTTTAATTTAGAATGCACAAGACTATAAAGCTATTCTTCTAGGACCTCCGAAGTGGCAGGCGGCCACGAGGTCATTTTTGTTGTTAAAGCACAAGTGTTACTTTTGATAGACTGAAGCGCTTAAAACCTTTGTGTTTTATGTTTGTAGTTTTCACGGCGTTCAATAAATGCAGCGAAGCGTCCGTCTTGAAGAAGCTGTGCCTGTGTTGTCATTTCAGAGTTACAACACCATCTCCTCAGGCTTTTGTCATCTTATGGCATTGATGTGATAGATATTATGAGACTGATGTTAAATAAACAGAAAAGAGAGAAGTCAGAAGCTAAATATTGATGTAAATTCATCTTTGATTTAGCATTTGATTTCCTTTGTGTATAGTGACCATGGTAAAACTATACCTGCCAATCACATTACAATGACTTTTTGCACAAAGCACCTCATATTGGAAAAGTACAAAATAACTAAGCTAGATTCAGTGGAAGAATAAATGTGGCATAGAGCAAAATGTTCTTGGCAAATACAGGTTGCATTTTCTGAATGCAAAGAAAATGTCTGGAAAACAAAACCCTTCTACGCTGAAATAAATGCTTTGTATCCCGGTGGCTTTATTTTCTGGATGAAATTCAGTCTATGAATAATTTCATCCAAATGTTACTCCTTTTTGTAGTGGAAAGTTACTGATCACTAACAGAAATAATTATTTATCCACATTCAATCTAATTCCCCTACATCTCATCACTCTATTGATGTAGGAAACTTTCATCCGTGAAGAAAAAAAAACATTTAAAGATACTTTGCAGTCCTAGAACAATCCAAGCTGTCCTATTGCCTTTGTGTTTATGCCCCTGTTATGCCTACAGTGATATGTCTATTTGTATTATTTTGTTTTTTGCTTTCAGTGATGGATGTGGTTAAAAATTCATGTCACATCTAAAGCAAACATGCAGTTTCACAAAACAAATCTTCCTATCAAGTAGAAGAAACCACTTCACAAAGTGTAAGAAGCTCTTTGTAAGCTCATGTTGGAGAAAGTCCAGACTCAGCAAAGCTGTCAGCTGCTTTCATGTGAGCTGATTGGCCTACTTGTTTCTGAAGACTCTGTAGAATGAAAAACAGCCCTAGAAGAGAAGGGATCATATCTTTAGACACATGGTTGTTCGTGTGTGCATGTCAGTCAATACATTACAGAAGTGCTGCTCAGTTTTGTTTTGTGTGGTTCACCTGAAAACGCTCCAAAATCTTTGAAGCCCCCCTCTCTGTAAGCCTCACTATCACTTAATGCCATCGAGTGGGATTTATGACTGCATTTATTAGTCTCTCCATTCATGTTATACCACTCATTCCCTCATCCACCGTCACTCATTGCTCTTATTTTAATTGAAATGCCATCATGAATAATGCCAAATAGCTGTGGCAGAGGGGCATTTGGCTCCCCTCACATACGAATGTCCTTGAATGAATGAGTGGCAGCTGTGTTGATCAGGTGGTTATTTATAGAAGATGCTGGCAAGGGTCTTCAAAACGACATTTACCGTGAAAAAGCCAATGCAGGCAACGGTTTTGGAGGAGGGGGCTGAGACATGTTTGGAGTAGCAATGACTATCTGAGTGATCAGGGAGGAGAGCAGAGCATAGTGCCGTTGGATAGTTCCCACTTCATACCACATTCTCGACACAGTTTATTTCTAAATCTTATTCAGTCTAGTAAGAGCCGCGAACCCCATTTAGCTGGAGCAGGATACACATTTCCTTATTCTTCACTCTATCCATTAATCTAGATTGCACCAGAATTTAGCTTTTTTCCCCCAGTGTTTACAGGCATCTTGTTAGCAAGACATTTTCCCTTCGTTCTATGTTGGGAAACAGAATTGATAGGGGAGCAAAGCACTAACAACAAGGAAAACATGGGCAGCTTTATCTTACACAGACACATACAGACTCTTATCAGCAGAAATCACATTTTGTCACTTGGTCACAGATCAGCTCAGCTTAGTGGGGCTTTTTTTCTTACTCTGATTTCATCTGTAAAGCTATGCAGCCAGGCGGTACAGCCAACCACCAGAGAGGGCCATTTTGGAAAGCCAATTATTATAAACCCATACAGCCATCAAGTAAATCAGGACATTTAAACAGACACTCAGTCAGGCCTCTTGTCAGTTAGACAGTTGGGCAACCAGTAAGCTGCAGTGTTTGTCAAATCCAGCAGCCTGATTCACTGAGACAAGATGTTAAACTACCATGGCTGTCAATTTTTTATTTTTTTTTTCAGAAAAAGGAAGTTTGGACATGACTAAAACATTTTTTTTCAGTAATTCAGACGTAACCTTCATGGGCAAATCATAAAATAAAGTATAGTGCGTATATTGTATTGTTCCTCCATTTCTCTTCCCTTGTGAATTGCCAAGCTTTCCGGTGACCCCAGACTTGTTGTCATGGTAATGTTACTCCAGGCAGTTGGGTTTTTGAACCAACAACAACAAAAAAATTTTTATCTGTAGTTTTAAATCTAAAATGTTTTTTAATTACACTCAGAGTTAAAGAGAGTTCAAATTGTCAGGTGATTGTTCTCTGTTTTGTTTTAGTAGAGATAAAGACGGACAATTAATTTATCGATAAGGCAAAAGGACGTGTCATTCATCGACATATCTGTGTGCTTCATAAATACCAGCAAGTCTGCAGTGCATTTCTTTTTTTTAACCTCTCCAGTTATACTAATAGTCCATACACAGTTGAACAAAATGGAGGGTGTCAAGTTAAACAATTTTCCAAACCCAGAATCCCAGTTACATTTGTTTCTTTGTTTTGGAGCCATAATTTTAAATATAACATCTTTCACCGATTTGTTATCAATTAACCAGACACTGACCACAACTCCACATGCCTAATTTGTACAGGCACCATATATAAGATGAGTATATTTAAACAGGAGATTTCAAAAACTATTTTCCAGCTTGATTAGAAAAATGGTTGATATGTGCTAGGAGCTAGTTACAGTGACCGATGTGCTTCTCCATTTCAACAATTATATAATCCTCATTCTGTGTTTGTCTTCATATTTGAATGTGTTCGACAGCTCTTCTCCTGTCTGTCATGCTCCTTTTATGAATGTTACTAAACAACAGGTACATCAGTGGCAACAGTTTTGGAGTTATGGTTGTGGGGTCCTGCAAAACCATGGATATTTTCATCTCTAACAATGGCGATAACATGCAGCTTATATTTTTTCTTCACCTTTCCGCCGTTTGTTTAATAACATAGCAGAATTCTGTGCAGGAGTATTGTATTATTCCCACTCCCACTCAATCCTGCTGGAGTTTTGCTGCAATTTCTGTGTTATACTCCAGCCCCACTCCCTCAGTGTGTGTGGCAACTCACATTCGCACCACACTGGATCTGACCATCCACACCCAAACAGTAAAGTTCCAGTGTGTGTGTTTGTGTTTGTGTGTACATGTTTAGACATCTTTGTGAGGACAGTAAATTGGCATGCTGCTATACTTGTGGGGACCAACAGTCACGGGGGGAAATGCTCATCCCCACGAGTTTGGAGGCATTTTTGAGGCTCAAATTGTGGTTTTAGTGTCAGGTTAGGTTATGGTTAGGGTTAGTCTCAGGGTTAGGATTAGGCATGGCATTCATTTTTGATGGTTAGGGGTAGGGTAAGTGGCTAGCATTGGAAAGCATTGTGTCAATTAGATGTCCTCACTAAGGTATTAAAAGTGTGTGTGTGTGTGTGTGTGTGTGTGTGTGTGTGTGTGTGTGTGTGTGTGTGTGTGTGTGTGTGTGTGTGTTCTCCCATACATAATTAGAAAACATTGATTTACTATGTAGTGTCATTGTTAGGTTACAAAGCCCAACTTGTTCAAAGCTAATTCATAAATATCTGGGCTGTCATTTACGGCTAGGATCGTTTCATCTTCATCACTGTTGACGATGTTGACAAGAAAACATGCCCCATCTTTAATTTGATTGGTCAGTGAAAAATTCGTGAGATTGATGAGCTCAGTTGTGTTGATGAAGTGGAATATGGTGAGAACATTTTGTGATGAAGACTTCAGGAGTTGTCAACACAGCTTATTTTTAGGCCGACCACTCCCACCTGCTGTGCACTTCTGCAAATTCTGCATCGAGTCCCCAGTGTAGGCCTGTGCTAAATCGTCCTGTTTCTTTAATTGAGATCATTGTCAACAATTTTTAAATTCAATGAGCAGAACTGAAGAAGTATAACGTGTAATGCTATGAGCCAAAACAATCTGATACTTATAAGATTATAAAAAACATACTTAAAATTGCATATTTTGTGTATTGAAGATATTTTTTATGTTGCCCATAGTACCTAGCATGATTGAAAGTGGTTGAAAAGGTGACTCGTGGATACAGTTCCAGCTTTGGAAATGACAGATAATGTTACCAGAAGAAAGTAAGGAGATGAATAGAGAGGGACAGATGGTGAAGAAAGATGATTCTGGTGCTTCCTCTGGATCTACCATCCCCCTGATACTCATGCAGATTCTGATGCAGTTTGCACATGCTGTCATGCATTGGCACATGTAGTTGATGCTACTATTAGAAACACACACACCAACACAAGCCTTCATTAGCTGTTCTCTCATTATTGTTTACTCTGTGCAGAGAAACCGATGCACCGCTGCCTCTCGCATCAGTCACAGCAGTAGCAACACACTCCCTGCTTCTTTTCCTCCCCCTTTCCCTCTTTTTACACTCAGTCATGTTTCCATCACTTCAGAGGACATTAAATACACTGTGACTCATTTCCTGAACACTTAACTTAACCCTACAGGACCTAACACCGACCTTTATCCTAAAACCTAGAAACCCATGTTGTGACAATGTAAAAACGTGCATGTCCCAAAAAGACAAGTGTTACCAGTGGTCACATACACAAACACACTCTGACGCATGCTTTATACAGAACAGTTTCACTGCATGTTGCATCATTCCATCTCTGACAGCAGCAGGAAGGGAAGGCACATACAGTTCATAACTACAAACAAGTTACTGAAGAAGAAGTTTATTTTTTTTCATTAGTATTACTCATAGCAGCCAACAGTGACCCACACATACACACACACAAAAAATGCCCTTAGTCCTGCCAACCTGTTTGTGGCAGATGGTGGTGTACCCACAGCCTCTGGCACAACTCTTATCTTGCTGGGAGGAAAGAAGCAGATAAATGAACAGGTGAACCTGTACAGAGCATAAAAAAATAAATAAAAATACTTTACAATGAAACTGAGTCTAAATGAATTACCACAAAATAGAGAGTAAAAATTGAGAAGATTTTTAACAATGAAATAAAAGTTCTTCCAATTTTTCTTTTACCAGTACCAGAATTGCATGTGTACTTTCACATTTATCCACTTTTTAAAAACGAACATTTATACAGAAATTACTTAAAATTACATTTTTAAAAAAGGAACACAGGTACAAAACAGGCCTTTTAGTCAAAATTATACAGTAGCTATAAATTATTATTATCTGTACACTTCAGCTTAAGAACCCCTTGAAATCTTAATGAAACAGACTATGAAGTGCTGAATTTTTTTTAACACTTTTTGTATTCTTAACTTCAGAATTTCCCAGTATATTTACAGACCATTTACTATGTCATTTCTAAACTGATAAACTATCTCTTGCATGGACTTTCTCGTGTTTTTAGAAAGCAACTGGTGATAAGCTATACCACAATGTAAGGAGTGCTCTGACACGTTGATAAATATAGTTACAGCCATAACTATTTATTAAAAGTACTATACAGATTATTACTTTTTTCCAGTTTTATATACATATATAAAACTAAACACCCAGCACGCCCCTGCGGGCGGTTTATCCTTCAAGCTCGGGTCCTCTACCAGAGGCCTGGGAGCTTGAGGGTTCTGCGCAGTATCTT
>NW_005187435.1:4391156-4435397 GCF_000239375.1 Pundamilia nyererei | reverse complement strand
AACTAGCTTGCATGCAGATCTGTTGAACATCTTCTCCCTAGGTGGGGTTTTCTGCATTTAGGAGGCAAAGGTAGATTTGTATAGTGAATCTGTGTAGGGGGTTTGTTTGTTTTAAAAGCACATTTATTCATTCAGCAACTGTTTATGTGGGAAGAATATTTTTTCTATGCTCTTATATTACATTCCTTTTCTTTGGCTTAAAAACCCTACAGCAAAGTCATTTTGGAATGGGGCCGGCATGTTTCAATTAACCTTCAATTCTCTGTTATAGTATAAAGTATTTCATCAAAACATTTCATGCTAACAAACAGACTTGGCCCCTGAAATATTTATGTTATTAAATGATGTTGTGGTTTTGAGTGGAACTATTCACATTTGCCTTCAGAGTGTGTAAGTGACACAAATTTCATAGCCAAGCATAGAAAGACCTTATAAAAAGACGCTTTTGATGGGGATGGATGATTTTTATTTGTTTGTAAAGGCCAGCTGTAGAGGGGCATTAATAGCTCCTCTGTAGCTACGGTAATGATATATAATCTTTAAGTCAGCTGTTGAGTCACGCTATTGCATTCGAAAGACACTTCTTCAAGGCAAAGTGTTATCAAGCCAAGCCATAACAAAATTCTGCTTAGGCATTAAATGTTCATGTACCAGATCCATTTACTTTTTCTTCACTATTTTTCTTTTAAACAGCTGCTGTCTTCAACTGAGGACATAGTCAGGCAGTGGATGGGTAATTTTGAGGAACTCCTCAATCCCACCATCATGTCTTCCATAAAGGAAGCAGTGTCAGGAGAAGAATAGGGATGACTATCACTGTGACTGAGGCATCGAGGTTATTAATAAGGTCTTCAGTGGTCAGGCCCTTGGGTGGATTAGATTCACCCCAAGTTTCTCAGTCCACGGGATCGCATGGAAATCAGACACAGTGGCTCTTGACTGGCACATTTGGGTAGTAATTCCCCTTTTTAACAATGGAGACCAGGTGTGCTCCAGCTTCACACTTCACAGCTTCCTTGGTAACGTCTGAGTGGGGTGGAAAGGAAACTAAAATGCTTTCTCCATTCTCCTGGAGAAGGCATTTGACTGCTTCCTTCACTCGTGGATCACGTTGCCACTGTGGGGTCTCTTTGGTCTGCCTTGGTCTCTATTTCAGGGATTAATCTTGATCCATTCCCAGTCGGCGCTGGACTCCACCAGGTCTGTCATTTGTCATAGTTTCTGTTCATAACTTTTATGGACAGAATTTCTAGGCACATCCAAATGGAGGAGCTGTGCTTTGGCTTTATCAGATAATCACCTTTAGTTTGCAGTGGGGTGATTTTTAGCCCAGTGTGAGGTGGGGGGAATGAAAGTACCTTCATGTTTAATACTATGGTTTTCAAAAAGGGTGGATTGCCCACTTTGCATCAAAAACGAGTTGCAGGCCCAAGTGAAGCAGTTTGAATATCTTGTGCTCTTGTTCACGAGTGAGGGGAGAGTGGAGAAGAAGACCACCTGAGAGACTGCTGTAGTGTCAGCAGTAATGTGGATGCTCCATCAGTTCGTTGTAGTCAAGGGAGAGCTGAGTGTAAAAGGGAAGCTATCTATTTATGGCCACAGGCTGTTTGTAGTAGCAGAAAGAATGCGAATATGAATACCTGGATACAGGTGGTGGAAATGAGCTTTAATCATTGGGGGCTGGTGATCTCTCTCAGAGATAGGGTGATGAGCTTGGTCATTCTGGGGATGGCTCCTCCACATTAAAGGAACCAGCTGAGGTTGGTCCCCAGCTTCTTGGTAAGGTGTTTCAGGCCTCATAAAGGGAGGAGGGCCTCCAGCAGACCCAGGGCAAGATGGAAAGATACTATCCCTCTATTGGCCTAGGGAATGCCTTAGTTTCCACCTGGAAGAACAAGTTAAAGTAGCCGGGGAGAGGGAGGGAATGGTGTCTCTGCTTAGTCTGCTGCCCCTACAACCCAGACCCGGATAGACAGGAGAAAACTGATGGATGGATGATTAAACACAGTCATTTAGTGTTTCTACATTGAACATCTATAAGTAATTTCAACATTAGAGCATCTCTTTTGTTTTTTACACGTTTCAATTTCTTATGGGAGATCCTAATTTAATAGGGATAACAGCTGGCTAATATAAGAGGGTCTTCAGCTAATGCCGCTCACTCGGGGCTTCAAACTATAAAAGTAGTAGCCACAAGTCGTTTTATAAAATGGTAAACATGAGAGAAAACCAACAAGAGAAGAGTGCTTGGAAATATGTGCAAAAGTGTAGAAGTGGCTGACAGAATTAATGAAATGTCATTTTGAATGTGCTTTCAAGGAATGTGTTGTTTGTTTGATTTGTTGCTTCGATTTCTTTTCTAAAATGTAGGATTCAGACAAGCGTTAAAAATAGGATAAAGTTAATCATAAGTACTGATTAATTCATATCCTGCTCGACATAGAATGTAAAAATCTTTTCTCCACTATCATAATTAAGACATGAGTGTATCCAGCATGCATTCATCTGTTTACCAGTCTGTAAAGAATCAGAAGGAAGATGCAGATGTTTTACTCATAGGTAATTACTGGAAGAACGTATAATACTTATTTTTATTTTATTTCACTATTTCTCACCTACTTCTGAGAGTCTTTGAGGCCTGATGAGGTAAGACTCTCAGATGCTATATTCAGGCTCAAGCATTTTGTCTATTATTTTGCATCATGGGGCAAATGATAATAATATAATAATATAATAATAATAATAGCATTATTGTGGATAGTAATCATTAAAATGCTATTGTTCTGTTCACCTTTGCCTCGTGATTTATTAAGCACATTTGTATGACAGTCAGAAAGTCCAACTATCTCTATGTCAGTACGTGTCACTGAAAGTCAGTATGACTTTTCTATCAGTGCTTAATGCAGTGGGTCAGCCCGCCAATCAGTCAGAGAGCCCTGCTGTTATTGCTGTGTTCTTATGTGTTCCTCGCTGAAACCGTCACACTGGCTGCCCCTGCTTGGCCCTTATATATCACTGATGCTACGCTAATATTGCTGGACATGGATACTCTGCTGTAGATCACACTGGGTTGAGACATTGCAGTGGCAGGGGATGAGTATGTGGCTTAAAGGGATGACCTGCTCCACCTCCAACACACAGCACTGTGGTTAAAGGTTGCTGGTTGAAGCATGAATTCAGAAAAGCTACAAGACACACAAGATGATTCATAAGGTTGCTTCACTGGCTGTGTGTATGTTTATTTTTCTTAAATATTGTATTTTCATATTACTTGCTGTTTGGATTTATGGCAACAATGATAAAATATTCACTGCTGTGTCATGAATTGACTGCTATTTACGAGAGCACAAGAATGAATTAATGCTGTTAGTACTACTTATTTATTACAAGAAACAAAGTTGTGTTGTTTTGGTTTTGACCTCCACACAAGTTTGCAGGCAGAATATTTTCTGTAGGCATATAAGCTTAAAGTCATGATTGACTTCTTGAATCACTTGCACTGTTTACACATGTTTTACTGTAGAGGGGAAAAGGACACTGCCTTATATGGCAGACACCCTCCTGTAGTAGCAGACAGGCAGGTTTTTGTCCTCTGGAAAACTGCCTGGAAGTCTCAAATGGTTTGATGGTGTTTCTTGATAAATTCCTTATAGAACCTGTTTTCTTTTTTTGTTGAGCTATGCATGTGTGTCTTTAAGTTGCTTTAAGCGACTTAAAGAAGTCCAGACGCTTTTCTTTTCAAGCTCCTTAGACTACGATGACCTGGATGACTGAGAATCTTCACAGACATATGCATGTGTGTGTGTTTTTTCCCTTATTCATGTACTGTGGCTACAGACTGCAGTTGGCACCCTACTACCTTAAGAAATTGATCTCAGCAATTACTTATTGTAGTGAGTGCATTGCATTATAGGTATGATTGACAACGTAGCGCATTGCAGCTTTGAACTAAAACAATCTCTGTCAGACACCTTGGAGTTTCTCTGAGTGAGGCAGACACCAGATGATTTACTACTGACTGTGAGTACACTCACAGTCAGACTGTCAGCTACAGCTTCAGGGGAAAAAAATAACTCTCAGCAGGGGGTCTTTGCCCTGCTTTTTATGATGTTGATTCTTCCAGTGTTTTTAAACAAGAAACTCTGATGTCGTTGTTATTGTTAAAGGCCAAGCTAGGTCGAGGAGCTGAATGCTTTACATTAGAATATATAATCAGTTAATGTGCAAAGCGGCACTTAGCGAGCTCTTTCGGTGATAAGGCTTTTTATAGATGTGCATCTTTTAAAATATATGAATATCTGTCAGTTTAAACTGTAATAGCTCAGCAATAATGGCTGGAGTTGTGTTTGGCAAAGGCATTTATAGATCTCAGCTGAATCCTTACAACTTTGATGATGCACCAGCTTTTCTTCTAGTACTGCCATGAGGTTTAAGGTGGTTGCCAGAAAAAATTCTCGGAAACTAAAAAGTATTTAAAGGAGACGTTGCAGCACCTCCAGTGATTTCATGTAATGCCATCAATGTGACTGGAGTTTTGCTTTGTTTAATGCATTTTAGTGCAGCCTTATATGTGCTCGTATGACTGTGAACTCTTCTTTAATCGTAGCCTTGTTTTGAAAGGATTATAAGTCATTTAGTCCATTGCTTTTGTCCGCTTTGGAAAACCTCTTTAACTACTGGAATAATGCCATGAGATTTTGTGCTCAAAAATTTGTACTAATGATTGAAAAGGATGAAATGTTCACTTTTTGGTGTTGGTAATTCAGCCATGATGATCCTGAGTCACCTTTCTGCCTTTAAGAAAACAAAATGTGTCCCACACATAGGTTTGTGTTACAGATTATTCATAGTGAAAGTCTCAGTTTTTGTTTTATTTTTATTATTATTATTTCAAAGATCAGTGTTGAATCAACACAGTGATTTATAGTTCAGTCAATGGCCTCTACTGATTAGATGCCTCTTAATTCATCAAGTAAAACCTCCCAACGTCTTGAGGCAAAAAGAGTTTCCTCTGAGCTGGGATATGATTTATAGTGTCACTTCCTGATGAATGATTCATTCTGTTTTTTAAGATAATTGAAAATTGAAGTGAGCCAGTGACATGCCGAATTGAATAAGCAGGTGTTGATACCATGCATGAATAAAATTTAAAGCAAAATTTAATTTTAATTTAAAAGCCACTGAGTAATGCTGTTTGATTTGTTGCAGCAGCTTACCTTAAGATAAATTTAATTACTTTAGTAAGGCTTTTCATTGCAAGGGGTTTTGGTTCCCCTCCATTTACAGGTTATTTTTCTCTGTTATATAAATATATAGCGCTGTTGGCTCTCAGTGACTGTATTAATTTTGTTTAATGGTTTGATGATTTATTGAAAGGCAAGTACTTTGCATGAACTGCCATTTGCTGTAAAAGTTACCGTCAGAGAACTACTGAAAATTTGCAAGGTCAAAAGAAAAGGACTGAATCTAAAATGCTGAAATTTCAATGTCACCAAAGATGCTTTGTCTCCTTCTTTAGCATGCACAAGAAGGATAGAAATGAAAACAGCCTAGATGTATTCTTTTTTTAAAGAGAAAAGAGTGTTTAAAGTGGAAAGCACAGCTTAACCTTTTTCTCGTCTACACCTAAATGTTCCCAAAAGTACACCCAACGTTAATCAGCATGTATGGAAAACTTCAGTCAGTCATGCGTTCGAAAACATTACTTGATGTGTTGGGGCCTGACAGTTTTCAGCTTATTTACTGAATATGTCTGGAGAGCAGATTATGCACATATTCATGTATTTACTCAGACACTTTACCCTAATGGGCCGACTAGATGCACTGGTAACATCTTATGGTCCTGCTGATAACAACTCTGAGCCCTAATGTCTACTGAACATGAGGAAATTTATATTATATAACCCGAGACAATGTGATTGGATCACACAAGCCCTTACACCAGTGAGGTCTCCAGCACATCCTGGAATATTATGTATTTGCACACCAGATAAAGATGCCCATAAAGATTACTCTCACATTCAGTTTAACACTTCTTGCTTTTATCGAAGTTATGGTAACATACTGTGTTGTCATCCAGCTCAATATCATAGAAAAATGTCACAACAAAGTAATCTATTCGAGTTTATGGTCATAAATTGTTAATCTTGTTTTTATCTTTGTGACCACATGAACACAAATAATGATTTCAGTAGGAAGTATACTTCATGCCAGCAGCATTTAAGTTATCCAGATAAGGCAGGAATGTATGCTCATCTCAACAAATGAAATAGTCCTTAAAAGAAAAAGAAACAGTTGTATTTTAAACTAAGTCATGATGTTTTTACACATAGCCAAGTGGTTTTAATGTGGTGACCTAATCAAGTAGTTTTTTTTAAACCTAACTAAGTTGTGTATAAATGAAGTTTGGGTCTCTGATTAGAGCAATGAAAAAATTTGCTTCCAAACCGGTTAAAAAAAAAATTTCTTTGGGGGCTGAAAAATCACATCCACAGACACGGTAATTGGAAGTGTGTGGTTAAAAAAAGACATTCAAATCCAAAAAAATAAAATATGGTCGTGACTGTATTATGAACCACAATGAGACTGCGTTATGTCTTTGTGTGTCCTGATTAAACTATTTCTTATCCTATTCCAGTGTTTTTCTATTTTTGCTATGTAACTTTGCACTGTCCACTTCCTGCTGTAAGAAAACAAATTTCCCACATGTGGGACTAGTAAAGTTTATCTTATCTTCACTTTAGAACTCAGTTCAGTCTAATGACTTAACACAGAAATTGAAAATAATGATAGATGCATTTCCTATCTTCAAGATAGGATTAAAATGTACTAAATGCATCATGTACATTAGTTAATGTCAGGGCACAGTCACACCATAAAATTTACTATCTTCTATTGGGATGGTAAATTAGCTAATGTAAAGCATTATAATAATGATGTGCTCACATTAGCACTTGCTCAATGCTGGCAATAGCTTGGATATCTGAAGGACATGCATGATATGAGATTTCATGGGCATGACGCATCCGTGATGGTCTGTGGAAAATTTCCAATTGGTATCACCTTTTTAGGCTAATATAACCTCTCAAGTGCACTTCATTTCGCTTCCCTATCCCTTTAAAAGCATATATTGTTGCTTCTGTTGATGGACAGCTCGTTTACCGTGCCCTATAATGCAACACTCTCCAGACGTCCTGTATGCTCATTTCCTTCTCATATATTTTAATACTCAAATTACAGAGGTTTTGTGTTCTGTTGATATTGGTGCTATGTAGAACCTTGTTGGTACCTTTGAAATGTCCCTATAAACATGTCAGTGTTTATGCAAAACAAATGCACAGACATTTATTTGTTTTGCTAATACATTTTACAGCCATGTTTTACTTCTGATTGTTATTTTATACTTGAATTATGAAAAAAAAAAAAATTTTTTAGGCTGACAATCATAAAGTGTTACATGTCATGAATCACTGATAATATTGAAGCTATAAATAACCACAGCTGTATGTGACAGTCTCACATAATCACACCTTCTCTGGCCTTCTGTTCAATTATGCTTCTGTTTTGCTTGTTTTATTTTTATTTACCAGTCTGAGCAATAAAACTAAACTGGGGTGTTTCAGTATTTATGGTTTGCTTTATTTGTGAACCATATAATGTAACAAATGTAAATGTTCAGATTGACTGGTTCTCATGTAGCGCTTTTCCACCTAGTGCTGTAAACAACATTTCACATTAACCCATTTACACGTTCATTTTTTTCTACATGTACATCTTTCATTCACAAGCATTTACACACCGATGAATGCATCTGAAGCAACTCAGGGTTCAGTATGTTGCACAGAGATACTTTGGTATGCAGAGTGAAGAAACTAGGGATCAAACCACCAACCCTCCGATTAGTAGATGCCCCGCTCAACTTCCTGAGTCACAGCCATCCTAAATGTGTCAGTCAACACCAGCCTCATCTGTAAACTGTGTTTGCATCCTTGCATTCAAGCCCCTTGAGCTGACTGTTGTTGTGACTTAGCGTATGTAAGTTGAATTGAGTTGAATTAAATAGGTGTGCATGTGAGTACAACCTGTCCAGAGTGTACTGTCGTCCTATGATAGCTGGATAGGCTCCACCCACCCAAACCCTGTTAAGGTTAAGTGGAAGAGAATGGATGGATTGAACTGAATTGAATTTAACTGAATTTTGCACACTTCTCATCCACGGTTAAAAATGTAGTCGCTAGTGTATTTATTTAATTATCATACAATTTATAAGATTATTTTAAAAATATAAGATCTTTATTATATTAATTATCTTACCTGTGTACTATTGTATGATAGGATAATTGTTCTGCCAGCTTATTTTCAGGAGTAATGCTGCTGAAAAGACAACTACTTCTTACAGCTGTAGCATTGACTGGAGTTGGTGTGCACTGCACAGATTTTATAGCCCTTACACTCGACTGAAATGATGCTACTACACTGAATTGCAGTTCAGTCTAGCAGCGTCATTATTATTCTTCAAACTCAAACATACCAGTAACATTTTAATGAAAAAAAGAATAATACTGCTTCATTCTAACTTTTATTGATTTCATCTTCTCAGCTTATTTATTTTTTCTAGGTAAATTTGTACTTTTTATTTCTCCACAGTAAAAAGCGAATATCACAGGGCATGGTTTTCGTCTCCACTGTCATTATGTCTCTTATGCTCATCTCATTATCTAAAGACTTGTCATTATTAAAAAATGTCCTCACATCCTCTGGTGTGAGATAAAAGCAATATTTCCCGACATTCTCATTAGCAACAGTTGAGCTCCGCCACACAATAATGAATGACAGAGGAGAAAACACACAATTAGAGTGACAGTCTTCCGGGAAAGCCATGATAGTTATTTCATCTTCTAAATTTAGGTCCAGTGCTCCAACACTTGGTGACAAGAGAAATAAGGAGACCCCTGAGATGTGGGGTATGTTCAATTCAATTCAATTCAATTTTATTTATATAGCGCCAAATCACAGCAACAGTCACCTCAAGGCGCTTTATATTGTACAGTTGATCCTACAATAATAGATACAGAGAAAAACCCAACAATCAAATGACCTCCTATGAGCAAGCACATTGGCGATAGTGGGAAGGAAAAACTCCCTTGTAACAGGAAGAAACCTCCGGCAGAACCAGGCTCAGGGAGGGGCAGGGCCATCTGCTGTGACTGGTTGGGCCGAGAGAAGGAAAACAGGATAAAGACATGCTGTGGAAGACAGACAGAGCTTAATAACAGGTACGATTCAATGCAGAGTGGTCACCTGGTCCAGCCCTAACTATATGCTTTAGCAAAAAGGAAAGTTTTAAGCCTAATCTTAAAAGTAGAGATAGTGTCTGTCTCCCGAATCCAAACTGGAAGCTGGTTCCACAGAAGAGGGGCCTGAAAACTGAAGGCTCTCCCTCCCATTCTACTTTTAAATACTCTAGGAACAACAAGTAGGCCTGCAGTGTGAGAGCAAAGTGCTCTAATAGGGTGATATGGTACTACAAGGTCATTAAGATAAGATGGGGCCTGATTATTTAAGACCTTGCATGCGAAGAGCAGAATTTTGAATTCAATTCTGGATTTAACAGGAAGCCAATACAGGAGAAATATGCTCTCTCTTTCTAGTCCCTGTCATTACTCTTGTATGTGTGTATGTGTGTGTGTGTGTGTGTGTACGCACGCGCGCTGTCTGCAGACTACGAACACACTTGTCCACGTGTAACTTAGCGAAAAAAGCCTCATTTAAACAATTGTGACTCAAAAGGTGTAGCAATCAATGAAGAGACAGAGGACCAAAGGGCAAGGAGTCATTTTCTCACTCAAATCACCACTTTAACCTTCAGCATGTCTGTTGGCCTCACAGGCTCACCTGGATGCCTGACAGCCTGCAAATTCCATCTAGTATTCTGTCCTTGTTGCTGCAAATGTGTCCACACCTCACAAGGTGTTGAGAACAATTCAGAAGGCTAAAGACTGATGAGAGAAAAACTGCAAAGAAATAAATATCTATCAGATAAAGAGACAACAAAGGCTTATGTATAGACTGCTTTTTTTGTACTAACTCAAGCTGCTGTGACAGAATTATTTCTTTTTCTTTTTTAGGCTTCTGCATTGTAACCTTGTATTTTTTTTATTGTTCAAAGCCTTTCATATTATTTCTGGGTTTTTTACATATGCATATTTATTTATCCCATCATAAAAGAGAAAGAAGGAGCTTCTTGTAAAGTTGGCAGAGTCTGCACAGGTCCTAGTATAGTTGACTGTGGACTACTCAGTGAATCCACAGAGAAAAAGTCTGTAGCTCACACTGATTCATGTCTTGCAGTGACACACAACATAGGTCCTCTTACATAGCTTCTTGAGAACAAGGAAATTGTGTTCATCCTACTGTTTCCTTCTGCCTTTGTGTCTCTGCTCCACATTCTCCTTTGTCTGTTGTTATTTTTGTCTGTTTCCCTTACAATCCATCTTCCTCACAGAAAAGACCAGTGCCATTGGGTTTTCTCTCGCTCCACACTGTCCCCCTGTTCAGAAAAACCAGTCTGTCTTTAATGAGCTCTGCGTCTGTGGCTCTCAGCCTGAGGCTGTCCACCACTGACCTGTTGGCATTTGCTTCTCTCTGCCTTATCCTCTCTTACGCCCCTGTTCTTTTTTCCTCTCTCCCTGTAAAGCTCCTTTTCTCTTAGATTAAAAATTAAATGATGAAGGAGATGCTGTTGCATTCAGTCCCCCAAAGCTTCTCTAGTGGACGCCTTAACTGGTTGCCATTACTTACCGGTCATCTTAGTAGCAGCACAATATCTAGTGGGAAGTTTATCTTTCACACAGAAGCTTTCTACCAACAGAAAGACCTTTTACCTGAATTTATTTCTGCTCCTTTAAACGGATTGTTTTTAGAATTGACTTCACTCTTTCATATAATATATCAAAACCATTGCCTCACAGAATAACTGCAAACTAAAATCAATTTTAGCACTTTTCAGGCTGTATTTTCAACCCAACGAGAAGTGTGAGGGTGTACAGGTTGGAACAGCAAGCCTAACAACCAGACATTTGATCTTTAGACTGCACTCCATCAAACTGGGAGGCAGTGGGCAGTTGATGAGTACAATGACCTTTAGCAGCAGATCTGCCACAGCGGACTTCAATCGTGGCTGACTGGGAGACAGGGCTCAGTCACCAGCCAAACTGGAGGTGGTGTACTGCTGCATGACTGGATGCTACAACTGCTCATTTCATTGATCTCCTCTGCGGAGCTCTGCAAATTACAGAGACACACAGCATTTGAGATCCAGCAAGACATCACATTCACACACACTATTGCAGGAAACAACCAATACGACACTCCAACACCTCTCTTTTCCATTTTCATTTGTTTTTCTTTCCTTTTCTTCCCTCATTTATTTTACCCTACCCTTTCTCCCAACCACACAAACTCACGTAGCTACCCTTTCGGTGGACTCGAAAGTACATTTTGACCTTTTCCTTCTGTCGAGCCCCTTTTAAGATTCAAACTAACCTGTCTGTCAGGTGTTAAATGAAAAAAGGATCTTGTTTTGTTCATGTTAATGCCAAAATATTGTTGAATGGTAGAAGTCTGACAAATGTTAAATTGTATTTTATAAGGTTCTACATAAGACTTCAGCACAGGTGCTTAGTGTTGTTATTGAGGCTTGCAAACACAGGTGAAAGATGGCACTAACTTACAGTAATTTTGTCTCGTATTCTCTTGTACACATTGGTATTGGTGACTTCTCTTTAATCCAGTAAAAGGAAGAAAACCCACCGCAGCATGTGGTGTTAAACGTATGCGATTTTACTGGCATCACATTCTGACAGAGCATCATACGCTGTAGCACGAGTCAGCCTTCATCTGAGTCTGCTTGTTGCTCACCCTGTATCTCAGTGCAACACAAGCCGCCCACAGAATCTATCGCCATCGCTGCTCCTCCTTCGTTCATACACCAGTTCCCTTTTATCCCATGTCACACCAGCTCCCACTACTTGGATGCTGCACATGTTGTGAAAGGGGGATGACATATAGCCAGAGAGGCACACCAACCAAAATGCTAATGCGCATATGCAGTGACTGATTTGTTTATAGGCTGATGCAGAATTGCTACGGACAGGGAAGGATTGAAGCTCATAGGAGGCATTAGGCGTTACATTATGGTGATGTTTGGCTTTGCAAAGGTCAACAAAAATTTAAGACATTACACGTCTATTTCTGAATTTTAAATTTATTCTAATTTATATTATATTTTGTAATGAAAGAATAAACACCATATTTTCATAAAGTACTTTCAGATGTACTATTTGAATCTGAGCCATGTGTTTAATCATTCTTGAAAGAAAACAGAAATTTAGTTTGTCTTGAGATTCACATTTAATTGGATCTTTTTAATTGGAGCTTGTCTAAACATTTGTTAAAAAAAAATAATCAACCCGTTATTTAACAAACATGTTTGTACTGGGCTGTGCAAATACAAGGGCAATTAATTAACACTGGTTAGTTGCTGTTTTAAGGGCTTTTTCAGAGAAAATACATAAATATTAAGATATATTTCCATAAGTGATGACATTGTTAAGGCAGCAAACTTAAAACACTGTGTCTAGTTTATGTTACTGCACAACCAAGCACACAATGCAGGGATTGTCTCTGAGTCACATTTTTGTTTTGTTCTCTCTTCAAACAATGGACGTACTTAGTCTACCTGCTGATCCCAGTACAGCTAAACAGGCTACAATCTGCAGCTTTGCCAGTTTCATTGTTTAACAGACTTCTTCACTGATTATACATTAATTTAATTTTGGGGGGGGGTCACTACTTTTTTTTTCAAATATGATCATCAATTTGTCCTTCTTTTCTGTACTGTCATAAAACATTAAGTCTTTTAAGCAAATTTACTATGCAAAGTAAGTAACTAGTTTGGGTCGTCGTGTCCTGCCCTGTTTCCATATAGACTTTAAATCACAACATTTCCCCACCATTGTACTCTTAAATTGAGTTGTGAAGTTCCTGTTAAGAGACACAACGGCCAAGGTAATGAATTTCCACTCACCGTGTTTAGAGAGATAATTCTGTGCTGTGGTTTGCATAACCTACAAGCCTGACAGCACTCTAAGCCATTTTCACGCACAGAATGCAGCTGCCCAAATAGGAGGTTTGGGGCTTAGAGAAGCTTATACAGGCTAAAGGATTTGAGCCTTCGTCTTGCTCTCAGGAATACTCCTGAGGTTGTATATTTAGTCTGTAGACTAAGAAATGCACAAGAAATGAATTGTTTCCTCGGTTAAAAGTAACACTTTCTTACACTTTAAAAGACCAAAATAGTCAAATTATTGGATACAAAATAAACTAAATAGGCGTCTTTTGTTTTAACGTAAGCAAGAAAAGGTCCTGATTTATATTTTTCTTCGACACGGGTTGTATTTCTTCTGACTTCACACTTCTAGTTGCTCTTTCCTAGCCTCTTTTTTTTTTCTGACGTACTTCCTATATCCCTTTTTCACTCACCCCGATGCTTTCACCCCAGAT
Source organism: Pundamilia nyererei (assembly GCF_000239375.1). NCBI lineage: Eukaryota > Metazoa > Chordata > Actinopteri > Cichliformes > Cichlidae > Pundamilia > Pundamilia nyererei. Next base: position 4,421,834 of record NW_005187435.1, on the reverse strand, counting down.
TCTCTTATTTACGAAGGTCGCCAGAGCAACACGTATTTCACTTAAGTGTTGCAATCAGTAGTGACTCTGGGCATATAGAAAATGAGGAAATGCAATGTGAAGCACCTCAGGACAAGTGAAGTGTTACACTGCCATGCAGGGGGGCGTCACTCTTCTCTGTTTAATTGGCCTTCACTGAACAGTAAATCTGTCTTTTCGGCATCGCTCAGCTTCGCCACCGACACCTATCACTGATGGGATGAAAAGGCTGCTATCCTGCTGGAGTCTTTTGTTCATGAGAATAAGTGATGGAGCTATTACCCTGGTCGAACATGTGTAGTCTATTCTGGTTTAAAGAAAGTGGTTAAGCCCAATTAGTTTTTTTACATAGCTGAATGTCACTTATCTCCCTCTGAGAAGTTGGAACTTTGCGCCCTTAGGCCACGTTGCCATAGCACATTCATGATGAAGTATGCTATGAGGCTTCCTCCTGAGATTTCATAAAAGAAAGCATAAAAGCATAATGCTTATCAGATAGGTTAGACTGTGCTCAGCAACCCAGAAAAGACTTCACCGGAGATACCCCTTCATCACCCCCTCCCCTATGTTCCCTATCTGTGTGCCAGCTGTAATAAAACACAAGCAGACCTGTTTGTGATATCACACATCAAAGACAGAGTGAGTAAAGTAGCACGGAGACTCATTTCCATACCCTTCTAAAGCAATCTGGAGAATCTGTCTCTGGCTAATGTAACAGCCATCATTACAGCAATGTAAAGGTGGAAATGAGATTGTGTTTTATTCCAGTGAGGTGCCTGAGAGGTTTATTTAGAAGCAGAATTTCTCTTCGTTAGCTGCATAATAGGGTTAATGCACGGTGGAGTAGAAACACAATGGGCAAATCCCAAATTAATAAAACATTATTTGTAATTGTGAAATGTATTTCAGACTGGAGAAAGTGTCTTACTTACACGATAAGTGCTGCCCATTGTTGAAGCAGCTTGGTGACTGAATCATATTCGAGAATGACTCAGCGGCACATTCAGTTTTGTAGTACAAAATAATGAGAAGGTGAGTCACACGCCTGTCTTATGCATTGTGAAATTTAATTTCAGCACCTTAAGCTTTAATGGGAGTGTGTGATTTACCCAACGAGCACAAATTGGCTGCTGCCCGTCACAACCATTTACTATATAACACCTGTTAAAAAAGATTGCAATTCATACACTCTTCATTAGATTACATAGTGTTTGTTTTGACAAATCCACCTGCTAGCCTTTTCAGTCTAACTGTGCTGTAAATCATAAAAGATTGAGCTTCACGTCCACATTGGTCTGGGTGGAGCTGCTGTGACTGGTGTGACTGGTTGTGTTGTCCCTTATAAAATTATAATTGATAGAATAACTATATTGTTAACCATGAATGTTGTTAGAACAGCCCAACACAGACAAATTACCTTACCATTTTAAAATGGTATGTCTTGTAAGTAGCTGAAGTTTCAAATGCTTTGATACACTCAGCTTTTGGCCACCTGTTTTAACAAAATTCAGCCCCACCAGTAACTTCTGCTATAAGGAAGTATTGGGCCACACCTGTTAATCTCTGGTACCATTGCCACAGGTGAATAAAATCAAGCAACCAATCTGTGCAGTTTGTCTTTTCAAATGACCCAATATTTGAAAGAAAGACCTCATCGAGTTTCAGTGTGGTAGTGTAATAGGATGCCAACTTAGCAACAAGTCAGTTTGTGACATTTCTTCCCTCCTGGATATTCCAGCTATAAGTGGTATTGTTGCAAAGTGGAAGTGTTTAACAACCACAGCAACTCTGCCATGAAGCAACAGATCAGATAAAGTCACAGAGCGACGTCACTTAGTGCTGAAGCATATAATAATAACCTGCTGTCCTGATCTTCTCTGGCATTAACATTAGCACAGAAACTGTGTACCAGAAGCTTTGTGGCATTGGTTTCTATGGAAAAGCAGCTCCTCTTGGTGTGTGTTATGTGTTAAATGTGTTAATGTGTTAAAGACACAGTACTTTTCTTCATAAGCTTTAGTGACAGCTTGTTTGGAGCAGAATATATTTAAATATTAATTATTCTAGGAGTCCACACTTCTGAAAAACAGTCTGTACCTTATGTTCCCGAAAAATAATCAATCAATCCTTAAAGATTTAACATGTGACAACACAAAGGCATTTTTTAAAGACATAAAAAGTCAGACTGAATTTAAAGCCACATAATATGAGTTGAAACTAAATGTATTAAAATAAATGTATTTCATAAGCATGTGTTTGAGCAATAAATTAATTATTAAAGCTGATTTTTCTTTCCCACTTAATTGATTGATGAGATTGTTTCAGTACCAAACAAGATTAAACTGTGCATGTTGACAGAAAGCAAGAATAAACGTTTAGGTGGGTTTCCCACTCTCTTTGTATCATTTAACAAGAATGTCAAACATTTAGAGCGCACAAATGAGAGGGAGGGCCTGATTTCTCAAGGTAGCGTTAAAACTGAAAACATTCTGGAACCGAAACATTCTTCAGCACATCTGTGGTTCAGATAACCTAGCATCCGATTTTGCTGGTTACTACTTATAGTCACTTAAAGATTCTTGAAGATCCAACAGAGTGACAAATGACCTTGATGTCTCTGATAAGGCGGAAAAGAATAAAGCCCTCTGGAAAGAGTGAACACTGTTGAACAGAATGCACCAAGGCTGACTAAATCTGCTTTCACAAGTCGGTGTCCTGTGTGGCTTTTGAGAAACCAAATCTCACAACTTCAGAATGCTAGCTGACACAATACTTTTTATACATATTGAACATAGGGATGTTGTCATTTTGCCCTTTCCCGGGCTCCACAAAAATTGGTATGTCCTCCTCCGAGCTGTAATCTTCTTGCTCTAATGACTGACCATCATCAAGCTCATCTCACGAGAGCACCAAGTGTGACTCCACTTCCACAGTTCTAAGTAAAATCCTGCCTGCCTCACTCAGCCCTCTGACATTTAGTGTCATGGGTGATGTGACACAACAGCCCAGGTTTAAGTAAGCTTTAGGAGCACCGAATGGAGTTGTTGTTTTTAAAGCTAGTAATTTGTTATTTTAATTTAATCAGATCTGTTTCTGTTATCTAGCTTTTTTAATATTAATAAAATAAAACTAAACTATTTACCAAAAATCCGTACAGAAATGGAGTCATTACATTGCATCACATAGTTCTGTTATCAAACAAGACCTGATACTACACCAAATTACACCACTACAGGAAATAAAAATCAAATAAATAATAATTTTGAACAATGAAACAATGCAACATGTTTCTTTCAAGCACAATACTTAATTTTTATTTTTTTTTAGAAATCTAAGTATCTAAACTTTTTTTTCTCAGGAGGATATTGATGTAGATGTAGTTCAGTTGCACTACTCCACAGGACAGCTAATGTGGATGTTTAGCCAAAGGGGGCATTCTCTTAAAAACAACAACTGCAAGAGATGAAGAGAAAACGAAAAGACAAAACACAAAACACAATCTCTACAGGAAAAAAACAAAACAGCAGTGAATGGCCAGCTCTCAATCACATTTGAGAGCTGCATCCCTGGGGTGTGGTTCAAATTAGAGGTAGGAGTGTGAGGCGAGCCAAAGAAAACGGCAGGTGAAGAGAGAAGAAAATGAAACAGCTGTGAAGGCTGGCAGTGCAAGTGTTTGGCAGGAAGAGAAAAAGAGAAAGAAAAAAGGCACTTGAACAAATGCTCAAATGAGAAGTGAGAGGGGGGAGAAAAAAAAGTCCACAAGAGAGTCAAAATGAAAGAATAACAGAATTCCTCCCAGATAATTTCTTCAAAAGATTTCCTCAAGGAAGAGCTACAGCCTGGATTAAATTGTTAAAGGCTTGGTGGGAAAATATACTTGCAGCTCAATTCTGTTTTCCTGTCAAGTCCAATATATCAAGGCCACATAAAATTATGGTGTCAGTGTTGTGAAAAATAGCCATATTTTTAACCATCGTGTCTAGGATGTTTTACTTCAGCTTGCCTTATACCCAGTGGCAAGAATGGCAAGCTTTGTTTATAAAAGCTGGCCCCTTTGAGACTTAATGTAGTGGGTTAATTTTTTAAAGTATTATACTGCTACTGGCATACTCAAGTAAAAAGAAAAAGAAAGATAACAAATGGAGATAATTCATCTAGTACTTGTGTCTGTTTTTTTAAATTTTTTATTTACTGGCTAAAACTGGCTTCTGGCAAAGATATGAGACTGAAGAGCTGCTTGATTCAGTTTTGTTTATTAGAGTCTGAGGAAAAAGTCAATCTAATTAAATAGAACTAGGTGGCTGAGACACAAACAATGCAGTACTTTTTATATTTATTGTGAGAAGAAAGTTAAGCACTCTTTATAGAACTCTTTGTTAACTAAAAAGCTTTAATGTTGTTGTTGTATCCTCACCTCAGCACAAATAAATTGAAATAAAAGTTAAGTAATTTTGCTTGTCTAGCTTTTTTTAGTTTGTTGGATGAGATTTATGTGGCAATAATTGAAGAGTGTAATTCTGCAGGTGCAGCAGATATTTCAGTATAATCATTACTGAGCTCTCATCCTTAGCAACAAAAATATGTGACTTTTTAGCTGGTTAAATGTTGCTACTGGAGAACATGGTGCTCGTACTTAAAGTAGTGCTTCAGGTTGTTAGCATAGCCCAACGTGAATTTGTTCACTCTATGAACTAATTAGGCATTTAGCTTAAGAGGGAATGCTTACTGCACCACTCTGTATTCAGTCTATTTAGGCTGATCGCTGTTTTGCTTCATCGTTTGGAAATACTCCTTTAGCACTACTGCGAAAACAAAATATTGGTGTCTGCTATTCGTCGCATCACCTGTCTACATCATAAAAAGACCTTCAGTCGGAAGCAAATGTTTTCATGTTCTGCTGGCATTTTTCATCTGAGATGGCAGCTGCTCTGAGATACCAGTGATCACTGTGTCACATCACTAAGCAACATATTTGCTGTTTGTTGTGACATACTTATTTTCATGAGTTGTGTCTGTCTTCAGTTGGCAGTGTCAGAAAGTGTGTGTGTGTGTGTGTGTGTGTGTCATCTATATATTACTCACTACTGATACATAGTTGAAGAAAGGAATAAAGGCAACTTCGGGATGATCTTAAGCTGTTTTAATGCATGCATTACAGTTTTTTAAGCGTTACACAATAGAGGTACCAGTGAAAATTTAAACGTCTGATGCATTTGGAACGGACATTAAACGGTCTTTAACCTGCCAGCTCCCTATAGTAGAAAGTCTGCATGATGTCTGATTCTGCCAATTTGTGCCAGTGTGTGAATAGCACATGTAATAGTCCAATGAATTCACAGCGGGCATGAGCATCCTGTATTTTGCCACCTGTGCACTCTGTTCAGACAGCACCTTCGCATAAACGTGTCATCGGCTGTGTGCTCCATATGAGAGTAACTTATGACGTTGTCCCCGAGTTGTGTAAAAGAAAAACACTGTAGAGAAAGAAATACATGTTAATTATACAAAAATAAATAAAATAATAAGAACAGTAGTGATACTTTATTTATTAAACTCGCAGCGACTCTACTCCCACTGGACTCAATTTGTTCGAGGTCTTCCCATCAGACAGGCGGTTCAGAGCTATCTACACACAGACAAAGAGGCTGAACACACAGCTTCTTCCCCAAAGCTGTAACACTGATGAACTCTGTCTGTAAATAATGTGGAGTCTCAATGTGCAATATTCTTCTGTTAAATGCTGTATGTTTACACCCCTCAGATATATATGTATATGTATTTCAGTCTGTAAATACCTCGTAACTGTTATCAGAAGTAAAGTGCAATATTCTCATTTCCAAGCTCTTTGTATACATCCTTCCGATATGTGCATATATTCATATATATTTCATGTGGTTCCATAATGTAGTGGTTTACACATCTGCCTAACAAGTGAAAGATTCCTGGGAGACACAAATCCCGTTGGGGTTGCATCAGGAAAGGCTTCCGGTCTGAAAATCTGCCAAACATGCGGAGCTATCTGCTGTGGTCGTCCTTTGCGAATAAGGGGGCAGGCGAAAGTAGATTTATTTATATATTTTTAATCATTTGCTAAAAGTGTGCAATCATTTTACATTCTGTCTAATTCTGCTGCTGATGCACTCAAATCATTAAAAAGGACTCCTATTGCCCTTTTTATGTAAGTATTTTTTTAAAATTATACAAAATTACCACCTCTAATATAATAAAAACATAAATGCTATGCTTTTCGTACATGTCAGTATTTATCTCTCTTTGAATATTATGCACCGAGCATTATAGCATTATTGTAATTTTGTTTTGAAGCAATAATAAAAGTATTATAAAGAGTTATTGATTGTGATGTGAAAGATTTTATGTATGTACCCTTGTGGCTGCCTGCCCAATGCTTGGTGCAGAGGGTGGTTAGGATTATCCATGATGGATCACAGTCTGTGACTTCCTTTCCACCACAGCTTCAGAAGTGTTCTGCTTTCAGCCAGCCTCCCTTCCAGTTTATACAGTCTGTTTATGTCACTAGTCCTGATGGTGCTCCCCCAGCAGACCACAGCAAAGGACACTGCTCTCTTCACTGACAGAAAACTTTGCAGCACATATTGAAGGATTTCAGCTTCACTGGACAAATCAATGAGCAGCCAGTGAATTTAAAACTATTCATATTATTTAAAGCATTAAAATATTATGAATAATAAAATAAAATAAAATAAAATGTAATCAGTACCCGGTTAAAACTGCTATAATAAACATGCATACATACATTTCAAAAAATACTTCAGTATTTAAATGGTGCCATTAAAATGCACATGCGTAATTATGTGGAATATAATTTGGTTTGGGGGTTGGGAAGGGACTTTTACCCTCTGACAGCTGGGATGGGCTGGAACTTGGCCCAGCTGTCACAGGGTGAAAGGCGGGGTACACCAGGCCTCCAGTCTATTGCAAGGTTGACACACAGAGACAGATAATCACTCGCACGCACACATATGGGCAATTTAGAATCAAGGATTATCTTAACAAGCATGTTTGTAATAGTAAATTCAATAATTTAGTTTAGTGAAAAGGACCATTCTATTTTATGTAGTATTTAATATTTGTGATCTTAATTGATAAAGAATAGATTGATTGAAAGCAGAAAATATCTTTCGCTGCAGACCTGAGTGTCATTAAATTTCGGATTGAATCTCTTTCTCAGTTTAACTGCTGCTTGAAAAAATGTCCATACCCTTACCAAGTTGAAGTTGATCACACTGGATAAAAAATAAAACTATTGAGAAATTAAAATGAATTGTGGGAATGGTCATCAGCTGTCCAAACAATAATTGTCTTTCTGCTTTGTTGTAACTGTTAACACTGACAGAACACCAGAGATGCTGAGTAAGAGTGGTGCCCTGCTTATATGTGTCCTTGTTTTCTCATGTGAATTGAGACAAAGTCAAACTGGTCATTAACACCATTGATCTTTTTTTTTAAGCCAGGAAATCATGATCGACTTGCTGCTCTCCAGCTGATTGAGGTTGAACTGTTCGTCCGGATGGCTGCTCTTAAATCTTAGGTGTGTCCTGCAGTGTCATGAAAACATATAGGGTTCTATTGTGGCGTGCCTATAAGGTTTATATATCAAGCTTTGGTCATTAAAAAAAATACTGTGCCTGGATGTGAGTAATTGTAAGTGAGTTGTGATATAGCACCAGTGGACACCCTGCAGAGCAGGGTTGTTGGAGTCTGCGAGTTTCCCTTCATTTCCTCGCTTCTTCCGTTCCTTCATCCCTGCATTCATCTCTCATGTGCTCCCTTCAACCTTCCCCCTCAAAGCAGAGCCTGATTCATTTTCTCAGTAACAGCCTCAGTTCCCTGTGATTTATATGTTTATGGTCATTACTGACGTTGAGTAATACATTTCCGTTTTTTCGCCTCTTCTCCGTCTTCCCCCATCTCTCGTTTGGCAGAGCCCTTGGGTCCTGCAAGGAATATCAATTACTGTGTTTCTGTTTAATCACAGTCTTTCAGTTCCTCTCACGGCACCACTTTAAGGCTGGAAAAAAAGAAAAAACAAGTTTTGTTCTTTAAGGTGTCTGCTGGTTAATAGTGGTTTTGACAAGGATTAAATAAAACAGCAAAGACTAACGGCCTTCTTGCTCATTTCTTCAAAGCACAGGGATACAATTTACTTTCATTAGCAATAAACTCTCTTCTGTGACTGGTAGGAATTTCTAACTGGTTATTTTGAACATGACTTAGAACATTTACTGTCACAATTGCACCATAAGCTAAGAGCATGAAGTCATCTTTGTTACTAAGACCACATTCATGCTATAGTCTTTCCTGCTTGATTCTGAATTGCAGCTCTTGCTTGCTTTATTTTGGATGACTGATTGTGTCTATTCCAGGATGTGACCCATATCTGATACCATGTAAACTGACAGCAGAGTCAAAAAAATAAGCAGAGAGCAGCTGTAACAAAGAACATTGCAATCTGTCTTCTTACCCTTCGTTCTTCTACCATTTGTTTCACATTTCAGTTACAGTGCATGCACTTTCTGGTTTTAAATTAAGATGTCTAAAATCAAAACAAATGTGCTGTTTTGCCCCCTTTTCACATTCCAGTGTCTCATTTTTATTCAGTCATGCTGTCAAGGGTGCCAAAATGGTGAAAGATGCACATTATATCAGTTTATTTTAAAGAAACTCTAAAGTATAAAGTGAAAAAAACATTCAACAAGAGTATGTAAGTAAATATTTTCCTATTCCAAGTATATACTTCTTTTTTCTATTATACATTAGTTAATTTCATGTTAGTTGGCCAGAAAATGAAAATTGTAATATGTAATTATGGCATCTACAGACTCAGGAAAATTGTAGATTAGCTGTTTGTGAAAATAAACAGTACTAATAAGTGTCAGCTGCAGCTGTGAAGAGCACAGTAACTTCCCGTTCTTAGCAAGTGTTTGCCTTTCTGTTTGGGTTAACAAAGCTGTGCCAAAAGGAAGAACTGGTCATGCTGTCACTATGACAAAGGTGAAAATAACCCTGGCCAGCTATTTACTATAATTCACTATCTGGAGTGAAGAACTTTTATTTTTTTGTTTTTGCTTGTTTTAGTCAAACAACAGCAAGGGACGAGAAGCTGGGTGCTTTCAGTACAGTATCTATTGCTTTTATGGAATTTATCAGTATTTGGTGGAATTGTATTTATTTTAATTTAAAAAAGATAGATAGACAGACAGATAGATAAAACAAGATGCTATTTAGGGAATACAACTATCCAAACCTACCTAGCCATGTGTGAAAAAGTAATTGCAAACAATTCCTCCACAGCAATGTGAAATGATGTTCACCAGTTATTGCAAACACTTGATTGCTGCCAAGGGTGGCACAACCAGTTATTAGGTTTAGTAGGCAATTACTTTTTTCACATAGGGTGAGATTTGGATAGGTTTAGTTCCTTAATAAATTAAGTCATATTTTAAAACCTAAATTTTGCTGCAGAACTAACCTATAAATCATTTGAACAAAAAAGGGCTCCTCACTCAAGAAAAAAGTTAGGTGCCTTTTCAAGGGATGATCCACTTCACCCAATAGACAAATAAAAAATACATATTTTTAAATTGTATCTTTAGGCACTTTGTTACTAGCAGCTTGTCACAAAAACACATAATTTGTTTCCCGTTCTTTAGTTAAATCTAACACAGACAACCCAGAAACAACACCTTTTGACAGGCATAAAATAGTGTTTTTCTATCAGTAAGGTGATTCTCAAAGAACTGTTACCCAGAAACCTGGCATAATTCAACATGATGTGCAAAATGTCCTTATAAAACTGCAGGAATTGAACAAGTGGAGGACAAAACAAAGAAGTGACAGGCTCAAAAACTTTTTTACAGCACAGAAACCGTATCTAAAAGTTTTGTCCTTGAGAAACAGGAAAAGAAAAAATCAGGAAAAACTTGACACAGTACCTGAGCGATGCATCTAGCCTTTCAGGTGATCCATCTACTAATTCCTGAAACCTCATCAGAAATGGTTGAGTAAAAGCATGCCTCTTTTCACTTAAGGAAGTGAAAAGAGAGAAAATGCTGAGGTAAATTATACAGGAACTGGGCTTAACTGGGCACCTCTGTCATGGTTTGGGGCCACATTTTAACCAGTCGTTTTGGAGATCTTGTCAAAACAGATGGAACTATGAACGCAGAAAATGTAGGTAAAAAATGCACTTGTAGTGATATACCTGGCTTATATGTTTCTCATTTTGGACATTCATTAAATCTTTGCGCCTGGGCACTGGACAAGCAGCATCATTAGTGGTAAAAATATATATATATATATATATTCTTCCCTATATTTTTATTCAAGATTGTTTAAAATTGTTATGTTATATAACATATCTGGTCATCCCATAAATTCTAGAACAATAACTAGAATTTACTTACAATCAGTTTGTTTGAGGGCTAAAGCACTGATTCATGCAAAACATTATTCCTGAAATTCAACTGGAGCAGGTTAGTGACAGATGAGTGGCTTAAGTATACTGCAGTGGCAATTTCCTAAATAACATCACTCAGATCTTCCCAGAAATTGACTCAATCATTTGCAGGAGGCTGATGTCACCCCCCAACAGTATTTACACATACACATCAGCACATTGTCAGCATACTGACTTACAGTCATTTGATTAGCAGAGAAAAGGTTTCGGGAGGTATAAGGCTCCAGCGAGAGCAAAGTCAACCACCTCATTACTGGCTCCTCGTCAACTACATCAAAGTAGCTTCCCAGAGTCATTCACTTGAAAGTTGGTGGTTAACACCGGCTTTACACCTCTTGATGGAAAAGATGCTTGGGTTTTTCATTTGGTTGACTTTATATTTGGGCCCCACTGCAGCTACCTTCTCTATAATTTTCAGCTTTCTCAGCACAGAGCTCTAATGAACTGTGACTCCCCATATAGTATGTCCTTTTTTTCCTCTTTGAATTTATTTAATCCAGCCAGGTAGTAGCCTGCAGCATTTATCAAAGAGGACTGAGACACTATCCCTTAAAGGCAGGATTTATTCCCCTTAAGTGTCTTAAAGTTCAGAGGAGTACAATAAGTTTATTTCCTTACATAAATAATATAGTGCAGAGACATACTGAAAAACAGTCTTGTTAACATAGAGGCAGGTTGGGTAAATCAAAATCTACATAAGCCTTGAATCAGTAAGATTGGTGAAATAAAGCGTAAACAAAATATGACCAATTTTCGGCTCTCAGATCCTTTATCCAGTGGGAGAAAAACATACCGCATAAGGAGCTTACTCTAGAGGCGGAAGAAAAACTAGAAAAAGAAAGAAATAACGAAGATGCAAGTAGCTCTGTCCTTATCGCTAAGATAACAGAGGATGCTTTTCTTCCCTAAGCTGTGTTTTCACGGAGGAATTTCTCCACTGTGATGCAAACATCATCTGGCTTGTAAATTGGGCATGGAGGTATAATACCAAACTACTTGAGGCTGTCACTGCAGCTCCTCGGGACATAGTTTAATGACTGCCCCTTGTTGATGTAGATGCCATGTGGCTTTACTCTGAAAGTACTGTTTTTCTTTCTTTTTTTTAAAGTTTTATTCTCTTCCCTCCATTTGATGTAAATCCACACACGTGTATTTTTTATGTCTGTTTTTATATTATCTAACACTGACTGCCGGTGTGAACAGAAACGTGCATGTTTGAACATGTCGTGGCCAAACACTTTGAGCTAAAAGAAATTAAAAATGATTTTTAAAATGCATCAGCAAAGTGAGAGAGTGAGATGGCAAGAGAGCAGCAACACCAAAGAGGAGAAACATTACTCTGCCATAATGAAATAGAAGTGACCTTCCATCTTTCAGTGTTAGCTGTCTCAGCTGCCTGAATGAACTTTTCCCATCATTCTTACTTCTCTGATGTAAACGGCATACATGCCACAGCACAACCTTGCACTCTCATGTTTATTAATTTCCTTCGGCAAGAGGTGCGCTAAATCATTGACCCTCTTTCGGTGCCTCGTACTCCAGCTGAGCATGGGAACGAGAAGGGCGTATTGATTTTGCCCCCTTCTAATCAGCCGCTAGGCCCTTATTTGGGATGGGGAAATCTCATATAGTGAGCGCCTGTCAGCACCTGTCCAGATACTAATCTTCACCAGTTGATGGCTCTCTAATCTTTTCACCATGTACAAGGCTGAGGGGGTAAATGTAAAGTATTAAATATCACATTAATTCTTTGGACATCCTCCAGAAGATATTTGATCACTCTTTGGATATGGCACTGTAAGCAGTGTATGCTTTAATTTTTTGATGGTAAAGGATATAATGAAAGCGTAACACGTTTCTCTCTTAATAACTGAATCCTTGGCAACAAGCCTAACTCTTTTAATACCCTTTTTAAATTGTTTTTTAATTGCTCAAGTTACCCTGCATTTCTTTTCTGTTTTCCTCTCATACTGAATGTAACTGCAATTAAAGCACAACTATTCCCTTGTCAACTTGCCACCATATTTCCATTTTATGATGCTGTTTTTTGTCTGAGGCATGCCTAGAAGTTACATTTAGAAGAACAAACAGCTGTACAGGGATAGCCTCATTAGGACACAGAGGTTTGTTGATTAAAATGTGACTCAAACCTTCCACCCACCTGCTTTGGGAAATTGATATGCCTTCTGCAAGACATGCAAATTTAGGACCTGGCATTATGTTTTAAAGATAGTAGATCCTGTAATGCAACATGCTGATTAGTGATCACCCTGATAGATGGATGGATAGCTGGGGGAGTTAGAATATAAAAGCCTTCAGGTCTAAGGCTGCTTAACAACCTCTTTGTGGAACTGCAGAGATCAAAAACGGTGGCTGTTGCTACCCCAATTAGCCAAACCATCCACGTCCTTGACAAATTTTTCATTTTACTAGAAGATACAATATAATCCAGTTAGCAAATGAACGAAATCCAATCTTGTTTTAAATGGTGATGAGTGTGTCAGGCTCCTGTGAGTGTTGGCTCTCTAAGTCTTGCAAATAAATTGAGGTACCCTCAATAATCTAGTTACTATAAACTCCTCCTTGGAGCACTTGTCATATTATCTGACATGACAAATAGATGCAAGCTGAAGCATCTAGCTCCCACCTTCTCCCTCACACTGCTTTTGCTCCCCACAGGCCTCCCTCCTTCCCTTTTTTCCCCACCAGTTTCCCCTACCTTGCTCCTGCTCTCCAGAGGTGCAGAATACTAAACTGGGTACACAGATGCACCGGGTCCTTACACTGAGATATTCATGTGTGATTGCAACAGCTGAATCTGGGCTCAGTTGACAGCCCATCATCTATGGCAGAATGGAAGTGGAAAAGGAGAAAATGTTTGTTGGCTGCACATTTTGTGGCAGTGTTGGAGTAGCTGTTACATGTGTGTTTCCACACGTCTCTGTATGAGAGACTGAAAGCTGACAGGGGAAAAAAAACCCCACTGCTTTTTTACAGCATGCATGTGCTTGCTTTCAAAAATGCATTGATGTGTTGAACACTAATGCGCCCCACAATATCTGTGTCCTGCCTCGCTTGCTCTCTGGCCTTGGTTAAAGCAGCATTGTGTGTTCCAGCTCATGAGTGATTAAACTGAGTGCCAGTGCGAGCTGCTGACTGCTGAGCTCTGACTCTGACTCACACAATGATAATTTTAGCAGCTGACATAATGGTGTTACTGTGTTATCATTAAATTCAGTGGCGATAGAGTCAAAAAGAAATTTCTAAAGATTTAGTGGAATTTTTTTCTTTTAATTGTAATGTTTATTGTTCTTGTTGGTTTTCCAATCTTGTGTTTTTTCATACTTCATTTGCATTACAACTGAAAAATGTGCAAATAATTACCTGCACCATCTGCCAAGCACTCAATATGACCTCATAAAGTTCACACTCTGTGTCACAACAACACAATTTTTGTAGTTATCGGTTTAAATCAAACAGTCAATATCTGAGTGAAGTGCAGGCTGTCGGTTATAATTTAAGTGGTTTTACAAAGATTTGGCATTAACTGTTTAGGAATTACAGTCATTTTTATGCACAGTTCTCCATTTTCAGAGGCTCGAAATTAATTGGACAATTGACTGACAAGCACTTTTGTTACCAGCTACCTTGTTGTTTCATAACAAACAAAGCAGATATAATGTCTGAAGTCGTCAAAGGAGCTTGCAAAGAAAAGCGTCTGGACTTCTTTAAGTTGCTTGAAGACGTTTCACCTCTCATCCGAGAAGCTTCTTCAGTTCTAAGGTCAAATGGTGGAGAGTCCCAGATATAAACCTAGTGGGAGCATCCCCCCACAGAGGGACAAAAGGACCCCCTGATGATCCTCTAATCGCCTGAGCCAAGGTGGGAAACTGGGCGTGGGTCCCAATCAGCCAGAATTTCGGGTGTGTTCATTGTGAAACCTGGCCCCACCTTATCATGCGAATTCCTGAGGTCAGATGGCCCAGGATGTGAGTGGGCGTTAAGGCGTCTGGGAAGGGATCTCAAAACTGGATTATAGATGGCAGAGAGTTGGTGTCGTAAACCCCCGCCTCTGTTCAAAGATGGTCGCTCACAGTGGACATAGATGGCTTCTTTCACTCCTCTTTCAAACCATCTGTCCTCTCTGTCCAAAATGTGAACATTAGCATCCTCGAAAGAGTGTCCTTTATCCTTAAGATGCAGATGGACTGCTGAGTCTTTTCCTGTGGAGGTGGCTCTTCTGTGTTGTGCCATGCGCTTGTGAAGTGGCTGTTTGGTCTCTCCAATGTAGAGGTCTTCACAGCATCCAGTTGAGTCAAGAACCCAGTCTCAAGGATGTAGGCATATTATTGTTAAGGTCTACAGTCAAGGCAAGTCAAGGCCTTCATGAATGTAAAATAAGGTGCAAACCACAGGTTACACTCAAGAACAAGAAGGGCAGATTAAAATTCTACAAGACCTTGCATAGTTCTGAAAAAAATATTTGGACAGATGAAACCAAGATTAGCTTTCACCACAATGATAAAAAACGCATTATGCTCTGTTTCAAATAGACAGATAATGGAGGCAATGTTGGCATGGGGGCATGTAAAGTTGCCAGTGGAACCGGATCACTAGTGTTTATTGATCATGTGACTGGTGATAGTTAGCACAGGGCTACATTTTCTGATAAGATTGAACCAAAATGCTGCAATGACGATCATACATTCTTCACAGTGAATATGGAGGAAATCTAATTTGGTGATGTCCATAGGTAATTGACAGTCAATGATGCTCATCTAAGTATTAAATCCTTGCATTTAAAATTCTGTTAGTCTGTCCAGTTACTTTTAATCCTGTGAAAATGCAGGACTATGTGTCAAAATGACTGTGAGTCCCAAACAAACTCTGCATTTCAATCACATATTGATTATTTGATTTGTCTTTGTCCAACAATTTTATGGATCTAACTGTAGGTGACAGCTATTGTATTTAATGGCCACAGAAAGGGAAAAAAAGAGGAAAGAAAAGGTTAAACTGAATATGTATGATAACATTCGAATATATCTAATTTGCCACGAGTTTGAGCTGAAATTGCTGCATTTTTGAAAAGCTGTGAATCTGCATTAATGAGTTAGACTTGCAGTTTTCCATAATTTATTGGCTTCCAAAAAATCTGCTGGGGAAAACTTCACAGAGTTATTTTGAGAAAAAAAAAAATATTGCCAAGCTAACTCCTTGCTGTTTCTGAGGGCTTCAGTCACTACCATCTCCTTTCAATCAGAGCAAAACCAAGAGTGTTCATGCTGTGTCGCTTGAAGGAAATTTAAGTCGCAATCCATACTGAGTTTTGAGCAACTAAAGTCTTATTTTAGAGCAGTGTGAAATTAATGACATTTGTTCAGCAACCATAATGAAAATCTTTCGCTGACAACCGAGTTTCTAGCTGAATGTTTTTAACATTTTTTTTCCCAGACTTTGAAAAAAAGTAATGCTGCGTATCTGGGAAGGAAGCAAGACAGCAAATGTCATGATTGTCACATAATTCCTGTGAATTATTTGCATTGGTGTCAGACTGCAGTAATGGCAAGACAGACAAGGACACATTATGTCTGAGCCAGAGAAAATACCCCAGACTTTCAGACCACAACCTCAGCATATTTATGTGATATACATGCAAGATGACTTCAAAAATAAGCGTGATTGGCTATTTAAAGGCTTTAGTGTGGACTAAATCGCTGCATGCATACCGAGCGAGTTTGACAAGCGCTTTTTGGTACTTATGAAATGATGCAGATGGAGGTCTTCAACGCAGACTGACTAATCACTGATATTAGTCTTGAGATCCCAAAGCTGTGTGAGTCTGGGTCTGCCCTGATGAATTTGCTTCATGAAAATGCCACCAAGTGACATATTTAAACCATTCTGCTTGATAACTGCATGCCTCTTGGCTCTTGTGTTAAAAGGCAGCCTGCTTACCCTCTGGTACTCATCTTTGTAACACTGGGACACAGATGGGGAAAGGTAAAACTAGGAGAGCGATGAGATAGAATCAGAATGAATCAAACAGAGGTAGAACGAGCACAGGCTGACTCAAAATGGGTGAAAAGGAGAAACAGGAGACAGAGGAGACTTCAGCGCTGAGGTAATGGGTTAGTCTAAAGTGATAATCACATTCAGAGGGAACCTGGTGCCACAAAAAAAGAGAGCAAGACAATCAGCGAGCCACAATTATTGCCCTCTGACCCAGCTGCGTTTGATATGTCAATCAAAACCAGAGGGAAAAGGAGGCTCTCGTACTCTCGACTTTGATCTGAACAGGCTGGTGCTTCTATGAATTCCATTGATTTTAAAAGCAAACATATGATGTCTTTATTGATTCCAACTGTCTGCTCCTGTTAAAATCCCATCTGGCATCCATATACAGCTTCAATCCAGCGCTAATTGCTCGACCTTAACAATTTAGCTTTGTCTGTGTCCATTTCAGTCTAGTCTTTTTTTTCACACTTTAAGTACTTGGCAGCCTGGCTGCTGCCAGCTGCATATCATTATTAGATACCCGCCACTACCTAGTGTGAATTTCAAGCATGTCATAAATATCAACACCACTTGAAATGCAGGGCCGTCACTGCCACATGGAGCTCGCTCTCGTATGAACAAATATTTGCCGGTGTCTTTGATTTTGGTCTGCATCACAATGAAAGCCCTCTTCAGATTGTCCACTGAGCAGCAACCTCTTCCTTCCTTTGTTGTCTGCATTGCTTCATTGTCAGCGTGTAGTCCAAGGAGCTGCAGTTGAAGGGGTGAAGGGGAAGAGAAATAGTCAGAAGAAAGTAAAACTCAGACCCAGAAGGGACCTCTCTTTGAAGGCTTTAGTTGGCACTGATGCTGTGTCGAAAGTGAGGTGGGCTGTGGGCTGTTACAGGCTATATACATCGACTTCAACTGAATTGTGTTCCACCTTCATCATGGCTGTTGCAGACTTGTGTGTGCAGCCCCAGTTTCCATGTTACACTTTTTTCCCTGCTTCACTTCATAGAGTGAAATAGACTTGCTCGTGTAAATGGATTCCTATATGTACTGGCAGGTGAATATGTACTGATAAAAAACGATAAGCTTCTTTCAGCTGCTCACTTATTCGTGGATGATCCTCGTATTTGATTTGGCACAGTGGGTTGGATCAGAAAGGCGATTTGTGCCTTCTCACAGTCTCAAACCGGGGATCTTTTGCACCTTAGTCGAATGCATTCACTTTCAATATGTATCGTTACTATATACCCAGGGTGAGCTTATATGCCGCAGTAATGCACAAATGTAGGCAGCAGACTGTTCCAGACTGCTCCCCCTGCTCTAAACTTTTGAGGCACAAATATTGTAGGTTACTGTGTGGTCTTGTTTCCTAACTGTGAGTCACAAAGTGAACAAGAGAGTGGGAGGATGGGACAGTGATACCACAGGTTTCTGTAGGCCAGAAAAATACACTGGGTCAGAAGTAGAGAGATGCTAACAGTTACAGACACCCTTTTTACAAAGCAAACATTCAGTGACCTATAATTGTGTAACAGTTAGTTTGTCCAATGACTACAGTGTCTGATTTTCATGGTTTTCATATAGAAAGGTGTGGAGGTGTGCTGAATCAGAAAAAAAAAATCTGGTATGCAGGTGTAATAAAATTCCCTGATGCTAAAACAACTTTCAAACACTGACGATTTTGTAAGGGGGAGATTGGCCCTGCGTGTCGAATGGAAAAACCAAACACACAGTAAACTGAAAAACAGCAGCTCCCCACATTTCGTCTCATAAAAGCTCATTAGTCAGCACCCGTGATTGTGAGGCCACCAGTGAATCTACAACCTCCCCGAATCTGCTCTTAGATGACGTCAGGTTTAAAAGACACGGCTTGTTATCTATTAATATTGTGTCATTATGACTTTTGCCTACAAAGGCTGCTTTAATCTTCTCGCTTAGTGCCTTCAGTGTATTTATTCTGAGTTATTGCTGTAGTAGCCAAATCACACAATCGCTATATTTGATTATTATTGCTGTATATTTTATTTATTTTACTTAAAGTAGACCTGACATGCTTGGTTTCACCTCTCTATTTTTTATCATTAATTCAATTAGTGTGGCTTTGCTTGATTTACAGGTTAAAATAATCCGTATTTGTCCTACACTTGGTCTTGGTTCTTCGCCTCGTTTAATCCACTCATTTTAAAACAAGCCATTTTAGCTCCTTTCTTTAAGTCACCATTCTTCTGATTCACCATCGCTTGAAAGCAGAAGGTAGTGAGTAAACTGTGTCCACTCTCACTTTCAGACACCCAAAGATACACATACACATTTCCCAAAATGTGTATGTGTATTTTACAATGCTGTGTAAAGCTCTTGAGTCCTTCCTCATTTCTTTAGATTGTGTTAGGAAAATTGGAAATAGGTGCCCTGAGTTGTTGAAACATGTCCAGATATACACAGAAACACAGTATATACAACAAAACACAGTTTGTATAATGGGCTTGAAAGTCAGCATTTGGTACGACCACATTGATTCTCCAACACATGATGCTTTCTCGTAATTTTTATAAGTATTGTTCATTAATAATTTTCCAGGCATTTTGAAGGACATTCAGAGCTCTTCTATGGAGGCTGCCTCCCTTTTGTTCCTTTCTCTGTTAAGATGATCCCGCACTGCCTCGGTAATGTGGAGGCATTTGGTGCTTCACTCTGTGTTTTTCTATCCAGGTATGGTTTTACTGCATTAGCAGTGTGTTTGGGATCATTTTCATGCTGAAACATGAAGCTGTTGCCACCAGATGGTATTACATGGTGAATCAAAATCTGATGTCACTTTATTGTGTTCGTAATTCCATCAATTTCGACAAGCTCTCCAACACCACTCGGTGGAATAAAGTCTCAAACTGTCACAGAGGCTCCACTGTGTTTTACAGACAGGCTGTAGACACTCACTGCTCTACCTCTTTCCTGATCTCCTCTGTATATACTGATGACAACTTGAACCAAAAATGTCAAATTTGCATTCAACACTCCATCAAGAGTTTTTACACTGGTTTTCAAACCAGGTCTTGTGTAACTTTGCATACCTCAGCCTTTTCTCCCTGTTTGCCATCTGAAAGAATGGCTTTTTGACCAACACCCTTCCGCAACGACCATTTCTGATGAGGCTTAGCTGAACAGTAGCTAAGGTGTTGGATAAAAGGCTGGATGATCTCTCAGGTCCAGTGTCAAGAAAATTATTTTGAGATACTGTTCAACAACTGCAAATAGTTCTTTAAGTCTATCACTTCTTATATATTGCTGTGTGTCCAGTTTGCTCAAACTTTTTAGTACTCTGATTTTTTTTCAGGAGAGACGTCACACCATGCTAAGATATGCCAAGCATTCAAGCTTCAGTAGATGCAAAAATACTATTTTATGCCTGTCAAACTGTCATTTCATATCTCTGGAATTTTTCATACACTGAACAAAAAAAACAGCAACAGATTTGTTTTTTGCAACAGGCTGCTGATAACAAAGTATCAAAGGCAGAATTGAAATGGATAGACACAACACTGGTTCATCTCTTGAGTTAGATGCACTTTTATGCTTTAATGATTTATAGGTCAGTGCTTCAGTGAATTAACAAACAAAAAAATGTTCCTCTGAAAATAGTCTGGCACAAGAACTGGACTGAAAATGAGAGAAAAAGCTGCCAAAGAAAAACTCTGAAAGACCTTAGAAACCCCTGAGAACGGTTGGTCGAGACCACTTTAAAAATAATACAAGAAAGTCTGGAAGACGTTTGGAAGAAAAATATGAAGAAATGGAAGAATCTTTAGAGTTTTCCATCATAGGTAGTGATGGCAGGACACGTGTTAGCCTCATGAGACTTTTTAAAAAAGCCATTATCTGTAAACATGACTAAACTGCATTGTCTCCTATTGTGAGTCAAGCTCCGTCTATCACAGAACTGATTTTCCTATTATGAGTCGTACTGTATGACAGGTCATGAGGTTACTTTTAGCCACCTCTGCACTTTCATAAATGAGAAATGTGTTGTTTGGCAACAGCAGCTCCCTTAAAAAAATAGGTCATTGTTCTCTCCATATTGTTTCCTCCGAGCAGAGGAGCTTCTTCGAATAACACTATCTTTTTCAGATAGCAGTCCCCCCAGCTGAAAGGTGAAGACAGAATATTGTGTTATAGAGAACAGCATCATTGCCTTTGGCCTTGGCGTCACTCTGCCCCAGCATCTTGTGGGAATGGACCAGCTCAGTTCTTGTTTACTCGTTCTTTGTTTTTCCTCCGCATGCCGAATCCATTGAATCTGACAATAAAGCAGGAATATGAATACTTGGATATTGATTGAACACTGCCTCTGAGCAAGTAATACTGTTGCTTTGGTGTGTCAGCTCTTTTTTGTGATATCTTTATTTTGTCATCTTGACTTTCCCCTCCTCTCTTCAAAGCCTGACTAAAGTCAGATTAATAAGGTTTACATAAATTATCAGAACTCATCAGACATCAGTTCAGTCTGTCAGTTTGTGTGTGTATATGTGTGTGTGTGTGTACATGTGTAGACATCTTTATGAGGACAGAAAATTGGCATGACGCTATACTTGTGGGGACCTACAGTCAGTTATGTGGACAAAATGCCCATCCCCACGAGTTTGAAGGCATTTTTGAGGCTCAAAATGTGATTTTGGTGTCAGTGTTGCAATTAAGTTATGGTTAGGTTAGGTTTTGATGGTTAAGGTTAGGGTAAAGGACTATTAAAGCATTATGTCAATTAGATGTCCTCACGAAGATATGAAAACGAGTGTGTGAGTGTGTGTGTGTAAAGGAAAGCGAAAGTGCGGATATTTTCACTGCTTCATGTTTTCTCTGTTTTGGGGTGTTTTTTTTAAAGCGGGTATGTTTCTCTGCATGTGTGAGTCCATGTGTGTACATGTGTGACTATGCGTGTTCTGAGTAATGGGCTTTGTGCATCCTCTCTTGCTGACGGCTACGATGTATCCATGGCAACGCCAGGTCGATCCTAGCTGTAAGCGGAGCTGGTGAGAGGAACTTGAAAGGGAGCATTAAAACCTCTCCTCTCATCTGCCCTGCGCTCTTCTCACTCCGACAATGGTGAAATGCACGGCCTTGTTGAAATCCTACCCCAGGGGTGTATACTGTAGCAGTGACAGCGAACACTCGCACCTCAACACTGCCATCTTTTGACCTGACACAAGAATGTATGGAAATGTTTATGTTTTGTTTTCATTTGTGAAAACATAGAGTTGGTTTCCCTGAAAAGTTAAAGTTAGAAAAACAAAATCTCAGAATGAGGGGTATCTTTTTAAGAATTATTTCAGAAATGTAATGCACAAGAGACAAGAAGAAATGTGGAGAGATGGAGCAGTGAAATAACAAGCCCCAAAGGTTTTAAATCAGATTTCAACTGGGCCCCACATATTGGCCAACCACTGAACCTGTTCGTTCATTCATTCAGAGAAATTTAGCTGGAGCGTTGTCACATTTTAGCTATTCCAGTTAAAATCTCACAAAGAGAAAGAAAGCAGATAATCCAAGGAATGGCATCGATCTAAAAATGTAAAAGATAAATAAAAAGCACTTTGGGCTTCACAGTTTGTATCTTCTTGCTCTTAAAATGTTGCCAATCGAGTTTTCTGATGCTTTGTGATGACACCTTCAGCCCTGAGGAACATCTACAGGATGAGATGTGCTGCTGTTGCCCTCTAGTGGATTTCACAAACATGAAGGAATAAAACGACATAAAAGGAGAAACAAATGGTGAAAAATGGAGCCAGACAATCAAGATGTATCCATTTTGAGGAAAGCATAGTCGCCAGAACAAACACAGATTTATTGTAACTCTGTCAGCGTGGCTATACTGATGTAGACTGAGTAATTAAAATATTTTGGCACGCAAGGCTCAACTTATTTTATCCAAAGGGTCACTGCACTGCTGTTGCACAATTTAATTTTCTCCACAGTTTCACAACTTAGCATTTCGTTCCAAATCTAAGGCGTTAGTGTTTGTGAATATTCATGCAGTAGTACTTCACTGAATACCCAGAGACTTCAGCTGGGGGAGCTCCATGACCTTCTTGTTAGGTCAGGTTTGATACCGGAGGCTATCTAGTGATCATTAATAAATATTCAAGAACCACAGCCCATCAGGGTCTGCTATGTCAAGCAGCCTCCTGCATAAAGCTGCAACTCTTTGTGGTTTGCTCTCTTATCATCAATAGTTTGGGGGGGGGGGGTTTAGACAGTCTTCACAGAAGTCTTGTTCCTTATCCACACTGTTCACTTAATATTTACATTTCCTCCAATTAAATCAGACTGGCACATTACGGTAAGGCGTTACGCAACGAATCAGTTGAGGTAATGTGTTTTGCATTGGTTTTAGAGGTTTAGTGTGTCTATTCCTTTGAAGTATCCTGTGGTACCATTCGGTGTAGGTTTTTATTGTAAAGTGTGTTGTCATCCCCCTAAATGCATCTACCATTTCATTTTCTGGCACCAACATGTTTCTGAAAATAATCTCAGTTGTCTAATGGAGGTGGATCAATACAGATGGCTCGGTCTCATACACTTCCTTTTCATATCACAACCAACACCACCTCTGGGAATCTGCATTTATCACCATATTCAATAATGCGAGCCTCCATCTGAGATGTTTTTTCTCTCGCTCTCTCTTCACGACTTCTACATATTTGCTTTCAGTTAATCTGCTTTCCACAGAATTGCTTGCAGCTATGTGGGGGTATGTAATTTGAGTAAGATCTGTTGATAAAATGAGGCATTAGATTGAAATAACAATGGGCAAATGGAAGTCTTGATTAAATTCCTTGACTTCTCTCCTTGGTGTTTGCTAATTTCTTGAGCTGGAATCAGACGTAAACTGCCTACCTTCTCACTCAAATTGTTCTTAAAGGAGCATTTACACATTAGCAGCATCGTGCCTTTCTCTTTACTTTTATTAAAATCTTGATTTGGTTTAAAGCTCATCGCAAACACAAATCCTACTGCAATCCCACTGATCTCTGCACTGCATATTCTAATGACTGACTCTTTGCTTAGCTCCAGTTGTACTGTATCTATAATACCTAGGTATTATTTCCGTTTGATTACACAATTGTGCTGAGATCATTTTATTTTCAGAGGATGAGTGAGTTCAGTCCAAACAGTGCAATCAGCAAAAATTTATCAGCCTATTCAGTGCTTTAGCTCTTACATTTTCTCTCTCCCATTGCATCAACCCTTCCTTTTTTTCCTGTAAATGGTGAAACTCTGCCCCAGCACAGTGACCTGTAGCCGGGCCCAGCGGGAGTATTCTGTGTCCTATACTTCTCGTGGCTTCACCTTCTTTAGCCTCCTCCTCCGTCCTCTTCTTCTTCTCTTTTTTCTTCACTCTTTCGAAATTGTCTAAGGGTTGGATCTGCCCCCAAGACAAAAGGACAAACCCAAGCAAGGCATCTCACTTCATCTCTGAATGGGTGTGGATGGCAGAAACCAGAGTGCCTAGATTGTTTGTTCGCTTTGATTCAGGAGTTGTTATGACTTTTGGGACCATATTTGTCCTGTTAGCTCAGTGTTTTTTGAATCAGTAGCCAAATAACGAATACTTTTCTTCTTGAATCATTTCATTGTTTCAGTATTTTGGGAGTTTTTTAAGGACTTAGACTTCTGGCTTCAGCTTTATTGATTCACTGCTTTCACCATGCCGCTCCGAATTATGTGCACCATCTCCTTTTCTGCTGATGACGAACCTAGCAGGGGATATGGTAGCGATGGTTTTGACGACCACTACAAGCGGGTAAAGAAACATTATAGTGATGGAGACTCACAGGAATGCCTGGATAGGTGTAGTCAGGTAGATGATTGCACTGATGAGGAGGATAATGTTAGCGATGTAGATGACCTCGCCACTTTTTTTGGCAATTGCTCGCTTCACGGAGCTAACCACGTGTTTGTAGAGGACAGTAAGTTTGGTTTTCGCCAGGGTTTGTGGGCACTGGTCTTCACCTTAGCACTGTCTGCTTTCATGTATCAAGTAGTTGACAGGGTTATATACTACTTCCAATATGATTATATTACAATGCTTGACGAAAAAGTGGCAAACAATATGACCTTTCCCGCTGTAACTGTATGTAACTACAACTTCATACGAAAGTCTCAAATGAGCTACAGTGACCTGATCTTTATGGGTCCTCTTCTGGGCTTTGAAGAAGGCATGGCACCAGGATTTCCCCTGGCTCCAGAGCCAGACCGCCCGCTGGGCTCTCGCTTCAGTATGGATGAGTTCTACAACCGCACTCGACATCGCATGGAGGAAATGCTACTGGAGTGTAACTTCAGAGGTATAGAATGCGGCCCCGACAGCTTCACAGAGGTAATTTAATCCAAGACCCTCAAGGCAAGATTTTTTTTTAAATAGTTTCAAAATATTAATCTTTTTGGGAACCGTCAGATTCTGACTTGGAAATAATCAGTGCAAGTTTGTACTTCATGTTATCCATATATTTGCAAGGTACTCTATGTGTATCTGGTTGACTTGATACTTCTGATTCATTGTTAATATTGTATCAAGGGATGCTGAATTCTCAAAAAGCAAATAAGAAAGACTGCCGGGTTTCATCAAAGCCTTCTGTTAATGTTTATTTTGATAAAATAGGAGCATCCACTAAAAGCTAGCACTCCAAACTGTTATGCCTGGAGAGGCGTTATCACGGAGGAGGAGATCGTAGAAAATAACTGAATCAGAGGAAAGTGTTTATTTATTGCAGTGAGGTGATTCAGCTACTTAAACCCCAAGTCACTGCTGTAAATGAAAAGGAGTTTCCAAGTCAGCACGTCTGTCTTAATGAAAGTCTGTTGTAAATTTTTTTGAAAAGAGCAGACATGAGCAAGTCCTATTACCTAAAGTGGCAAACTTGGCATACAGCTGTTGCTAATGAATTAAAGAGGCACTTTGGGTCATCGTTGTTTTGCCCAGAGGAAACGTCTTGCTAGACATGCATTCCCTGAATTTTTGGTTTTGTAGCTGCTGCCCTTTTTGTTCTCTCGTGGTTGCACACAAGTAGAATACTGAATTGCCAAGTAGTGTTGACGTTATTCAGCTATTGGTGTATTGATTTGCTTGACCTTTGCGCAGTTATGGATAGGTCTGTGTGGACTGCTAATGGATGTACTAGACTTACATGAGAGGCAATTACTTTATGTGTAAGTGCATTTCTACGATGTGTTTTTTTCCTATTTTATTCAACCTCTTGTTTTCATTAATGTGCAGCTTGTTTTAATCATTAATTGTTAAAATACTTCAACAATATTGTGCCTTAGGGATTGGTGCAAATTCAGAGGCAAAATCTATTATGTAAAAAATAGATTCTGCTTCAAATGTTTGTGCAGTTATTACAGCGTGACAAGTGTCCTGATGGATAGTGAGGAGAATTAGAAACACTGGGTAGGAGGGAACAGATTGCTTTTCGTGTAAAACCGATGATATGTCTGATGGCAGAGATGCTCTGTTGCACAGATGTGACCACAGGTGTGCCTTGAAATTTTGGCTTGCCCTCTGGGTGTTTCTTGGACACAAAATGTTTGAAAGGTACAGCTTTTACTAATTAGTCAGTGACTCATTTTTCAAGTGAAAAGGATTCACCTACTGATGTTTCTTATTAAATTGGTGAGTTTTTGAGCTGTTGGACAAAAAAGAGTGTTTGAAGAACAGCATGCCAGCTTGTCGTTACAAGGGTAATGACACTAACAGAGAAAATACAAATCAAATCATCATGAAAATTAATAATCATTAGCAGTTCTTTGCTCAGATATATGATTTTATAGCCAAAAACATGACTGTTGATGCAAACTGTAACAAACACATGTATTTATTGGTCACAGTGAAGATTAAAAGATAGAGAGAAGCAAACTGGCTCGAAAAGGAAGAATAAATGGATGCATCAACAGGACTGTTTGTTTTGTTTTGTCTTGTTCTTTTATTATGAGTATCACAACATTAACCTTGACACCAGCTCTGATATTGTGGGATTATCTGTTTCAGATGTGGAGAGCTGTACAGGACTTCATCCTGTCAGCCAGAACTCACACATCAGTTGTAAAAATTACCATCTTGGATGGTAAAGATGTGGAGGTAAAGGCTGATAAATAAAAGGATGAGAATGTTTTATTACATCAGGGAAAAGCCTCACGTGGAGGGGCGAATAGTAAATTAGGGTTTCTTAAGTGCAGTGTGTGCAATCAAGAGGAAATTAGTGATCCCGCAGTGAGACACAATTGTTGCCACGGTGAAGAATAGGAAAATAATACCTCCCTTGTAAACATACAGAGGTATTTTTGTCAGAAATTCTCCATCGCTACGAGGGCAAATGCTGAGCATGTTGACACAAACAGGCAGCATGGCTTAATATTTGCACAAAAAGAGAGCAAAAAAAGTAATTTGACAGCAGACTATAGATCTTACCCAACATGTATTTATGCAGGAGTCAGTGTCTTACCCCTCCCACACTTGAAGAAGTTCCCCGGTCAAGGAGTCAGTATAGCAAATGGAAAACGAAGGGCCTTTATGGCCACTGTCCTTGAAGTGAAGTAGAGCCAGCTGTCATCCTCCACTGATACGCTTTCTAAAAAACAAAGTACTGCAACTGCAGTGCAGTCTGCCATTTTATTAGCATTAAAGGAAGTCAATGAGCAGGTTTATTCAATGTCAGATTTTATTGCCTGAGTGTAGCTCGAAACTCATTCTTCGTCCCATTATTTCTTACTTTAAATTAAATGGGCTGTTCCATCAATATCATCAATCACAGCATTAAGTACTTAACAGACTTATAATCAAATAAGAAGCACTGTTGTCCTTTTAAAAGCAGTCATCTTGAAAAGTATTTAAAACATCTATTTTGAATAATTAATAATGTTTTATAAAACTATATTTTTCAACCATTCTTACATACTCCTCCTTAAGTAAGCATTGTTTCAGTTGTGCTTGAGAGGAAGACGGGAAAGTGCTTTACTGGTTGTCAGCTGGTCTTATGTATGTTGCGAAATGAAGTTAGATAATAAAGTTGGACGTGCTGTTTCAAGTCAATAACATTAATGCATCAAAGCACTTAATAACATGTGGGTGAATTACAGAAAGCTGTGTGAGATTGTGAGTGGTAACAATGAGGGGTGTACGTTGTTTTATACAGCATATACATATATATATCTGCTGTCTTTGTATACTGTTTTTGACAATAACAAGCATGTTGTTGCATGTTGCAGCATTAAGGCTGAAAATTTGACTAACACAAGTGACAAGTAATCATTTATCTGCCACGTCTAATAGGACTAATTATAACCATTGTCAATTTAGCTTCAACCCTTGTGTCTTACAGCCTCCCACTAATATAATCATTGATTGCTCCTTCAGCTCGTGCTTTATGCAGCAATTATAAACCAGTGCTTGCTCATTGTTTTGTCACTCAGTTTCCAAAGTAGACGTTTTGAAAATTTATAATGTGCTGTGCTGCTTCGAGACTGTTCACGGACAGGTTTTATAACCAGCAGTTAGGCAAAGTATCCCCATAAGATACTTAACCAATGTGTGTGCATGTGTGTGTGTCTGTGTTTGTGTGTGTGTGTGTGAGCAAGCTTTAAGTGAGTTAGCATGGTTTGCATCATTTTGGGTCTACATATCAGAATCAAATGCTTAGCATATTAATGCTCGATCAAAGCACTAAGTTGGAGCTGGGGGGAAACGGTCGAGCAAAAATGGTGAAGCAGTAAAAAAAAAAAGTTGTTAACAGAAAAGAAAAAATGAAGTTCAACATTTGCAAATCACACATCAAGAACGAGGTATAAATGCTAACACGTTATCTGTGTATTTCTGGCAGACACTGTTTGTATCAATGTTTGTATCAATAGAGCAAAAAAACCTCTATATTTCTTTTTTTCCTTTTCTTCCGAAGACCAAACCAGTAGTGTATTTATTTTGCGTAATGTGGCATTTGGCAGCATCAGTGGTCCCTGAACCTCTGCTTCTCCTTGTTTATTATTTCTCCTAAACAGCCACTAATGGCCTTGCAGACAGAACTGAGAAGAGGAGGTGAAATGATTGATTGCTCTCTGTCTGTCTCAGTCTCTGTGGTTTTCTGTCCATTCCCCCTCTCATTCTGTCTTTCTGTCCACCATCTCTCTCAAGTGTTTTTGCATCTGAACTGAATGTATGCGTCAGTGCTGTAATGAGCTCCAGCTAAGGGCTGGGTCAAAAGCGAAGCTTGGCTACTGCCCCACCAGATAGATGGCTCAGGTTGCGGCATTTCTGACCCAGAGCAGAATGTGAGATCCCCTCGGAGCAGTGATCCAAATCCTTGCTTCCTGCTCCAACCTGAGCCCATTAGATACAGCTTGACTTTCTCCCAAGCTCAGCATTGTCAACAGAATGCTCACTCACTGGCTCTGGTTACGCCCTTCTCTTGTCTCCTCAAGAGCATCAGTCTGAATATCCCACAGACAGAAAGCAAGGCAGAGAAACTGTGGGGAATCTTTCTTATTTATTTTTTCCCAGAGGAAGGAAAATGAAATGGCAGAGTTGGCCGCCCCATCTGGCTCTGAGCTGTAAATACTTGTTATGGTGCACACTTAACTCGTGCAGCCGCTGGGAAGAGATTGTATCAGTGAAAGTGTGATGTAATTATCTTAAACTGTATGCTGTGATAAATGGGATGGTAACAAATTATGTTAAAAAATAACAAGCATAGTAGCCATTTGTTCCACCCATGAAGACTTATTGAATATATCACTCGCAGCACTGAATATGTGCTGAACTTTTTTAACATGTACCCATATTTTCTTTATATCTATATATACACATTTATTTATTTATAAGTTAAGGGCAAGTTTTGGAGCTTGACTGTTTCATTAGTAGCTACACATGCAGTACGTTCTGCTGAAATACATGCACTGGAGCAACAGACCAACAAACACTGCCTCATCGGTGTCTGCAGTGCATCCAAGTGTTAATTTAGCAGTTTCTCTCTCCCTGCTACGCAGACACGTTGTGAGCAAATTGAGCCACAATAATGCATTTCAAATTCCAGGTTATGAAAACAACTTTGATTAATCTCAAGAATAGGCTCAGTCTGAAAGTGGTCATTACACTCTCTGAGTTTGAAAAGGCAAGGGCTGTTGAAATGCTTCATCCCTTCTATAAGGTGAGGGCACCAGGCTATTAAATATTTATGCAAACGCTGAACTCAGATGACTGTCTGATCTTTCGTTTTTGTCCGTTATTAGCTGTTGCCCTATTTCCTCCACAGCTGTAATTTATGCGAGTTACAGAAATTTTAATTCGCTGCATTTCTAATTCACCATTGAAAAACATCTCATTATATTTCCCATTTAAAACTGTCTAATCATCTTGTTTGTTAAAACTCCAGCTCTTATACATCTTATTTCTACTTTGTTTTCAAGGCTTTTCAGACAGTATTTCATTCTGCATGCCAGCACCAATGATTCCACTTTTGCTGGAAAGTATTTTAATCAAACAGTGATCACAAGGGGGCAGTGTTATACAATGATTTTACAGCCTAAACTGGCTTTTATGTAGTTCTTTGCCCTGAGATGTAGCATGCTGCTCCTTTTTTCTTTTTTCTTCTTTTTTACAAGAAATCACTCAGAAATATGCTTAATTCCATCTTTTAAAACCCCTTTGATTCCCACTACGGCACAACATCAGAGTCCCTCAGCTGCAATGACCGCTATCCCTTTTAAGCTTGGTGTAGAAGCAAAAAGCCGCTGCCAATGGAAACACAGTGGTTGCAATTTTTGAAAGCACCATTTTCCTAAGGGATTAAACTCTATTTGTGTGTTGCAGGGATTAAAAAATAAATATTACAAAATCAAACATGAGCTGAGATTTGTTCAGCACTAACAGTCTTGGCAGATACCCATCCCTCATTCATTCTCTGTCTCTCTCCCTTTCACTGTCTTTCTCCTTTTAGACGCCACACTGTTTCTGTACACTAAGGACTAAAGTCCAGTAGGAGGAACACTATGACAGTCTGTCACTGTGTCCTATCTCTCTCTATCTGAGTGATGGATCAGTGTTTTCAAATGCACCAATTTTAATTAAATTTTTCATCCATCTTCTTTGGAAGTTGGCGACAGGAGGTCCAGCAGCA